>NW_027632875.1:1524404-1977265 GCF_902686455.1 Sciurus vulgaris | reverse complement strand
TTGCCTATCTATCATCTCCCCTCCTCATACCCCGTTTTTTCCCCAATGGGGTAGTTCCACCATGCTCGGTGCTTCTGTTATAACAAACGGGTTCGATTTCCATGAATTGAGCTTCCGTATGCACGCAGTGAAAAGCTGCAAGTGAATTGTGTTTTCTGAGCACATGGACGACTGGATTTTCATGAAAGTCTGGGTTTTTTTCTCTTTTCCTCATTCCCACTCTGTCCTCATCATCGGAGCAATCTACCTCCCTGTTTTCTCGAGAAGCCCCTTATGTATTGCTCTTGCAGTCCTGCAACGTGCAAGTTGAATGGTGCTGAAATGGAAGTTGCTTTTCTGAGAAACGTTCACGAATGGAATTCAATGAATCTTTGCCTATCATCTCTCCTCCTCATACCACCTTTGCTCCTCAGATGGAGTGGTTCCACCATGCATGTTCTTCTGCTCTCACAAACTGTTTCTATTTGCACGAATTCAGCTTTCCCTATGCTCGCAGTGTTACGTGCAACTGAATTGCTTTTTCGGAGCAAATGCACGAATGGAGTTGCATGAAACTGTGGGATTTTTCTCTTTTCCTCATTCCCACTCTGTCCCCATCATCTGAGCAATCTACCTCCCTGTTATCTTGCGAAGCCCCTCATGTGTTGCTCTTGCAGTCCTCTAACTTGCGAGTTGAATGGGGCTGAAATGGAAGTTGCTTTTCTGAGAAACGTTCACGAATGCAATTCAATGAACCTTTGTGTATCATCTCCCCTCCTCATACCCCGTTTTTTCCCCAATGGGGTAGTTCCACCATGCTCGGTGCTTCTGTTTTAACAAATGGATTCGATTTCCATGAATTGAGCTTCTCTGTGCACGCAGTGAAAAGCTGCAAGTAAATTGTGTTTTCTAAGCACATGCACGACTGGATTTCCATGAAACTCTGGGTGTTTTTCTCTTTTCCTCATTCCCACTCTGTCCCCATCATCGGAGCAATCTACCTCCCTGTTTTCTCGAGAAGCTCCTTATGTATTGCTCTTGCAGTCCTGCAACGTGCAAGTTGAATGGTGCTGAAATCGAAGTTGCTTTTCTGAGAAACGTTCACGAATGGAATTCAATGAAGCTTTGCCTATCATCTCCCCTCCTCATACCACCTTTGCTCCGCAGATGGCGTGGTTCCCCCTTGCATATTCTTCTGCTCTCACAAACTGTTTCTATGTCCACGAATTCAACTTTCCCTATGCACGCCGTGTTACGTACAACTGAATAGCTTTTTCGGAGCAAATGCACCAATGGAGTTCCATGAAACTCTGGGATTTTTCTCTTTTCCTCATTCCCACTCCGTCCCCATCATCGGAGCAATCTACCTCCCTGTTATCTCGCGAAGCCCCTTATGTGTTGCTCTTGCAGTCCTCTAACTTGCGAGTTGAATGGGGCTGAAATGGAAGTTGCTTTTCTGAGAAACGTTCACGAATGCAATTCAATGAACCTTTGTGTATCATCTCCCCTCCTCATACCCCGTTTTTTCCAAAATGTGGTATTTCCACCATGCTCGGTGCTTGTGTTATAACAAACGGTTTCGATTTCCATGAATTGAGCTTCTCTGTGCACGCAGTGAAAAGCTGCAACTGAATTGTGTTTTCTGAGCAAATGCACGACTGGATTTCCATGAAACTCTGGGATTCTTTTCTTTTCCTCTTTCGCACTCTGTTCTGAACAACTGAGCTCACTACCACCAGGTTTTCTAGACAAGCCCATTATGTATTGCTGTTGCAGTCCTCTAAAGTGCAAGTTGAATGAGGCTGAAATGGAAGTTGCTTCCCTGAGAAATGTTCACGAATGCAATTCAATGAACCTTTGCCTATCATCTCCCCTCCTCATACCACCTTTGCTCCGCAGATGGCGTGGTTCTCCCATGCATATTCTTCTGCTCTCACAAACTGTTTCTATTTGCACGAATTCAGCTTTCCCTATGCACGCTGTGTTACGTACAACTGAATAGATTTTTCGGAGCAAATGCACCAATGGAGTTGCATGAAACTCTGGGATTTTTCTCTTTTCCTCATTCCCACTCTGTCCCCATCATCTGAGCAATCTACCTCCCTGTTATCTCGCGAAGCCCCTCATATGTTGCTCTTGCAGTCCTCTAACTTGCGAGTTGAATGGGGCTGAAATGGAAGTTGCTTCTCTGAGAAACGTTCACGAATGCAATTCAATGAACCTTTGCCTATCTATCATCTCCCCTCCTCATAACCCGTTTTTTCCCCAATGGGGTAGTTCCACCATGCTCGGTGCTTCTGTTATAACAAACGGTTTCGATTTCCATGAATTGAGTTTCCCCATGTACGCAGTGAAAAGCTGCAACTGAATTGTGTCTTCTAAGCACTTGCACGACTGGATTTCCATGAAACTCTGGGTTTTTTCTCTCTTCTCCTCATTCCCACTCTGTCCCCATCATCTGAGCAATCTACCTCCCTGTTATCTCGCAAAGCCCCTCATGTGTTGCTCTTGCAGTCCTCTAACTTGCGAGTTGAATGGGGCTGACATGGAAGTTGCTTTTCTGAGAAACGTTCACGAATCCAATTCAGTGAACCTTTGCCTATCTGTCATCTCCCCTCCTCATTCTCCGAATCTTCAAAAATGTCGTAGTTCCACCATGCACGGTGCTTCTGTTATAACAAATGGTTTCAATTTCCATGAATTGAGCTTCCCTATGCATGCAGTGAAAGCCCGCAACTGATTTGTGTTTTCTGAGCAAATGCACGACTGGATTTCCATGAAACTCTCGTTTATGTCTCTTTTTCTCATTCCCAATCTGACCCCAACAACTGAGAAATCTACTTCCCCTTTTCTGGAGTAGCCCCATTTGTATTGCCCTTGTAGTCCTCTAATGCGCAAGTTGAATGGAACTGAAATGGAAGTTGCTTTTCTGTGTGAGAATGATGCTTTCATGCACATAATTTGATCAATCTCATTCCCAAGAACCTCTCCTTTCCCTCCTTCTTCCCCCTTCTTATCACTTTGTTCTACTCTACTGTTCTCCCTTGTGTTAATATTGTTTTAATTAGGGCATTATAATTATGTGTAAATGCAGGATTCATTGTGGTCTACTTGCACATGGACGTAGCATCATCTGGGAGACTTCGTTCCCCAGTACTTCCCCTTGCCTCTTCACATCCATCCCCTTCCTATACTAGACTGGTCTCCCTTCTACGAAACTTAGGCTTTTGATTTTCCTGAATCTGAACATTAATCAGATACATTTCACTTTCAGGCCCACTGTGGGAGAGTTTACCTATTCCCGTTTGTTTAAAATATCCTAATTTTATACTTGATTGATCACACTTTTAATTACGCAAAATGCACTTAAAATTTGCAAAAAGATCATTGCATTTCAGTAATTCAACAATTTGGTGAGACAGGCTGGGGAGGAATGGTTATGCTCATTTTGGAGCCGAGGCAACTGAGGCATGGAAAGGTTAGAGAATTTTCCCAAGGTTATGCAGTTTGTGAAAGAGGCAGCATGAATACACTTGGGATTTGTGACACCAGCGTAATCCCTTTCCCCTGCCTCACTAACAAACAGGTGTGTTTGTTTCTGATGACACCAAAGTCCTCTGATCTCTGCAAAATCTTTTTAGAGTTTTTGTCATATTGTAATTCTAAAATTCAATAAAGTAAGAATGTAAAAAGGCATTTCAAGGGCAATGTTGCATTCATTATCTCTAAAGGACAATTGGAAGAAGAATATAAAGAAAGAAATCAATTGACTAGATATCTGCCTGAAAAGATTGAAAAATCTACTGCCTGGGGTGTAGAGCTGAAGGGCCATGTGCTTGTTGCCTCTAGACAGACCTTGGGCATCATCCATGCCAGGTATGTTATGGTTCCTTGCAGAGATTTGGGGATTTTTTGAGTTCAAAGTGTTGACGTCATTACGTAGTGGATTTATGGTTTGGAGTATTTGACTCCAGTGAGTGATGCTGGCAGAGGCTTTGTCACCTCTCCTACTTTAGCAGAGCATCTTCCAACAACCTGAAGTTGACCTTTTCAGCAACAAGTTGGGAAGCTCCTGTGATAAAAACCCCTTCTCAGGTGCCATAAGAGCAGTGCAGCTTCCAAACCAGAAACTGAGTCATTCCTGACTTTGGAGTTACTTTGGAATCCACTGGAGAATTTTGAGCCTAGTCTAGTGAGGACATTGTATTCATATGTGCCATCTGTCTCAAACCACAAATCCAGGAAATTCCATGCCATTTGGTTGTGACATGGTACAAGGTAATCTAACAGTAGAATGTTAGAAATAGAAAGGACACTTAATAGCACTGAGACTGGGATGACTTCCTGTTAAAGAATACATACGAATGTCTGCCATGTTGGCCATGGCGCAGGGAGAGGATTGGGCAGCTGAGCAGCGGAGTGGCGGTGGGGGACTGTTTTTGGCGGGGTGGGCGCCCATGCTGTGCCGGGCAGTGAAGAGAAGGAGGAGGGGCGGGTCGGCCGCGCTGCTATGAGGAAGGAGGTGGAGGAGGCGGTGGGAGTCCTTCCAGCCTCCCCGCCTGCCCCGTCGCCGCCCCGCCTCCAGGGCTGTGCCTGTAAGGCGGGGAGACAATGGGTAAACTCTCCTTCAGAGCGCTGTCGCTGGACGCGGCCAAACCGCTGCCCTTCTACAGCGGCAAGGACATTCATGATCTCGAAGACTGCGTCTCCATCAACTGGGCCGTGCCCCAGATGCCCACCGGGATGGAGAAGGAGGAGGAACCCGAACATCATTTACAACTATTTCAGCACAGCAAGTGTTTAGAGAGAAAAAAAAAGAGCATGCTCATTCCCGTTCCTGAGGCAGGGAGCAACGTCAACTATTACAATCACTTGTACAAAGGAGAGTTGAAACAGTCCAAACAGTTCATTCATATTCAGCCTTTTAATCTAGAAAACGAGCAACCAGATTATGATATGGATTCAGAAGATGAGACCTTATTAAATAGACTTAACAAAAAGATGGAAATTAAGCCTTTGCAATTTGAAATTATGATTGAAAGACTTGAAAAAGTCAGTTCTAATCAGCTGGTAACACTTCAAGAAGCAAAACGGCTGTTGAATGAAGATGATTATCTTATTAATGCTGTGTATGACTACTGAGTGAGAAAACGTAAAAACTGCAAGGGGCCATCCTCATTCTTCAAATGAAACAAGAGAAAAGAGATGGCTCTACCAACAATGACCCTTATGTTGCCTTTCGGAGGAGAACAGAGAAAATGCAAACTCGAAAGAATTGTAAGAATGATGAAGCCTCTTATGAAAAGATGTTGAAACTGAGACAAGAGTTTAGTAGAGCCATAACAATTTTGGAAATGATTAAGAGAAGAGAGAAAACAAAATGAGAATTATTGCAGTTAACCTTAGAAGTTGTGGAAAAAAGATACCATTTGGGAGACTATGGAGGTGAAATCCTTAATGAAGTGAAAATCAGTAGGTCAGAAAAAGAGTTGTATGCTGCTCCAGCAACTCTTCATAATGGAAATCATTGCAAAGTCCAAGAATGTAAAACTAAACACCCTCATCATTTGCCTTTGAAAAAAGTAGCTTCTGTTGTTCATCAAAAGAAGAAGTACCCAACGAAGCCTAAAGCAGAGGCTTTGATAATGTCTCAGCAGCCCACTCCTGAGACATTGCCTGTGATCAGTAAGAGTGACATTAAACAATATGACTTTCACAGCTCAGATGAAGATGAATTTCCACAGGTACCATCCCCAGTATCAGAACTCAAAAAAGAAAATGATCCTGATGGTCCCTGTGCTTTCACAAGGAGGGCAGGATGCCAGTATTATGCTCCTCATTTGGACCAAGCTGATCATACATGTAAGAATTCAAAATTGGCAGATTTGGATAAGTTGAGGTATAGGCATTGCCTTACAATACTTACAGTCCCAAGAAGATGTATATGATTTGCAGGAAGGTGAATTGGCAGGGGTGGAAGGGTCATAATGGACTGTATATCCACAGAACATGTCCCAGTCCTGAAACTGATAGACCTTGAAATGCTGAATAGTTTTTCAAGTTCTTCCCAAACTATAGACTTTTCTTCTAATTTCTCTTGGACCAATGCTTCCAGTAAACCTTGTGAAAATAGACTGTCCCTTTCTGAAATATTAAGCAATATCAGATCTCGTCAACTACAGTGTTTCCAGTCAAGGCTACTAAATTTACAGGACAGTGATGGTGAAAAATGTACCTCCAGAAAACCAGGGCAGACTGCGAACAATAAAAGAGTTTCTGCAACAGCTGAAGCTTTATTGAACACCATCAAGAATGGCATGTCAGTAACAGGGGACATCACAGAAGAGCAGATTCAGACACATCAACAGCAGTTAGTTCAAATGCGAAGACAGCAACTGGCTCAGCTTCAGCAGAAACAGCAATCTTAGCATTCCTCACAATGGACACACCAAAAGCACAGGGCTCAAGCACCTCTGACTGCATGTCTAAAACACTCAACTCAGTCAGCGCCCACTTTGCTGCATCTGCAGTGGTCAGTGCACCTGTTCCAGGTCGCAGTGAAGTAGTCAAGGAATAGAACACAGGCCACAACAACATAAATGGTATTGTCCAGGCTTCAGGAACCTCCACCAATATGACTTTATCATCCAGCCCAGAGATTCCAGCCGTACAACTTATAAGGACAGTTGGCCACACTACTACAAACCACTTAATCCCAGCATTGTGCACAAGCAGTCCTCAAACACTTCCCATGAACAATTCCTGCCTGACAAATGTAGTGCACCTCAATAATGTCAGTGTTGTTTCTCCAGTCAATGTGCATATCAATACACTGACTTCAGCACCATCACCAACAGCCTTAAAACTTGCCACAGTTGCTGCCAGTATGGACAGAGTGCCAAAGCTTACTCCCAGTAGTGCCATCAGCAGCATAGCAAGAGAGAACCATGAACCAGAAAGATCAGGTTTAAGTGGAATAGCAGAGACAACAGTAGCTATGGAAGTGACATAACCTAAAACATGTGGCTTTTCCTGTGTGGATGGTGTGCATTCATATTCCAGCTGAATGCAGAAGGTGACACTGTGGATCACAGAGTGTAACAATGGACCTAAATGGACTACAGTATATTGGATGTTAAATTGATAAATGAGGTATATTTTGTAA
The DNA here is from genome assembly GCF_902686455.1 of Sciurus vulgaris. Taxonomy (NCBI): domain Eukaryota; kingdom Metazoa; phylum Chordata; class Mammalia; order Rodentia; family Sciuridae; genus Sciurus; species Sciurus vulgaris. The sequence goes on along the minus strand of NW_027632875.1, from coordinate 1,970,121 downwards.
AATTGGGAAAATCACTACCTTGTAAAATAGTTTATTTGTATCTTCAATATTATTTCTGTTACTTGAATAGTACATATTCATAATCATGCTTTTGCACTTGAATTTGCAACTGAATGGATTTTAAAAAATAACTCTTTAATGGGATCATAAGCATGAAATGGAATCCAGCATCACTTGTTTTAACTCTTTATTTTGCCATGTTTACATTTTGTATCTTGAAAAAATAAATCCAACTTTGTGTCTAAAAAAGATTCATAGCTAGGAAATGAAATTCTTGTAATTTTTTTTTCTAAAGGAACTGTAAAGTTTTCATTTGGTTCATTTTGTTTCACAATTTGACTAGATGGACTTTTTGGTAAATACTTTAGTGGCATTTTACTGTCAAACATGATGTTCAAGGCAAAATAATATTTTCTATTACCGTGCAGAAGAAAGGAATGAATTGATACACGCAAATTTAAAGTAGTAACTCATTTTTCCATATATTTTGAATGTATATTTCTATTTATTATAGCAGTTTATAAAAAATAATTACACAGAAAAAACAGACTAGGCAAAAGTATGCATCTAGCACATTTAAACTGTGTAAACATGAAAATTTTTCAAGGATTACATTTTTCTCTGAAGATTGCATATTTTAACTGGCTTTAAAACTGTAACACACCACATAAAAGATACTTACCAGGTACGTATTGCATTATATTATTGCAATAAATATTGAAAGTCTTGATATCGAGCCATCTCAGGTGTTGGGAGGCGGGGAGGGTTGTGGCAAGGTTGTCTTTTCAATTTTGGAGAGTTTTCCTGTGACTAAAAGGCAAGTGAGGGTTGGAAAACGTCTGACTGTCAGCATTGGACACCTTCATAGTGTAGTGTTTTAGTGACATTTTTATAGGGTTCTTGTAAATTAGACACATGTAGTGGTGTTTCAGAATGTTTGTTTATGCACTAGTTCAGGCAACTTTCCCTGTTACTTGTTCTTGATAAGTGAAAACTTCGGGGAAATAAAAAATACATATCAAAAGATGAAGAAAAAAGAATACATACATCCAAGATCATTATCCAAAAAAAAAAATATATATATATATACAACACTTGCTGCTATTTTTAAAATTTATTTTATTGGTTCTTTTTAGTTTTACCTAACATTAGGATTCATTTTGAAATAATTATAATAATTATCCAAGCATGGAATCTAATTTTTCCCACTTCAATCTCAGCAGTTTCCCTTTCCCTTCTATCCTTCCTCTCCTTTTTCCTTTCCTTCTATTCTACTGAGCTTTCTGCTATTGTCAAAGGATTTAAGAAATTCCACACACACTGTGACTACAATGTCTATACAATTTGTACTAATTTACAGTCTTCTTTGGGGGTCCCACTTGTTGATAAGTTTTTAGTTATCTATGTGATCAACTTCACACCTGAGGGCTGTGATTAGTGGAAATGTACATGTCTAGGAGAACTTATTAAGCCACTCCCAAGTTTTGATGGGAGCATCTGGAGCTAATATATTAATACACACTTTTGGTATACTGCAAAGATTGCTACCATTAGACTTTCCTGACTGACCTTTTCAAGTTGATAAATTTGTATAATGCATTGTAAAAGAATTAATATTGTTTTATAATTTAAAATGAAAAGCAGGGTTTGGGGCACAGGAAAGGCCAGAGAAACATTTTGTGCAGAACTGAAGTTACTCACAGATGGTAAGAGTGCTTTTTCTGCATGTAAAGAATGGAGAAAAACTTGCATTGTTTCATCAGAAGGCAATGGCTGTGTTGACTGAACTATATGCACAGTTGAAAGAATTCAAGTAAGAGCACTGATAGATGCTACAGCTGCCAATGTATTTTGATATTGAAAATATTGAACAAAACATATTCCAGTCTATTTAGCTTATTTTATTTACTAAAGGTTCTTTTCCATGGGAGTAGGTGGAGAAATTATTAATTTGTAGAATTTAAGAAATACATTTGCAGTAGACACTTAAGATTTTTTATGGAACCAACACTGGTAGACCCAAAACAGTATGTTTTTAATTCTTTCACAAAATCCTATTGAAAAAAAAAAAAAAAACACAGCATTGAGCTGGTATATTGGCTTTCTGTTGTTGCAATTATCATTTAAATGGAGAAAATTATATTTAGAGGTAAAATAGTTTTTAGAGTTTTTACTACTATAATTTATAGTTTTTACTACTATATCCCAGCAATAACTTATTGTTGAAATTTACTTCACTGAAATTTTGCTATGAAATTGAATATTTATATTGAAAAGAAGCCCCCTTGAAAATTTCCAGCATCTACATATGTATAACCATGTCATGCTAATTAGTCCTAATTTAACATGAAATTCTCACTTATGACTTACTGAACTCCACTTTGTGTATTATAGTCTAAATAGTTTTGCTCCTGATAGAACAGGTATCAGTGGCCTATTTAAGAATTTTAAGGACTCTACCTTCAAAACATACCCTTATCCTTCTATTTTTCTTTCTCCACTACTGCCTATCTAGTTCAACTCACCAATATTTCTCATGGTCTACTACTTGAGCACTAGGTGTTGACCATTTGGCCTGCTAACTTTTAATTCTGCACCTCCTCATCACTTCAAGATGCATTCTTCACACTGGCCAGAGTATCATTTCTCAAAGTCATGGTACATCATATCACTCCTCTGCTCAAAACTCTCTACTTACATTTAAACTAAAATATAAATTCCTTTCCTTAGTCTACAAGGCTTTACAGGCTTTCATATTTTGATAATAGCCTATCATCTTGGATCTTTGATGACTGACTGATAATTGGGAAGCTCTAGAATCCCAGTGATCAGCTGTCCACCCCAGGTTAGACATGACCTAAGGGAATGGACAGAACTGTGGAATATCATCAAATCACAACATCGAGGGGGTCTGGCAGATTGAATCCAAGGCAGGACCCCTTAGGGGGTCTGACTGGGAGGAGGGTATTGTACTAAGTCTGTTGTTGCAATTATCTTTTAAATGGAGAAAATTATATTTAGAGGTAAAATAGTTTTTAGAGTTTTTACTACTATAATTTATAGTAAGGCAGTGAGAATACTCCCCAGCTGGTGATTCCATGTGTTACAGTCAGATCTCTGCCTAGAAGCCCCACACTAGTCTTCAGTGAAATCATCTAGGAAGAATAGGAACCCAGCTCAGGGGAGAAATGGGGAACAAGAGGAATGTTCCAGTTTGGAGGATGGAAGTATACCCAGGGCAGAAGGACTCCTTGGGGGCCTATCTGTTGGCAGGTGTAGGGCAGTGGAATTCCTTATGCTCTCATTCACTAAGGATAGGTAGAGAAAACCCCACGTTTGATGGTTTTCAGCATCTGCAGCTGGGTGGGGCTGGGCAGCTGGGAGCCTTCAGGACCCAGAGCTTGTTTTGAGGCTTGGGTCATTCATCTTTCCCTCTAAGTGTACCCATTCACCTATCATCCCCCTTTCATTGCTGACTGTGCTGGTGGTGTTCAATCAACACTGACTAGCTCAGGGCAAAAGGTCCTCACCTGGAAATATTTTTAAAAATGAAATGCTGTATTGGGGGTGGGAGGGGGACAGGAATGGAGGAAGGAAGGAGGGAAAAGAGGGTGGGAGGGGTGGGGGAAGGGAAAAAATAACAGAGTGAATCAAACAACATTACCTTATGTAAATTTATGATTACACAAATGGTATGCCTTTACTCCATGTACAAATAGAGAAACAACATGTATCCCATTTGTTTACAATAAAAAAAATGAAATGCTGTATTGGATTACAACTATCACTTCATCCACTTACTCCGTTGGCCTTTTTGTTCTGTTTTATTTAATTTTATTTTTGGTTAAGGTTGTAGTGCTTTCCCATTGTTCAGCATCTGGTGAAGTGTTTGATAGGCCATTGATGGTGACAACAGAGCGTATTTTCCTTTGGGCTTACCAAGGTCTTTTCCTGGCTTCTTTAAACTTCTTCTGATTGGCCTGCAGAATCACCTCTTCATAGTTCTACTTCTTTTTTATTTCTTTCATGAGCAACATTAATTCTTTTAAGAACTTCCAGTTGTCTTTATGGTTTGCCCCATAACATTAGATTAGATCATACCCACTCAAGTTGCTCTGTCAGTTTTTTTTATTGCTGGGGTACAGAAATGCTTCCTCTACATTTTGATTCCCTACTTTCTGCTTTGAAAAAAACTTAAACATTCAAAAACTCTGATGTATCCAGATGTGGTGGCACACTCTTATGATCTCAGTGACTTGGGAGGCAGAGTCAGGAGGATGCCAATTTGAAGATGGCCTGGGCATCTTAGCGAGATCCTGTCTTCAAATAAAAAAATAAAATTGGCTGGGGGGGGTGTAGTCCCAGAGGTTTTAGTTCTACAAAACCTCCGAAGGACCAAAGATGATCTTTCTCAGCACCTAATTTCCTAGTGGACAGGAAGACATGAGCATTCCTCTGGAAGCACATTGGATGTCTTTCAAGAGACAGCTTTTGTTATGGAGGCTGGCATCAGACGTGAGCATAATAGGAGGTGAGGACAAGGCAGCTCATTGTTGAGAAATGAAACTTTTATTGCCTTGTGGTCTTTGGAAGAATTCTCCAAGCTTGGCTCTCTCATCTGAAAAATAGAGTAAAAACAGAAGTAGAGGTAAAGAAGGGGAAAAATTCAGAATGCCTTTATACCTTTTCTGTTTTCAATGGTAAATACAGAAATTTTAAATCAGTAGTGGAATATTAGAGGGGGTTACCAACTTTAGATGTGCAATTCTTAGAAATCATAGAGAAAAAAGAAAGAGAGTCACCTGTCTAACTGGTTCCAGGAGTGTAGATGAGTGGGATTCACTAAAGGCAGAACAGAAAAACACTGACAGACAAGAGAAGGAAAATTATAGGATACCTTTCCACAGGTAGGTGTGGAGCAGTGGCTATGCCATGCATCTTCTGCACCAGAACAAGCAGATGCTCTCATCCTCCCTCATCTTTCTTGCCCCATATCCAGCATGTAAACAGTTGGTAGTATAAGTAAGGATGCGGAAGGAGGATAGTGACTTTTCTGAGCTGAGAGGTAGTGAGTACTAAGAAGATGAGACTCAGCTCTACATACTTTGGCAATGATTCTATAATCTAACAATGGAGCTAATTCTACTATCAGGTAGAATTTTCAGTAAAGATGGAAATGTTATATATCTGAACATTTGGAAATGTAAATGTTCTGTATCTTCTTCAATAAGTTAGCCTTTAGCAACAAGTGAGTACTTAAAATGTGACTAGTGGAACCAAACAACTGAACTTAAATTTTATTTAGTTTGAATTGATTTCAGTAGCCGCATATTACTAAGGACTCCCATATTGGATCATGCATGATAATGGTGCAGCATAGTTTCCAAAACAAGGTGGTAATCAATAGATGCTCATTGACTGATGGTATAAAAGGTATGACAAATGAAAAATAATGAAATTAGTCAAGCATCGTGGCACACACCTGTGATCCCAGCTACTCTGGAGACTGAGGCAGGAGGATCACTAGTTCAAGGCCGGCATGGACAACTTAGTGAGATCCCATCTCAAAACAGAATTTAAAAAAAGGCTAGAGATGTAGCTCAGTGGTAGAGGGTTGATGAGTTCAATCCCTGGTACTGTGGAAAGAACGAAGGAAGGAAGGAAGGCAAAGATGTCTACTTGCTTCATACTGTTACTATGAAGATCAAAGGGTTTAACATCTGTCAAAAACTTTAACCAACTATACAAGCTGCCACCTTAAGTGAAGTGCTATTTTGAAATGAGATGCTATTTGAAAATTCACACATAAGAAAACTTTATTTAAATTATTTGTGGATATAAGCCTATCCAAAATACAGCATAGACTATTTCTTTTATTATAAGTTAACTTCTCTTGGATTTCAGGTATTTCATCCATCAAGTAAAGGGGTAGAAACAGGATAAACCTTGAGCATCTTAAGAACATTAACTACTAAGGAATCCTGGGTGCCTGATATCAGTTCCTCATTTTTTTTTTCTTTTGGTAACAGGTGTTGAACTCAGGAGTGTTTAACCACTGAGTTACATCCCGAGTCCTTTTTAATTTTTTTCTTTTGAGACAGGATCTCACTGAGTTGCTTACTGCTGCACTAAGTTACTGAGGCTCCCTCGAACTTGTGATCCTCCTGCCTCAGCCTCTCTAGCGGTTGGCATTACAGGTGTGTGCCATTGTGCCTGGCTCCATTCTTCTTCTTGCCACATTAACTTGCACTCCTCATGCATAAGTTAAAAACTTCTTGTCCTCCTTTTCTTCTAGTTAGTTGATTGTGATGTGATAAATTCTAAACCACCAATTTAAGCAAGCTCTTAAATTGTTCATGCCAGTGAGTTTTGGGAAGGCTTCCAATGGCCACCCAGGGCAGAAGAGGTCAGCCTTATGTGCAGGGGGAATAGGTGTGGATGGAGATAAGGAAGATACTGTCATGACAGCTAATTCAGAATTAGGATAATACTTTTCTTATTGTCAGACTTAAGGCATTACACAGAATGCAAACTATTGCTTTTTATATGACTGTGTTTTATTGTTTGGTTTGCTAGTTTTACTTCTGTGCCCAATCTGATTTACACTCTTTCTAGTCATGGGAATCAAGTGTTTTATAGACTTCCTCTTGCAAAGGCATGAAGTGATGATTAGTGAGAAAACCAGAGAGAGATTAAATCATGTTGGCTGTATTCTTGGTTTAGACAGAAACTTCTATTTGACTTTGAATTCAGGGTATACAATTTTCATTTGTTCTACATTTTAATTTTCAGTTAATTAAATAAATATTACTGAAAATCTTGTTTTATTAGCAAGAATTGCATTCTGTAAGTTTTTCAGGAAAAGTTCTAACTGATGCATGAGAATGTATAGGCATGGTCACTACAGGTTTTGTGTTGGCCAGGATGGTGTGTGCCTATCACCTCCCTCAGAGATAGGCACCGATTAGAGCTTGAGTTAGTCATCACTATGACTAACACTTTGCATCACTATGACCAAAATACCTGTCAAGAACAACTTTGAGGAGGGAAAATTGATTTGGGGGCTTGTAGTTCCAGAGTTCTTAGTCCATAGATGGCTTACTCCTATGCTCTGGGCACAAGGTGAGGCAGAACACCATGGAGAAATGCTCACCTCATGGCAACCAGGAAGCAGACAGTGAGGAAGGGGCTTCATTGAAGAGATTCCCTTCCAGGGCAGAGCCCCGTGTGACCTACATCCTCTGGTCACACCTCACATACCCACAGTTACCACCCAATTATTTCATTCAAACTAGGATGGATTAATTAGGTTGTAGCTCTCATGATCCAATCATCTCACCTCCAGACATCTCTGCATTAGCCCAAGAGCTTTTGGAGGACACCACATATCCAAACAATAATGGAGCTTGATTTAATAGTTGTTGGATATCTAGTGAATGAGGGCTGGGTGAATGAACAAACATGTCTATGAAAGAACCAACAGTGTGCATAGCTTGCCACTACATTTTCACAGAATTATCTCACCAGTTTTTAGCTAGTCTGACACATTTTTCCTGACTTTCTTTGATTGCCTGAGAAGGGTTTCCCTAGCACATTCAGATACAGCTGTGTGTTCAAATATGATCCAACAACAGTCTGGTTTGTCAAACACCAGAAGCAAGTACACCTGTTTTTTTTCACATCTTTAAGCAACATGACATGAATATTATGAAGAGTTGCTCCGAACCACCTGCTGGCAGTCACTATTTCCCTAGGGCTAGCTGGGAGAGACACTATATCCAATTTAGTTTCTCTGATTTATTTGGAAATTTTACTGGAGAGCTGTAGAGGACTCACTCTCATTTCTGTGGCAGAATCTGGCTAAGTCCCCCTTAACAAATAATCTGAAAGGAAACTGCTCTGTAGCACCTGAGCTGAGCTGAGAAGGCTGCTGGAGGCTTGCTTACTTGGGCTCTCATAGGAGGAGAAGCAGTGGATGTCCAGGCTGGAGCTGTAGCGCTGATGGCTGGCCCTAGAGTGAGGACCACTAGGAGAGGGGTACTCCCTCTTCCTGCCCAGAATCACTGGGGCAAGCAGAGCAGATGACTCTGGGCTTGGATGTGATCACATTCTCACTGTTGTCTGATCCAGAGTTAAAGAGAACCAGTGGCAAGTGTTTTCTTATTTAAATTGTTCTTTGAGGGACATGGCTTCATGATAGTAATTAAAAAATAAAATAAAATGGTATAATGTTCACATGGAGGGCACAATAAAAGACCTTGAAAAAAAGCCATTTTATTTGCACTTTATGGAGCCATTTTACTGTCAGAGAAAAACTCTTCTTCTATGTATTTTCTTTCATTTCTGCTCAAAACTTATAACATGGAAACTTTGAAGTAGGCCAGATCCTATGAAGACCAATGTAACTGTGGCTTCAGGAGTCTTCTAGGAGAGGATAGGGTCATGATAAAGGTGGCCAACAAAGGAGATTAATGAATTCCAGGACAGCCCAAATGTAGGCCATGAAGCCAAGGGGAGACATAATTGACACCATAAAAAGGGAACCTCTGCCCTTCAAGTAGACCATGTGAATTTCCCTGATGCCCAGAGGTGGTTCTGGGAAAGCTGTTTCCACCAAATTTGCCAGTGGTGCTCGGTTAACTCTGGATTTTTGAGCACTGAGAGACTGAGCTTTAGCTAATTACTCAATCACAGGCTGCACTGTCACCTTCATAAAAGTATCTGTCTTGGGTTTCTCCTGATGTGCTTAGGAAAAATAATGGGAAAGAAAATATGACATCACTCACTACCCTTGAAGAGTTTTAGTCCTGTCACAGGAGCTGTGGGGACAATATTGACAGAAATGCTAGAAATGTCAGTTCTGAGAAAGAAGGGTGAATGGGAAACTTCACCGAAGGCTTAGATAAAACTTTGACTCACATCAGTTATTATCAGAGGAGCGCTCCTTCACAAAGCATGTCCTTGTGCTCCCCAGGAACACATCCCTGAATATTCATTAGAAGGTACTTTTGTGGGTGTTACTCATGGAAGAAAATAAAAATCCATAAGTGTTTCTAAAGAAACTTTCTATAACATGTAGCTGAAGCAGGTATACGTCTCCTACAAATGTTCTGAGAAGAAGATAAAGGCATAAAATGACAAGTTGACTGAGGAGCATGTGTGACCCATACCATTAAGAAGTCACACTCAAATAGTTGTAAAAGAGGGAGTGAATTGAATAAAGAAAAACGAAAGAGAACCAAAACAGTGAAACACACATGTATGTGAGAACATGTGCACATGCAAGTGCACATGCACACACGCCACTTGATTCAAAGGTTAATTTGTCTCCTTAGTGGAAAATCTTAATAAATCAATCATGTTGATCAGATGGCAAAGCAGGAACTGACTTTGTGGATCTGACATAGAGATGGATTGAGCACCAAGTGTTCACCCCAGGTGATGGCGTAACTGATAAGTGTTTGGAATATCAGAAATACAGGTGCTCAGAGCAAGTATGAATGTTAAGTCTTTGGCATGAGTTCCTCACTTTTTAAAATCATCATTTGCTTCATGTTGACTTAGGAGAACCACCAAAGTCAAGAATGATGCTTTTGAGACAAAAGCAAAACAACAAAGCAAAACAACAAAACAAAACAAAATGGAGGTTCTCTTATCTAAAGGTGCCCATTTGTTTAAATGGCAAGTTCCTGGGCTTGGTCAAGAAACTGGGATTAAAGTCTCAAGTCCTTGGAGAATCTTATCTTCCAACAGGTCCTTAGATGATTCTGGACCATATTTTGAATAGCCCTGACAGTCCTACTGCCACCATCACACTAATGGAAAATATTACTTGAGCAATTTTCTTATTTATGAATTTATATAGTTAGTTTAATCAGAACCTCACATGTACTCTAAATTGTTCCAGGGATTCAGAGTTCAGTATTGCCCAGTTACCTCAAGAAGTTCAGAGTTGAGTGGGGATTAAAAATCTCAGAGGGTGCTGGGCATGGTGGTGCATGCCTGTGACCCCAGCAGCTCAGGAGGCTGAGGCAGGAGGATTGTGAGTTAAAAGCCAGCCTCTGCAACTTATTGAGGCCCTAAGCAACTCAGTGAGACCCTGTCACTAAATAAAATATAAAAAGGTCTGGGGATGTGGCTTAGTGGTTAAGTGTTCCTGGGTTCAATCCCTGGTACCAAAAATAAACAAATAAATTAAAGAAAGAAAGAAAAGTCTCAGAGAGAGGACAATTATCTGTTGCTATTTCTTATGCTCTATCAGAAGATATTAACACCTTGTCCAACTAGACAGAAGATAGACACAGGTCTCATTTGAACCTGTGGGTGTCAATTGATGGAGGTGACTAGGTGGTGACATAGAGACTAATGCCATGGAAAGACAATTTGTTTCACTTACACTTCCCAGGGGGCATGCCAGTGTTGGTCAGAAGGCAGAATGTGGTAAGGGAAGGCATGGACCAAAGACTTTAAGGGGTTTCCAGGGAGAAGGCAAGTCAGGGCAGAAGTTTATGATTGGCTATTTTGAATAATTTGGGGGCCTTTTTACTACAGGGATGGTCTCTAAATGCTGGCATCTGGCCTTGGGATGATTTCAGGTAGGGAAATGCTGACTTAATATGTAAGGGTTAGATAAGGGTATGGTTGGCTTGTCTGAGAGACATGCTCCCAAGTAAGTTGTTTACTATCTTTCAGAATTAGTCCTGGGAGGAACAGTATGACTCTGGGTATTGAAGGCCCTCAAATACCAAAGGATCAAGATCACATCAGAAAATAAGAAAACATAATGAACATAATTGGCCCTCTGATAGCTGGGTGTGAAACAGACAAAATACAGAATCTAAAAAAAGGAAACACATCATTCTCTGATCAAATTTATTGCATGAAAAAACCTGAGAAAAGAGCAAAAGCAATGTTATTTGGCGTAAAACAATTAAATGTGAACATTATATGAAATAACCTGTATTCTGTATCCATCATGTAGTATGGTATTTTTCCAAAATAAATAGTGTAGCTCAGAGGTTAACATATTTGATTACTAATACAAGAAACCAATTTCCACATACCTGGGTTCTACCACATCTACCTAAATTCTTTCCTCAGTGGAAAAGTAAAATTTTTGCCAGAAAGGGGAAATGTAGACCACTGGCCCACTACCTGCTGAAGGAAATTAGAGCCTAAATCCTACAAAGAGGTTTTGGACTAATCTAGTTGGGATCTGGACAATCTAGAAAGCTTACAAAATGCCCTAAGCTATTTGTAGGGGTAGGTTTCTTGTGTCATGAAGTATTTCTCTCCATTTGGGAACTATGGGATCCATGACATATGTTGTTTTAAGTGATATTTTAAGGTCACTCTGAAAATTAGTTACTAAGCCAGGAGATGAATTTTTAACCCTGTGCATTCTCCATCCAGAATTTGCAATATAATGCCCTTTATGTTTTCTCTTGATCATGTTTCCTGGGGGAGGTGGGAATGACTAAGATAGATGTCTATGAAAGAATGAATATTGATGATACATTATGTAAGGCTCAATGAAATTTGTGAATTCACCAGATGGTTGGAAAGTCATCAGCTTCTCTTTTATGCATTTCCTTGGCCTAAGCTTGGATGTTTTCCAAGAAGCAGTTGCAAAAGCAAGTGGAAAAAAAGACCTGGTTTGAGTGTGTGTGTGTGTGTGTGTGTGTTTGCATTTGTGTGTTTGTGTAAACTCTAACTTGTTTAAATGAGGAATGTGAGAGCAACTTTCCAATCTTCCTTTAACTGAATGATCAGCTTTGATTTTTATAGGAAATCAAATTAGAAGCTAAAGAAAAAGCCCAGTCTTGATCTTCTAAGCAGGCTGGCCTCTAGGCAATCATTTTTTAAGGGAACCAAGTCCTTATTGTAAAGTTTGTGTAGCAACATGTTTTCTTGATGAAGGTTCTCAAAGCAAAGGGAAGTGAATAGAGGTTTGATTAACCACAGACCATAATTGCTATATCAGTTTCTTTTGTAAGTGTAAGATTTCTTTGCATATTCATAAGGGGGTGTCTAAGCAGCTCCACTGGAGCTATCAAGCCTCTAAACTGTGTTGAATTAGGAAGTGTATGGGAGGCCTCTCCATGGTTGGCCCTGGGGACATTTTTTCACAATCAAGGAATTCAGATTGTACAGCATTTACTCACTGTAAAAAGTTGTTAGGCATAGAAGGAGGTTATAGAATTTATTTTTCCCACACATCTTTAAGGACAGGACAGAAGCTCAATGAATAGGTTGAATTCAATACAATCCTAAAGTCATTGAAATGAACTATCACTGGATGGAAAAGATAAAGGAAACTTAGAAACTTAGAAGCATGAAAGTTAATCCACTTATCCCAACAGCAGAGGTTGGGGGCAAATATATAAATTGAGCATCATGGGATTAAGGTTACATTTTATATTTTAGGATAATAGAGATTTTCCTAATAATATACCACGGTAATGAGCCTGCCCATTACAGTCCTGCCTTGTTAAAATATATTGATTCTACTGTGATCTGAATTAGGGAAGTAAATCTGAGGCCTGTTTATTTGTACAAGAGTAAACTGACTTTAGAGTTTTATTTCATTTATATAATTTCTTTTTCCTTTTCAAGTTGCTTTTAAATGTATTATCTCATTTTGTCTTCCAAACAAGTTTAACTAAATGTGAGAATCTGGAGTAAATTATTTACATGCTGTGCTAGAATTACTGGCAAGATTAGGATTGGAACTCAGAGCTCTTTCCACTCATCCACATTTACTTCCTTCCAAAGACTTCTAATCTTGGCACTGTCTAGTTTTGTGGTTTCATGAAAGCATTACTATGTCAAAGGCTGCTGCTGCATTCTAGAGACTTGAATCCACTGATCAAGTGGATCACAACTACCTGTCCAAGAATAAGTCAGAAAAGGATTTCAAGACCATGGGTTCTACTCCAGCTGACACATCACAAAATCTAGGAGTGAGGAACATGCTCAAAAGCATTTTGCAAGAGATAAATGTGGAGGTAAGAATCACACTCCTGCAGTAGTTTTAAAACCGAATTCCTACTCCAGAGGCAGATTTAGGCAGATTTAATACTCATACACACTGAGTACTAAAGGCTCTGCAGTGCATTAGTTTTGCCTCTGAGCTCCTTGAGACAATTTTTTGATCCCTAAATTCAGTTTACAGGAACTTTTAAACAAATGTATGCTGCATTATTCTCATTATTCAATTACGAGTCTTTCCCCCAGCATTTTAATTAGCACTCGTTTTCTGAGAATTAAACTGTCATTTTAGTTGAACTCAAAGGAGTACCCAAGGGGTATGCATTCCATCAGATAATAAAAGCACTATATAATTCTGATGCTTCAACAATTTAGACTGAATTCACGACAGGGCTTTCTGTCAGCCATTTCAGATGGCACTTAATCATTGGAGTTGAAGAGGAGACACCATCATTCTACACCTGAAAATCTAATGCCTAATCATGTTAGATCAAGAAATTCTTCTCTTTGATTCCTACTTGATGCCATGAAACAGAAAGTCAGAAGCAAAGATCTGCTTTCAAGCCTTAGACCCTTGGCTTCTGTCCTTGGTTTTACCATATGACTGCTGTGTTTTCTAGGCAGTGTGGGCCCTGTGTGCCCACAGATGCTGTGACTCTGTAATGACTGTCATCATAGTGGGCTGTGATTGTGGCTTCTACTGGTTTCTGGATCTGCCCTTACCTTCTCAGAACCATTTATTTTTCTCTTAGTATTTATTATATAGAATATTTAATGTCTGGATAGGGAAGATTCTATCAAGACAATGAGGAGAAGGCATCCAGAGTGTACCCTCAACTGTTACCACTTGCAAGCATCCTAACCCAAGTCATCATTATCTGCTGCCAGGTTCCTGCAGTGGCTATCTAACCAATGTCCCTGCTGCCACTCTGTCCTCCCATGCCACTCCAACCAGCCATTGACTGGATAGTACCCAGAGGCATCTTTATTGAGCAAAATACGACAAAATGATTCATGTCTTTTCCCCTGCTAAAATCTCTGATGACTACTTCCAACTCACTGCATTAGGAAACACTCTTACCCCTGCCGTAAACACCATGTGGGATCTGGCTCCCTGACCATCTGCTAACTTTCCATCCTCATTCCATGTTCCTGTTCCCCTTGTCACTATTCCTCCACCCTCCCTGGAGCCTTCTTACAGTTTCTAAGAATACTCTGATCTTTTTGTACGCCCAGGAGATTTGCACCTGCTCTTTTCTTTCCTTCTCTGGCTCTCAGCCTGGATGCTCTTCATTTTCCATGATTCATTTTAAATTTAACCTTTTCACAGTGGCCTTTTTTTTTTTTTTGATTGGAACAGTTTCCCTTTAATATTACAATACTGCTTATTGGTTTGGAAACTAGGTCACCCTACATGATATTTGATTTTTTCAAAGGCATCATGAGTACTCTTTCATTCCTGTATTTTTAGCCTTCTAGTTAAGTTAGGGACCATTTTATCAGAAATCATTTTAGCACTGTAATTAAAAAAACCTTTGTTAAGGGTAGATTATATACCATAATGATTTTCAGACTTCTTTTTATAAAAAAGGTATCTGGAGACTCAGAACAGGCACATGCATACTGAGGGTAAAGGAAACAAAACAAAGAAGAGTCTGCTAAAGCACAAAACTTCCCTCTGGTTCTCAATGCCTTCAAATAAATACAAACATCAAAAAAAAAAAAAAAAAAAAAAAAAAAAAAAACCACACACACACACACACACACACACACACACAAACACTGTGATTAAAAAAAAAAAAAAGTCTCTTCCATTTCCTGGAGAGTCAGTTTCCAGGAACTTCTCCCAGCGCTGGAGATCAGTCATCCGTCTTCCGGGCCAGTCTACAGAAAGTCCAGTTGTGCTCCACTGTGTTCTCATTGGCCCGCTCACTCATGTGATGCACACGAGTGTTGCGGATCGTGAAACCTTGTTTTGTAATGTATTCCATGAGGTGGACCCGCAGAGAAACTTCCTGGTGATAATCACAGGGTCCAAAAGTAAAAGAAACCTGGCAGTCTCTGGTGTCCATCATGTGCTTATTCCACTTGGTAAAATAATTTGAGATGCCTTCTAGTAGGGAATGGACCTTGGTGGTGATGGTTAATTGAGTTATGATAACAGCCACTGGACTGGAGTATTTAGAAAGCTTCCGGGTACTAGAGATCTTCACAACCTCTTCAAAAGTATCCATAGGATACAAAGGCTTTGGGTCGTTGAGACATTGAATCAAGGGCTCGATCTGGTAAAAATCTGCTTCTTTCCGAAGCAGATCAAATTCCTTAAAATCCAGGGGTAAGGTCAATTCTGAAGTTCTTAAGAAGTTGAGGACATATCGGAAAAGAGGTCCATCTCGATCAATGAAGTAATTGCCTTGAGGGTCTCGAGCTGTGGGGAAGTCCCCCCAAACATAGCTCCAAGCATGGAATCTGGATAACGCGTCAACGTGGTGAGAGACGTCGTGTACAAGTGTCCACCTACATTTAACGTGACTGGGTCAGTCATCATATAGCCCCAGTCTCCATTATCCATCTGCTCCAGTGCTGCGTTTTCAGGAGCCCAGCTTCCAGGAAAAAGCGCGACAGCGGGTGGCGGCGGCCTGGCCGGGAGATGCCGGCGGCCGGAGAGCGCGAGCACGGGGACGATCGAGCCCGCGCCCTGAGGCAGCGGCGGCGGCTGAGGCGGCGGCGGCGGCGGCGGCAGAAGGGACGACTGAGCCGGCGCCCGGAGTTGCGGTTCCAGCTGCCCAGCGCGGGCGGCGCCTTCCCAGCAGAGCTGCGGCGCCACGAGCGCGGGCGCCCCCTAACGGTGGCGCGGGCGAGAGGTCAGAGAGATTAGGGAGCCCGACCGCCGTGGGAATTCAACCCGCACAGCCAGTCACAGTGGCCTTTCTTGGCCATTCTTTCTGCTTATTTCTTCTCTATCACTTTATTTGGTTGATTTATTTTTTTTTCCTTAGGACTTACTTCTACTTAAAACTAGTCAAGCATGGAAGCAGACTGGGTGGTTTGGGAAAATCAATTGGTCTTATTAAAATTCAGGGGAAGGCTGGGGTCTAGAAAATGTTATTATAGAAGTCATGGGTACAAAAAGTAATTTCTTTTTTTTGTTTACCAATGAAAACTCCTTGCACTTTACTTCTGCCTCTGGCAGGGGTGGTTAGTGTAGGTGGCAGAGTATCACCAATGTAAGTCTGGTGACTGTCTATGATGAATGCTTTTTGCTGAAGTGAATTCAAAATATATGATTGATCTTCGGTTAACTACTATTTGCATCTCTCCTCTTTCTTTAGTACAAAGGAAAGAAAGCTCTGTTTGTCTTCCTGTAGGGTGAGCCATAAAGGCATGTTCGCTACCACTCTGGGAAATTAATTCTATTTTTATTCCACCGTGATGTTAAGCCCACCAGGGGCAGCTTCTCAGGATAAACTTGCTATTTTTTCTTGCTCATAACATTGTCATCCTTGTTAGGCGCCTGCTTCAAAGGAACCATTACTAGAAAGAAAATGAATAAGACAAAGAAAGAAAGACATGACACTAAAAGAGGCTGGCTGGGCCAGAGTGCAGGAGAGGCTGGCATGAAAAATTGCCACCCCTGCCTGTTCTAATTACCTCCCTACTTAGTTCAAGGATAGCTTCCCTGTGGCTGTCATGAGCTGTGACTTCAGCTCATGGTATTTGAGTACACTGAAATTAAATACCACCAACATGATAATGCTGCTCAGTACTACACACTAATTAAAATCAGCCAATGGTAGCCACAAGAACCCTACATGAGAGCCATGATGACTGAGAGGGACAGAAGTAGCAGAGGGAATAAGGGAGAGCCAAACATCTGGGCTTGCATAAACACCAGAGTCCAAACATTGGCCATTGTCTGTTCTGCCTTTCTTGTAGCTCTTGGAAGATGCCCCTGCTCTGGGTTTTTCTTTGCAGAGTGAGGGCAGATGTCCTGGTACAGTTAGGAAATGACAAAAATAAACACATAAGAAAGCATCATTCCATAAGAAAGAAAATCTCAGCCTACAGGAAGAACGCAAGCTTCACCCAGATAATTTTTCACATGACTATTTAAATCTCAACCACTTTAAGTGCTCAGCAAAGATTAATTAGTTGATAGTGACTGCAGTTATGCCACATGATCCAGCTGAATCTTAATGGAAAATGAATAATTTTTTCAAACAACTGAGACAGAATAGATGAATGTAATGGTGGATTTAGGCTGCACTATATTTATGACTGCTTAGAATAGAAGGATGAATCGATCATTAATGTTGATGGAGTGGTAAAAGGACCCAAATAAATTCCAATGGTATATATTTGGGTTTGAAAAATTACTTTGTGGCCCTTTGTCAGTACTTGAAAAATTTTACGCTTGATTTTTCTTATCACTTGAATAAAGAAAAAATAAATGTTATAATAAAGATCAGGGCACATCTTTTTTTGTCTGTACACAGTATTTAGTAGAGTTTCAAGCAGAGCAATGCTGAAGAAATGTTCTATTTTTGGAGAGATTTTGGAAAATCTAATTAAACAACAATAAAAACATTGGGTATTTATTAGTAAAGAAGCATGAGCATTGGAGGGGAAATAGGTAGAAACCCAAATGAATTCTGGTCCAAATTCTAAGTCTGACTATCTTTGAGTCTTAAAATCAAGCAGCCCTCCTACCTCTATCCCTCCAAATCAAAAAAATAAAGCTTTGGTCATTTCCGGTGCTCTCTCCCTGGGTCGCTCAGTAGGCCTCGTCGCTGTCGCTCCCACTCTCCTACCCCTACCAACCGCCACTGGGGCCTTTGGCGCATCACTTCCTTGCTCGCTCTCTTGAGCTCACATCCTCCCAGATGCAGCCCAGGGACAATCCTGCCATGCTCATGACTGATCCTCGAGTCGCAGCGGCTTCATGGACCCTCAGATGCCCACCCCTCGGTGCATCAGATGACATCTCGTCCATCCCTGCTGCCTCACCATTCCTGGGGAGGTGAGGGGGGGGCTGTGGGGGCGCCCGGGCCTCACCAGCCAAGCAGCCACCACCGCTGCTGCCCATCTTGGCCACAGGTCAGGACACGACAGTGGGCGGGCAGGCGCCGACGCCACTGTTGACCCCCCTCAGCCAGGGCCTTGGTCAAGATGGAACCAGAGATCAAGTACCTGCCCAAACCCATGGCAGAGAAGGACTTGACCCGTCCCTTCACTCATGCAGTGCAGTTGCTGAGGGCAGAAATTGAGAAGATTCAGAAAGGGATTCAAAAAAGGATGAGGAGGAGAATCACTTGGATTTATTTTCTCATAAGAACATGAAGCTGAAAGAGTGGGTGCTGATACCTGTCAAGCAGGACCCAACGTTCAATTTCGTGGGGAAGATTCTTGGACAAGGGAATATGATCAAAAGACTGCAGGAAGAAACTGTGCAAAGATCTCTGTGCTGGGAAAAGGCTCAATGAGAGACAAAGCCAAGGAGGAAGAGCTTCACAAAGGTGGAGACCCAAGGTAAGCCCACCTGAATATGGATCTACATGTCTTCATTGAAGTCTTTGGACTCCCATGTGAGACTCATGTTCTTATGGCCCATGCCATGGAAGAAGTGAAGAAATTTTTAGTACCAGATATGATGGATGATATCTGCCAGGAGCAATTTCTAGAGCTGTCCTACTTGAATGGAGTAGCTGCGCCCTCTTGTGGACATTGGGTGCCAGTGAGAGGCTGGGGTGCTGCACCTCCCGCTCCACGTGTTCCCAGGACCCATGGTGTTGGGCCACCGTGGGGAGCTTTGGTGTGTGGTACACCAGTGAGAGGTGCCATCACCCGAGGTGCCACTGTGACCCAAGGAGTGCCACCCCCGCCTACTGTGAGGAGTGCTCCAGCACCAAGAGCACGGGAGAGCAGGCATCCAGAGAACACTTTGCCCCCGCCCCCTGCACCAGAAATATATGAAGAATATGGATATGATGATACATATGCAGAACAGAGTTATGAAGGCTATGAAGGCTATTACAGCCAGAGCCAAGGGGACTCAGAATATTATGACTATGGCCATGGGGAGGTTCAAGATTCTTATGAAGCTTATGGCCAAGATGACTGGAACGGGACCAGGCCATCACTGAAGGCCACTCCAGCTAGGCCAGTGAAGGGAGCATACAGAGAGCACCCATATGGACGTTATTAAAGACAAACAGGAGGGGAAACTATCAGTTATGGGCAAAGTTGTTACTGATTTCTTTTATCTCCCAGGATTCCTGTTGCTTTACCCAGACAAGTAATTGTCTAAGTGTTTTTCTTCTTGGTCCCCTTCTTCTCCCCACCTTCCTCCATTCTTAACTTGGCATTCTGGCTTCTGTATGTAGTATTTTTTAAACGAGTTAAAATAGATTTAGGAATATCAAATTAATTTTTAAGTATATAGATGCTTTTTTCTTTGTTGTTTAAATATAAACATAAGTGTACCTTTTATAATAAAAAAGGAGTTAAGTAAAAAAATAAAAACACAAACCTGTTAGTTTAAAAAGTGACATTGCTTGCTTAAAGGTTCTAAAGTAAAGTCTTGTTAACTTTCTCTTAGTTTTGATTTGAGGCATCCTGTAAAGTTGTAGTTGCAGAATCCCAAACTAGGCTACATTTCAAAATTCAGGGCTGTTTAATATTTAAAATCACAAACGTTAATGGCAGTAGGTGGCACCATGCAAAAGTGAGCTCAGATGTCTCTAAAAATGTTTCCTTTAAAAACACATGGTGGTTGAATCTTAAGTTAAATTTTAATATGAATGATCCTCATGAATTAAATAGTTGATGCAATTTTTAATGTTAATTGATTTAAAAAACAACAACAAATTAGGTTTGTAAAACTGACTTTTTCATTATGTGGGTTTTGAAATATAGCCCCAGACATACAGTGTTGAGAGATACTTACGGGGGGAGTAAGTTTTGAAGAGGTTGATTGGGGGCAGAGGGGCTGGGTATCTAAATTTAATTTGATGTAGAGCCTTTTAGCTACAATCTTTCAGTAGTAGTACTAATAATTAAAGTTGCAGTATTCAGGAAGACTAAAAGTATTTTGTCCATTTGAGATCTGCACTCCACAAAAAGCTCATTTGGACACTGGGACCAAAAGCTGAAGTTTTTCATTAAGTTGAAGGTTGTCAATATTGAACTCTTCCCAAGGTAGTCAAGTATGTCTTAACACTAGCATGATATAAAAAGGGACACTGCAGATGAATGAAAAAGGAATCAAAATCCACTTTGTACATAAGTTAAAGTACTAATTGGATTTGAACCATCCTCCCATTTTGTTCTCAGAAGATTAAATTCTACATGTGTAAATCTACCTAAATAGGTAGCTTAAACTTATGTCAAAATGTCTGCAACAATTTGTCAATAAAATTTAGTCCTTTTTTAATAAAAAAAAAAAAAAGCTTTGCATCTCAGGTTGCTTATGCTGACACTGACCTCAACACTGAGAATTAAATGGAGAGCTGCTATTATCTGAAGTATGAAAATGTGAGTGAGTGTGTCATTCATGGGCAAGGCTGTTCAGGGACAGTGAAACCCTGAGTCTGGTGTTTCTATGGATTCTCTCTCTGTATAATGGAGCTGTGATGGTTTGGTTCTTGCTCTGTACTGATACTTTATTTGTTAATGAATGTCTTGTGTTTTATTAGAAAGAGAGTTTACAGATCCTGGATGACTAAAAGACTTCTAAAGATAACCTATTTTTAACATAGCACCTTGACTTTTTTTTCAACCAATTCAGATATTATATTGCATAAATACCTGTCATCCCTAGTCATTTTACTAATATTATACATCCTGAGTTTAATTCTATCAGCATTATGTGTTCATATTAAATACAGTAAAGAATAAATGAGCTTATATCTATCCTTTCCTCTCCAGTTCAGAACTGCAGTGAGCAGGTGATTGGCCAGAATGAAAGGTGGCAGGGAGCTTGGGGAATGTGGGCTAATGGTGTGCAGATTCAGCTTCAGAAGTTCAGGGCACAATATCTGAAGGATCAGGCAACCCTTAAGCAGTCAGCATTATGGATTCTGCAGTAATAAGATGCAGCATAATGATGAGAAAACAGAGGCAAACAAAATAGGGAAATTTTGGGTGTCCTCATTTTCCTCCTCTGTAATATGTGCACAGTTTAGTGCCAAGTAAAGCAGTCCATTGTGAAGGTTAAACTAATACAAACGTGTAAAGTACCCAGAATCATACCTGGCATATTGTGAGCTGCATTCATGTGAAATAACATCATTATTGTTTTCATCAACATAAAGTGGGTTATTAGGGGGTTTCTGGGCCTCTGGAACAGGGACTGAGAATGTGAAGTGGGAGATAGAAAGTGACCTCTGAGAAGGAATGCTGGACTGGGGCTTCTGAACTTCTTCCTGTTCAAGGCCCAAATAGCTTTAGGAGATGTTGTGAGCTGAGCTTGGTGCAGAGAATTCACTGGACCTCAGTGGGGGATCTGAGGGAGGAGGGAGTAGAGGCTGATACCTAATGTCTAAAACTGTTTTCTCCTAATGAGATATCCTCTTGTCTTTATGCCCTTGGACAACACCATCAGACCCACAAGGCAAGAGTTCTAGGCCACCTGGGAGAGGGGCTGGGATTCGTATTTACTGTCTTAGACCTTTAGTCTCGTGACTTGTCTGTGCCATAGGCTGTAATTCTGCTGTTTGTTAAATGTCACATAAGTTTAGTAAATGATTAGAGGTAGTTTGTGTCCCTTTGGGACACTGGCAGAGCTCATATAGGAAATTTTTATGATTAATATCCTTTCAATTCCTCAATATCCATCATTGGAGAAACTCAAAGATTAATCCCTTGACCATATCATTAGCTATGTGGTTATTGTATATTTTTCAAAGTTTTCAGGGTTAATGTGACAACTATTTTGCACACTGACTAAATTCATTTATTTATTTAATTCAATCAATATTTATTGAGTGCCTATTTTATGTTGACAATAGTACTTGATACGCAAGATACAGAAGAAGGCTGTGGCAGGGTTCCTGGTCTCAAGGTCTCATAGAGTAAAGTAAAGAAGAAGATGTGTTTACAAATACTACAGTTCATGGAAGCACTGCTGATGGAGCAGGGATGAGGTGCAGTCAGATACCAAGGATACTCACCTCTGCATCCGTGGTAGAGAATCATGGTCAAGAAGAGGTTCACAGAAGCAATAAAAAGAATTACAAATCTTTTTTTTTTTAAACTCTGAGGGTTTATTTAACAAAATTAAATTCACATTTCTGAGGCCATCATAGTGCACCCAATGTCCATCAATCTGGAAAGCTGCAGAATAAAGATGTTCTTCTTTATTAAATAACATGGCACCTTCCAACAAACACTTGGGGTCAGATAAATCCAAATAATATTGTACATATGCCAGATCTTCAGATTTCCAATGCTGCATGTTTAGGACAACAAAAGGGGGAGCTCCATGGCAGAAAAGTCTCTGGGAAAATTCTCTCAAGCCACCATAGCCACGCTCTTCACACAGTCCAATCTTAGAACAGAATAACTCATCCACTGCCAGTGTATTAAGTTTCCATGTGGAATTTCTTGAGGAGGATTCATATTAATTGTGTGCTGTTGATCTTCCTGTACTTGAATTGGGCGTCACCAGTTGGAACAGTAACTCTCTTGAATGGTAGACATGAGATTTTCAAGATTTTTTGTAAAGTTATCATGCTCATTCCCCAAAACAATCAATCATTAATGAAGCTTTGTGAACTTCAGATTTGAATTGCTGTTTTTCCATCTTGTCCCCAATCCAAAGTAGCTTCACAGTTGTAAAAGTATAGGTGTCGATTAAACAAAGAAAACAGTCTACAAACTCTACCAAAATGAAGAGAGAGTTCCCTAGGAAAACTTTCATTTTCATTAAGAATGACATATAATAACATCAAGAATCCATCTATGGCACAGGTGTTTTTCAGTCTTATTTCAACATAGAGTGGTGTATAGGATACTGCTTTGTGGCCAGCTTTGATAGTAAAAACACCTCCCCAGGGAAGAACAGGCTTCCAAAATGATCGATCTTGGTTATAGTTATTTTTAATTGATGCTTTGATTTCTTCAAACAGTTCTTCATTCTCCCTGGGGACCGAAAACCGTTGGTGCTGCTGCACCTGAGGCCGCCACCACTTGCTCATAGAGAGCCCCGGCTGCCACGCGCCGCTGTCTCATCTACTAGCACCGCGGGTTGACTCGGCATCCGCTTGCGTTAGGGCTGGGCTCTGGCATGTCCTCCATAGCATCTGCCGCCATGGGAGCCACAGCAGCTCCAGCCCCCAGGCCAGATCCGACCAGACCCAAGGAGCCAGGACCGCGGGAAGCAGGACACGTGGCTTCTTGTTACAGAGGAAGAATTGGCCTGACCTCTGACCCCTTCCACCGACTCCAGTGTCCCTAATTATAAGTCTTATAAGAAGAAAATTATCTGAAAAGAAAGATAAAAGAGTATTACCATCAGAGAGGCAGCCTAGGCAAAGGAGGAGACATGGAGCATGTGTGTTGGGAGGTTTGAGTAAAAATAGGGAAGTAAAAGAAATGGAAATTAGGCAGGCAGAAAAATGCAACTGACAGTATTAACTTTACCAGATATTGCTGGAAGATGAAGCAAAAGGCAACATGATTACATTTGCCTTTGAGAAGTTTCTTTGTTACGTCAGTTTGGAGGAAGATGCATTATATGAGAGCAAAACAACATAGGGAAGTAAAAGTGTGCAATTAAAGACTATTTTAATGTCCATGCCACAGATGACAAGGACTCAAACAGTAGTGGTAGAAGGGAACACTCTGATTAGAAAAGCATGTAAGAAGTGAAACCCAAAAGATGTGGTGGCCAACTGCATGTCTAGAAGTGAAGGAGACATTCCTTAATAACAAATATATTTCCTAGCAGTTACCACAGTCCATGGTGTATACCACACCCTCCAAGTTCCCACTGGTGATCAAAAGAAAATTGTATATCAGCAGATACCAGATGAGGATCCTTTCCTTTTCTATTTAAATACCCCAAACTAAAGTTGTCCATTAGCTGAAAAATTATGCACAGGAACTAATTGTGAAGCCAGAGGATCATGGTCTAAATCTCTAGATCAGTGCTTCTCAATTTTAATGTGCATATAAAATCATCTGGAAATCTTGTTAAAGTCAGATTCTGATGAGGTAGGTCTAAGTCTCTGAAGTGTGGAATTCTGCCAGTTAAACCAACTCCCAGGTGATGGAGCTATACTTACAATTTGAATAGCAAGGCTATAGATTGTTTTACAAAGAAGAAAATAAAACTTATTAGTACAATAAAAGGACCACAACCAGGTTGGAGCAATGGGAGAAACCAATAAAAGTCTCAAATTAGTCTGCTAGTGCTGTAAATCTTTCAGATCTTGCTTTCAGATTGTGTCTGGGTGTCCACCTCGTGGGACTGGTGTCTGTCCCAAGAAGAGAGCTGGTGAAGTCATATGTGCTCTCAGCCAATAAGGTTGGCAAGGCATCCATGAAGAGCCACACTGCCCTGGCGTGTCTCACTGAGTAATCACACCTTGTCTCAAATTTGAAAACAACTCCTTTCCACTCATTTGCAAGCCGTTGCACCTAGCCAACATGGTACAGAGTAGGTTTTGTTCAAATTGCTTAGGGATGAGAACTATCTGGAGCTAAGTTTTACAAAAAGCCATCTGTAGCAATTGCAATATTTATATACCTATCACCAGAGACAAACAAGACTGAAAGTTTATAAACTGGCTCCTTCTTACCTTATGAGTCAGCACCCATCCACGTTTGGCCTCTCTACTGCCTGACCATGTGGCACTTAAGTTATGGTTTGTTTAGATGCATCAGCTCTTTCATTACAAGAACATAAGTGCTAAGGACCAGGAAGAGATGCTGGATTTGGCACTGCATTGCAGGAGACTGGCATTGACAAATGTCCTTGGGTGGCACAGACTCAACCTGGCCTCCTCTGGTTGCCTGAAATAGAAAAGTTTTATATAAGGAGACTATAGTAGGCTCTGAAATTTAGAGGAGTTTGGTATGAGTAAAAGTGCTATCTTGGAAATCAGGAAGACAGTTCCATCTAGCAATACCTGGTTATATGATTTTGGACAAGCCATCTTGTTCTTGGTCTCAGTTTCTCTCTTTGAAAAATGAGGATATAAGCTCTGTCAGTAGTCTTCAAACTATTCTCTGCAGAGCACTGCAGTTTTCATGGAGATACCAAGAGGAGCAGGAAGGACTTACCCAGTGTCTTTCCAACCCTGAATCCATAGTTGGTATGTCTCAAATGTACATGTTTATTTGTGTCATGGTAACCCTTTTCTAGTCTGCAGAAGTGTTCACATTTGTGAAATAATTGATTTAGGTTTTGGAATTTCCCTAAGACTCTTTTCTATATTCAGCACTAATAAAATGATTCAGGACAAGAAACTTCCCCACCAGAAAGGTAATTCCAGTGCTGCCCTCAGGAACCTTAGGATCATACGTCATACACATGGAAATAGTGGGAAGAAAGCTTATTAACTGAATAAATGTGATAGCATCTACCATATCATCTTAAGAAAACAAATTTCTGAAAAGGCATCTGCAAGACTAATTTTAGTAATCCAAATCAGACTCCCGATCCTTTTTTGAAAAATGCACTTATTTGGGTTCTTGGACAATTGAGTTGGGATCACCTACCTTGTGAAACCACTGGGCTTGGCTTTGTCTCAAAATATTTCGTCTAACTAACCTGTGAGCTTAGCCATTCATTTACAAGAAGTTTATCTGTTTTCATTAGTCAGAATTGTGTGTTTACACACAGTAGACCATACTAACAGGACAGTCACCATACTATTTCTCTAACCTTGATTGTCCTACAATGAATTTCAATAGGATATGCAGGCATACAAGTGTTAAAGTACCTAGGAGCAAAGTTCAACCTGAGTGGCTCTTCATATAAAACTTGTGCTTGCTAGGAGAGCTTCGTGGAGAAGTTCCCTTTGTAATACTGACAATAGAAACTTAAAAGGTGGAGGTCTACTTGTTGAATGACTGAATAACCATTCATTCACTTACTTGGTCCATGAAATTGACCCCATTGCAGAGCTCTGTGTATTACTGTCCCCTACTCACCTTTGCAGAACTGAAATGAAGTTGTGCATCTCTAATAGCTGTATTTTCATCTTGATTCACTTGGGCAATTATGACTTCATATTTACCTGGCATAGGTGAACTGTCTTCTTTTGTTAGAAGTGACCCACTGTCACTCTGTTGTTTTGTTTCCTGCATAGCATTTTCCCTTTTGGCACTTCCCTTGACCACAGAAGAATCACTTAACACAGGATCCAACAAAAAGGTGCATTTTGGGTACAAATAAGGGCAAGCCCTGATTAGTTAACAGAAATTTGATTCTCAAAAATACCATGAAATTTTGGGGATTTTTACATACAGTGAACAGTATTCTTTACTGGATTATATCAGAACAAATAAGTGCATGTGCACAGATTTTTTTTCACATTTGACTAACAAAACTTGACACCAAAAAATCAGTAAGTTAGATTTAGCTTCTCATGAACTTAAGAGCATCTCCAGAAGGTGGCAATATGTTTCTACCTTCCAAGAGATGGGGAATTGGCATTTTATTTTATTTTTTTCATTATTTTTTTTATTTTATTGTAACCAAATGGGATACATGTTGTTTCTCTGTTTGTACATGGCGTAAAGGCATACCATTTGTGTAATCATAAATTTACATAGAGTAATGTTGTTTGATTCATTCTGTTATTTTTTCCCTTCCCCCCACCCCCCACCCCTCTTTTCCTTCTATACAGAGCTTCCTTCCTCCATACTTGCCCCCCTCCCTAAGCCTAACTCTAACCCTAACACTAACCCTTCCCTCCCCCCATTATGTGTCATTATCCACTTAATAGCGATATCATTCTTCCTTTGACTTTTTGAGATTGGCTTATCTTACTTAGCATGATATTCTCCAATTTCATCCATTTGCCTGCAAATGCCATAATTTTATCATTCTTTATGGCTGAGTAATATTCCATTGTATATATATACCACAGCTTCTTTATCCACTCATCAATTGAAGGGCATCTAGGTTGGTTCCACAATCTGGCTATTGTGAATTGAGCAGCTATATTTCCAATTCTCCCAGCACCATTTGTTGAAGAGGCTATCTTTTCTCCATTGCATATTTTTGGCACCTTTGTCTAGTATGAGAAAATTGTATTTATTTGGGTTTGTGTCCGTGTCCTCTATTCTGTACCATTGACTTACCTGTCTATTTTGGTACCATTACCATGCTGTTATTGTTACTATTGCTTTGTAGTAGAGTTGAAGATCTGGTATTGCAATACTCCCTGTTTCACTCTTCCTGCTAAGGATTGCTTTAGCTATTCTGGGTTTCTTATTCTTCCAGATGAATTTCATAACTGCTTGCTCTATTTCTGTAAGGTACATCATTGGGATTTTAATTGGAATTGCATTGAATTTGTATAGCACTTTAGGTAGTATGGCAATTTGACAATATTAATTCTTCCTATCCAAGAACATGGAAGATCTTTCCATCTTCTACAGTGTTCTTTAATTTCTTTCTTTAGTGTTGTATAGTTCTCATTGAGAGGTCTTTCACCTCTTTTGTGAGATTGATTCCCAAGTATTTTATTTTTTTCGATGCTATTGTGAATGGGGTAGTTTTCCTCATTTCTCTTTCTGAAAATTCATCACATGTTTAAAAATGCATTGGATTTATGAGCATTGATCTTGTAACCTGCTACTTTACTGAATTCATTTATGAGTTCTAAGAGTTTTCTGGTGGAATTTCCAGGTTCCTCTAAATATATAATCATGTCATCAGCGAACATGGAGGAACCTTCTTTTCCAATTCGTATCCCTTTAATTTCTTTGGTTTGTCTAATTGCTCTGGCTAGAGTCTCAAGAACGATGTTGAATAGAAATGGTGAAAGAGGGCATCCCTGCCTTGTTCCAGTTTTTAGGGGGAATGCTTTCAGTTTTTCACCATTTAGAATGATATTAGCCACGGGCTTAGCATAAATGGCCTTTACAATGTTAAGGAATGTTCCCACTATCCCTATTTTTTCTAGTGTTTTGAGCATGAAGGGGTGCTGTATTTTATCAAATGCTTTTTCTGCATCTATTGAAATAATCATGTGATTCTTGACTTTAAGTCTATTGATATGGTGAATGACATTTATTAATTTCCTGATGTTGAACCAACCTTGCATCCCTGGGATGAAACCCACTTGATCATGGTGCACTATTTTTAAATATATTTTTGTATGCGATTTGCTAAAATTTTGTTGAGAATTTTTGCGTTGATGTTCATTAAGGATATTGGTCTGAAATTATCTTTCCTTGATGAGTCTCTGTCTGGTTTAGGTATCAGTGTGATATTGGCTTCATAGAATGAGTTTGGGAGGGTTCCCTCCTCTTCTATTTTATGGAATACTTTGAGAAGTATTGAATGAGCTCTTCTTTAAAGGTTTTGTACAACTCGGCTGAGAACCCATCTGGTCCCAGACTTTTCTTTGTTGGTAGGCTTTTGATGACTTCTTCTATTTCAGTACTTGAAATTGGTCTATTTAAATTGTGTATGTCCTCCTAGTTCAGTTTAGGCAATTCACATGTCTCTAGAAACCTGTTGATGTCTTCGAGGTTTTCTGTTTTGTTGGAGTATAGATTTTCAAAATAGCTTTTAATTATGTTTTGTATTTCAATCCTGTCTGTTGTGATATTTCCTTGTTCATTCTGAATTTTAGTGATTTGGGTTTTCTCTCATCTTCTCTTTGTTAGTGTGGCTAAAGGTTTATCAATTTTGTTTATTTTTTCAAAGAACCAACTATTTATTTTGTCAATTTTTTGTATTGTTTCTTTTGTTTCAATTTCATTGATTTCAGCTCTGAGTTTAACTATTCCCTGTCTTCTACTACTTTTGGTGCTGGTCTGTTCTTTTTCTAGGGCTTTGAGCTGTAGTGTTAGGTCGTTTATTTGTTGAGTTTTACTTCTTTTATTAAATGCGCTCCATGAAATAAATTTCCCTGTAAGTACTGCTTTCATAGTGTCCCAGAGATTTTGATATGATGTTTCTTTGTCCTCATTTACCTCTAAGAATTTTTAAATTTCCTTCCTAATATCTTCTGTTATCCATTCATCATATAATAGCATATTGTTTAATCTCCAGATGTTGGAATAGTTTCTGTGTTTTACTCTTTCATTTATTTCTAACTTCAATCCATTATGATCTGATAGAATACATGGTAGTGTCTCTATCTTCTTGTATTTGCTAACATTAGCTTTGTGGCATAATATATGGTCTATTTTAGAGAAGGATCCATGTGCTGCTGAAGAAGAAAGTGTATTCCCTCTTGGTTGGATGGTATATTCTATAAATGTCCGTTAAGTCTAAATTATTGATTGTGTTATTGAGATCTATGGTTTCTTTGTTCAATTTTTTTCTGGAAGATCTGTCCAGTGGTGAGAGAGGCGTGTTAAAATCACCTAGTATTATTGTGTTATGGTCTATTTGGTTTCTGAAATTGAGAAGGATTTGTTTGACATACTGTTTGGGGCATAGATGTTTATGATTGTTATATCTTGCTGATTTATGCTTCCCTTAAGCAGTATGAAATGACCTTCTTTATCCCTTCTGACTAACTTTGGCTTGAAGTCCACATTATCGGAAATGAGGATGGATACTCCAGCTTTTTTGCTGAGTCCATGTGCATGGTATGTTTTTCCCCATCCTTTCACCTTTAGTCTATGGGTATCTTTTTCTATGAGGTGAGTCTCTTGCAGGCAACATATTGTTGGATCTTTCTTTTTAATCCAATCTGCCAGTCTATGTCTTTTGATTGATGAATTCAGGCCATTAACATTCAGGGTTATTATTGAGATATGATTTGGTTTCCCGGTCATTTGGTTCATTTTTTAAATTTTATTTATTTATTTGTTTGACACAACTTGGCTCCTCCTTTATTTGACAATTCCTTTAGGAGAATTCCTCCCTTTGCTGATTTGCTTCTTTGTTTTTCATCCCTTCCTCATGGAATATTTTGCTGAGAATGTTCTGTAATGCTGGCTTTCTTTTTGTAAATTCTTTTAGCTTTTGTTTATCATGGAAGGATTTTATTTCATCATCAAATTTGAAGGTAAGTTTTGCTGGGTATAAGATTCTTGGTTGGCATCCATTTTCTTTCAGGGCTTGAAAAATGTTGTTCCAGGCCCTTCTAGCTTTTAGGGTCTGGATTGAAAAATCTGCTGATATCCGTATTGGTTTCCCCCTGAATGGAATTTGGTTCTTTTCTCTCACAGCCTTTAAAATTCTGTCTTTATTTTGTATGTTAGGCATTTTCATTATAATGTGCCTTGGTGTGGGTCTGTTGTAATTTTGTGTATTTGGAGTCCTATAAGCCTCTTGAACTTGATTTTCCATTTCATTCTTCAGATTTGGGAAATTTTCTGATATTATTTCATTGAATAGATTGTTCATTCATTTGGTTTGTTTCTCTAAGCCTTCCTCAATCACAATAATTCTTAAACTTGGCCTTTTCATGATATCCCATAGTTCTTGTAGATTCTGTTCATGATTTCTTACCATCTTCTCTGTTTGTTCAACTTTGTTTTCAAGGTTAAATATTTTGTCTTCAATGTCTGAGGTTCTGTCTTCCAGGTGTTCTATCCTACTGGATATGCTTTCTATGGAGTTCTTAATTTGGTTTATTGTTTCCTTCATGTCAAGGATTTCTGTTTGTTTTTTTTTCAATATCTCTAACTCTTTATTGAAATGATCTTTTGCTTCCTGTATTTGCTCTTTTAACTGTCGATTGGTGTGATCATTCAATTCCTGCATTTGCTCTTTCATCTCATCGTTTGCTTCCCTGATCATTTTTTAATTATGTACAATCTGAACTCCTTTTCTGTCATTTCTTCTGCCATGCTGTCATTGGGTTTTATTGATGTAACATCTAGATTTGTTTGCAGCATTTTCTTTCCTTGTTTTCTCATATTGTTCAGGTATCAGTGGACTGCTGAGATATTGCAGATTTCCTTTATTGACTTACAATGTCCCTGAAGATTTCTATATATATCCCCTCTTAGCCTTCAGTAGGCTGAAGTCTTGGAGAAAGTTGATAATGCGGTGCTCCACAGGAATCTGCCTCTCTAGGAGTCGTGGCCTTCAGGTGGGGGTATATTCCCTGCTAGTGGGCAGAGGTGCCTCCACTTGTTGACCAATAGTCGTCCAAAGGGGAACTAGGCTGCGGGCTGAGGCAAGGCCTGTTTGGGCCTGTGTCTCTGGTTTTACCGTCCTTGTGGGGAAACCTCACCCGCCAGGGAAGACTCACCCAGTGGGGAGGTCTTGCTGGTCAGTTCCCTCCTAGAGGTTCCCCTCAATTTATAGCTACCGCCTGGGCTGGGCTGCCTTCCTCTGCAAAGTTCCCAGGGGCCCGGCCCTACCTCCTGTGCCTGGGAGCCTCACCCTTCGCAGATGAATCTCCTTAGGCTGCCCCTCCTCAGAGAATCAGCCTGCAGGCCTGGAACCTTCGCTCCGCCCCTAAGCGTGTCTCTGTGCGGCTCTTCCACCAAGAAGCCTCCTAGATCCTGGGACCCTGCTCTGCAACTAATCGCCTGGCTATGTGGCCCTTCCTCTGAGCAGCCACCTGGGTCCCAGAGACCCACCAGACAGCCACCCAGTATTCCAGTGCGGTCACTAGGAGTCCAAGCAACTCACTGCATGCCTCCTCCTCCCACCGACCACCCGTAGCCCGGGGCAATCAATCACTTCGAGTCAAAATGACCCTCCCTGTTCCTCCTCCTCCTCCAGGTAACCCCCAGGTGTTCAGGAGCGATCGCTCTGAGTGGCTCTGAATCCACGTGACCCGCTGCACGGGTCCTCTGGGCAACCGCCCGGAGCTCTGGTGCGGCCACTCGAGACCAAGCGACCCACCGCACTTCTCCTCCAGGCAGCCCCCCTGTGTTCAGGAGCTGTCACTTTAAGTCCAAACAACTCACCACTCGCCTTCTCCTCTGAGCAGCCGCCTGGAGCGCTAATGCAGTCACTGCGAGTCCAATCGACCCGCCGTGCTCCTCCTCCTCCTCCTCCTACTCCTCCTGGCAGGCCCCGGTGTTCAGAAGTGGTCTGAGTCCAAACAGCTCGCCACGCAGCCCCTCCTCTGGCAACTGCCTGTAGCTCTGGTGTAGTTACTCTGAATCCAAGCAGCCACGCTCCTCCTCCTCCTCCTCAGGGCAGGCCCCGGTGTCCTGAGTCCACACAGCTCTCCTCGCTGCTCCTCCCCTAAGCAGCCTCCGGAGCCCCAGTGGTGGCTCCGAGTCCCAGCGCTGTGCTGAGCGGCCTCCTCTACGACGCTCCCAGTTGTCCTAGTTCACTGCTCCAGTGGGGGGAGGGGCATCTCGCCGGCAGCTGTACTTCACAAAGGTCCCTGTTTTCCTGCCACCCCATCCGGGACGCCTCCCCAATGGGAGAGACTCACCCGACAGCTTTGAGTTGGTCCCAAGTCTCTCAATTTCTCCTCTGTATCCTGAGTCCTGGAGCAACATGAAATGCAGCCACCCTCTAGGTCGCCATCTTGAAAACTCGGGAATTGGCATTTTAAAGCCCAGTATATAGAAAAGGTGATTAGTAAACTATAGAAACATGGGGATTAAAGATTCTAGGTAATCCATTCACTACATATATTGACAACTAGATATAATTAAATAGGTTTTCACTCACTTAGCTTAGAAAAATTTAGGTAAGCTACACTGATGAAGAAATCCTGGGAGTGGGAGCAGAAGACTTGGTTTTCCTCTGCTTGCTTTACCATGAGCCTCTTCAGAGCCTGCCCATCCAGAGACTAAGGACAGGAGTATCAGCCTATTACTTTCCAGTGGTCTTTGGGGTTCATTGCAATAATGATGAGAGCATTATGTAGTGAAGAGTGTCACAGATATGCAGTGGCTAACCATGATATGACTTTGGCCAAAGCACAAGCATTGACACCATGCAGGCCACTGTTGAAATTTCTAACTCTGTTATTTTCTATCAAGTCACAAAAATGTGGTTTTAACTTTAAAATGGAGATAATATATCCAAAGGAAATGAACTCAGCATATCAAAGTGATGCCTGCACACACATGTTTATTGTAGCATTACTCACAATATCCAAGATATGGAATCAACCTGGGTGCCAATCAACAGATGAATGAATAAAGAAAATGTGATATTTATACACAGTGCAGTATTAGTCAGTCTCAAAGAAGAATGAAATCCTGTCATTTGGAGCAAAATGGTAGGAATTAGAAGACATTATGTTAAGTGAAATGAGCAAAATATGGAAAGACAAGTGTCAAATGTTCTCTTTCATATGTGGGAACTTTAAAAAAAAGAAAAGTCAACCTGAAAGTAGAATAGTGATTGGGAAGGTTATGTGGGGGTGAGGGTGGGAAAAGGGAGATTGGATTTGATCAAATCTGATCAGTGCATGCTATATGAATGTACAATGAACCTCTTTAGTATGCATGATTAATATGCTATTTAAAAATAAATAAAATGGAGATAATAAAAGTGTTAAGGAAAATACATAATTTATGTATGAGAAATACCACACTTTACATGGTAGATATTCAATTTATGGTTAAATCATGATCATCTATTAGAAATAAAAATGTATTTCCTAAGCATTCACTTATTCAATAGATTTTGTGAATGTGCACTATATACATTGAGCATTACATATAATTTAATTTAGGTTCATGATGTCGATGGAGACCAAAATCATTTTAACATATAGTAAGGGAGTACAATGCCCTTAAATAAAACACTGAAGTTTGTAAATGACTATTAATATTTAAATTGATCACGCATTTTGCTTTTGTTTTATGGTTAGATTAGCATAATAAAACATACACATTTCCATCCAATGTTCCTTGTGATTAAGAAGATGCAGTGTTCACTGAGGATTGGTTTTGGTTCTCTGCAAGATACCAAACTTCATGGATGACTTATTATTTGCATATAACCTATGCATAGTTTTCTATATAGTTTAAATCATTGTTAGATCATTTATAATACCTAATGCAAAGTAAATGTTCTGTAAATAGTTATATTGCTTAGTGAATCAAAACAAGAAAAAAATCTGTACATGTTCAATACAGACATTTTTGTGAATTTTTTTGATCCATGGTTGGTTGAATTCTGAACTTCTGCATCTGGAGAGCCAAATGTACTTACAAGATGGCCACATTATAGAGTGAAGCTGGAACCTAACCAATTAACTATGGCTGTCTTTCAGTGCCTGGGTTGTACATAGACTCTGGGTTTTATTATGGTTGAAATAAAAGCTATGTGAAAGCTTTGAGCAGAGGATTATTGTGAACTGAATATATATGGAAGGACTTCTGCAGCCTCTGTGTGGAGAAGGGATGGTTAAGGGGGCAAGAGTGAAGACAGGGAGACTTTTAGATCATAGATGAAATAATAAAGGGGAAACTTAATAGCCATTTGACTTGAATGAATAAGTTGGGAGAAATGATCAGATTCTGGATCTGATGTGAAGGCAGAGCTATGGGTTTGGTAGTAGATTACAGTGTGATATGAGGAAAAGAGAGGCGCCAAGGCTGGTACCGAGGGCTTGGGCCAAGGCAGTGGCGGGGTGGGAGTGGTGCTGCTACTTGTCGGGAGGAGGAAGGCCAGTACAAGGAAGAAAATTTGAAAACAGAAGAGCCAGGACACAATTTAATAAGACATAAATTTGAGGTGAACATTAGATACTCAAGTGCAGATGTGAGCGACAATTGGACAGATGAGTCAAGATTTCAGTGGAAATGCTGGTGTAGGAAATAGGAATGTGCAGTCATTGGGGTGCAGATGGAATTCAATGTCAAGGGCTGAGAGAGATCCCCCAAAGAGTGAATGCAGAGAGAAAGAGAAGATGAGGTCCCAACACTGAGCCCTGGTGCTTCAATGGCTAGAAGTCAGGGAGATGAGAAGGAATCCACAAAGAAAAAAAGGCTGACAACTGCAAGGAGAATGGAGAATGGTGTCACAGAGACAAGGAAGGAAGCAAAGGAAGAAAGATGTTTGAAGGAAGTGACCTACTGGGTCAACTGCTGCTAACAAGCCAAATAAGATGAGAACTGGGAATGGTGTTTGAATTTAGCAAATTAGAAGTTCATTGACAGACACTGGGTTGCTGGGGAGATTGGAAAGGTGACCTGATTGGGATGGATTTAAAAGAAAAGCAGAAGAGAAGTAGAGAGGGTAAGAATAGATAATGCTTTCAAGTATTTTACCCCAAAGGGGAAGAAAGTAGAGAAGAAGAGAATAGCTCAAAGTAAACATTGGGTCTGAGCAGGGATGATATTAGAAGAACTACAGTGTATGGAACTGATGCTGACTTCCAGTCTGGAACAGGGTCCTGGAGGGCCCTGCTGATCCAGACATTGACCCTTTGGTTGCTGGACTATGGGATGTCCAGGAGGTCCCAAGGGAGAGGCTAGGCTGGGAAAGGTGGGAGCAGGTAGTTGGAGGGCTCAGGGTAGAAGTACTTCCCAACACATCCACAGGTGTTTCAATGTTGTAACAACCACCACAGTCTGGGCCATGTGTGCCAGCTGAACATAAAGCCTTTGAACTATGAAGTTTTTTTTTTTTTTCTTTTAGTTTGGAAGACAAGGGGTATAACAGCATATTTTAGTAAAAATTGCCAGAAGACAGGGTAGTTTTGAAAATCTGATGCTATAAGAGACCAAGGAAAGAATTGTAGGGCAGCCTGGAATAGGCAGATGGGATGGGGCTAGTGCATAGGGCTGATTTGGATGGAAACAGCCTCTTGGTTCATCATCCTAGAAAGGAGCACAGAGGTTCAGCTGTATTAGCTGCTGTGCTGGTAGGTAGAGGGCATGTGGAATTTCTATTTTAGGTAACTTTGTGAAAGAAGGGACATTTATTCATCCTCATTTTTTTTCTTCCTCAGGATTCCTACTCATCCACATTTTAACCAAGGTTTATGTAAAATTCTGGGAAATGTTGGTCACTAGATCAAATTTTGACTCATAAATCTGTCTCCCATCAGGAGACCCCTCCTCCACCATTAATCCCTCTTATCTGAGGAAGCATGTTTCCTCTCATTCCATGGACAATCAGAGCCCCGTTTCCTTCAGAGTCAGGTAGTTTCCAAAGTGTCAAACCCTGTTTCTGCTTTGCTGTAGAATGATGGATTAAGGAAACAGTTCTTGCCTGGCACAAAATGTGCCCAGGGCTACCATCTAACGTGACTCATTCGTGGAAGAAAGAAAAGGAAGGAAGGAAGATAAGGGAAGTCCAGGTTTCATTGAGAAGGACCACTGCTAATCTACCTTCTTTAAATATGTTTATGCTCAGGAGATTTGTGTCTTATTTACAACCAATGCCACCATTTCATGTTTAGCATTCCAAGATTTTGGCCTAGGCTCAGGAATATATCAAAAATAGTTGAAGTGTGGCAGTGTTTGATTGCTTGCCTCTCTCTGTATCCTCAAAGTTAATATGCTTATCAGAGTGCAAAGGCACAGACAGGGAGAAATTTAATTCAAATTTTGCCAGGATTCTAGTGCCACTTCACAAAATATTGATTAGGTGTCTGATTTGCTCTCCCCTGACAATGGGCCACAGGAATAAACCAATGAGGTGGACTCAACTACGGCTCAGCATGGTCATTCCATAAAGCTAGGCAGCCGATGAGGAACAGCTACCTTTTGATTGGGTGAGAGGTCAGTGAAGGGGGAAACTATCTTAGCAACAGCAGAATATATTGCACATGCCCTTGAACACATGCACAAACACAGACACCACGCTACCACCCTGCTGCAGTGAACAGTTGCCGATTGTTTCTCTTAAAGCTTTTGTTTTGCCACAGCCCCAACCCCACCTCCAAAGGACAAGTTTCTGTTCTCAGATCACACTGCTGACCTGGTCAGACAGCCCATAATCCCTTTTTAATGGAATTCAGGGAAACACTGTCCTCTGCCCTCTCCAGCACACCCCTTACTAAGAGTGAACTTTGATCTGCAGGTAAATACACAGGCTCTGTTCTTGAAATGGCCAGTCTGATCTGTTCCAGGGGGCTGGCCACACCACTGCCCTTCCTGACCAAAATAGCCAGCTGAGAAGGGGGTGCATCCTGGAACTGAGCCCACTGGCTAGGGGCTGTTTCTTACACTTCCTGTAAGAATGGAGGGAGGATTTTGGTATGCTAAAGCAGGCTCCAGTGTCGTCGCCATTTTCCTCACAGGCTTCCCCTGTCAATGTTCTGTGGCCTCCAAATCCAGAGCCCAGGGAAGCTCTCCTGTTTGCAATGTAACATTTGGCAGCATCTTTCCTAGCCACTGGGCTCTAGGCATTTAACATTCTCATTTGAAAGACTCCCCTCCTCTGGTTTCCACTGAGTTTTCATGTTTCCTGAGCTGCCCTTGTTCCCCAGATGTTGGGATCTGGGCTGACTGCCAATCCCTAGTTTCCTCAGATAAGTAGCTGCCATGGCCTTCTTGCTTCATTTCTGCACCCACACCCATGCCCTGGCTCTGGGTCTATTTTGAGGGCAGTGGTGATGGCAGGTAACTGGGGTGCACATTGGCTCCCAGCATCATTTTTGCCTGTATGAACTATGTTCCTTTGCCCTGATGGCTGCTTTCAGTGTGATTCTTGGATTTGAGAGCATCTGCCCATGGATTACCCAGTCTTGCTGGTGGCTTTCTCTAATGTCCCTGGATGATGGTTGTAATTCTCTCTGGGTGGAAAAATCTGCCACTGAGGATAGCATTCACTCTAAGAAGTGAGTGATTATTTTGTACTAGAGAAAAGGAAGTTGGGATGATGTCACAGGAATTATCCACTCCAAGAAAGATTATTGGCTACGAGATGGAAACCAGTTGTTTTCCATATTCTTGACTTCAAAACAAAAGAAAATGGCATGAAATGGAAGCAGGAGAGAATTAGGGAGACATGAAGAATGGCACTCTGCATATTAGAGTTAGTAGAGAGTAGAACATATTACCAAGTGGTCATTTGGCACTTCTTTCTGGGGTGGCTCCAATGCCCTTCTCCTGGGGTTTTGATCAAGTGCTTTCTCATGGATGCAATAGAAACTGCATATGGGGTGCAGGTCAGTGGTGAAGCATGTGTTTAGCATGGGAGAGGTCCTAGGTCTGATTCTCAGTACTGATAAATAAAAACAAAGCAAAACCCAAAATTAACTGAACAAGAAAAACCAAGAGTGAACACGATGACTTACATGGCATTATGGTTTGGATCAGACGGGTCTAGATTTGAGCCATAGCTCAGCTAATAATGTGGTGTTAGCTAATTCCTTAACTTCTCTGGGCCTTTTTTCAAATCTGTGAAATGGGAGTCACGCCATCAACCATTAGGTTTTGATCAAATCCTATGTATAGAATATGCAACTTAGGGTTTAGCATATAGTAAGTACTCAGCAATGTTTGAATCTTCCAACTTTAAAATTCTCAGAGCTTTTTTCCCTCAATAGACCCATGGACACAATATTGCTAGTTAATTCAAAATGTTTTAAATATCTACCTAAAGCCAGGCAATGGTGGCACATGCCTATAATCCCAGTGGCTCTGGAGTCTGAGGCAGGAGAATCACAAGTTCAAATTCAGCCTCAGCAACTTAGTAAAATCCTAAGCAACTTAGCAAGATCCTGTCTC
This sequence comes from Sciurus vulgaris, assembly GCF_902686455.1. Taxonomy (NCBI): domain Eukaryota; kingdom Metazoa; phylum Chordata; class Mammalia; order Rodentia; family Sciuridae; genus Sciurus; species Sciurus vulgaris. The sequence continues at coordinate 1,931,376 of NW_027632875.1, read as the reverse complement.
AAAATAAAAAAAAAATAATAAAGTAACATAACTGTAAAGGGCTAGGGATGTGACTCAATGGCTAAGCACCCCAGTGCTTGATCCCTGATATAAAAAAATAAAATAAAATAATCTACCTAAAGCTTGGCATTAGGAGATCTAAATATGGCTTCTGCCCATGATAATTTATACTTTAGGGCAGACAAAAGACAAATTAGTTCTAAAACAAATTAGTTACAAAGTGGGGAGCAACTGAGGCAAGGCAAAAATTAATGCCAATTGTGCGGAGTTAATAAGTATAATAAGAGTAGGAAATCTATGCAGGTAGAACCACCTGAGAAAATATTACAGGAAGTTTGGGACTTAATAAGGATCTTAAAGAATGACTAGGATTCAGATAGATTTAGAGGATAGAGTTAAGAAGACAGCATCTCCTTCCAGGTGGAAGTAGCAGGATTGGCACACTGTTGGGAGAAAACTGTGGAGAGGAGAGAAGAGAGGAGGGGAGGAAAGAGGAGGAGAAGAGAGGGTAAGGAAGCTGTTGAAGGAAGGGAAAAGCTTCAGGTACATTGTAAAAGGCCCTAGTACTAGGCATATACTGGTTTCAATTCAGAAATCATTATTTAAATCCTTGCAACTAAGTGTCCTTAGCTATTAAATGAGCATAATAGTGAGGATTAAATGATATCAAAAGCAGATAAAATGCTTAAGGTAAGTGTGACTACAGAAACCACGTTTTAACTAACACATACTCTGCTTTCATAACAGGGCAGCCAGGCAAATTTTTTTTTTCACTGTGAGAAATGAATAGATAAAAAATTACAGCTATGAATTATGGCCAGTGGAATTAATCCTTGCCTTTTAAGACTTCTCTGACAATGACCTTTGGTGTTCTCCCTTCCACACAGCTGCTTGTACTCACTTCTCCCTCTGTGGACTGTGATTTAGCACTTAAAAATTTCCCTCTTATCTCCCCATTTGCATGCTATTAGACATGGATTTGGTTAGACCTGCATCTGTTGAGACAGCTAGGCAATAATAGAAGCCCCAAAGGGACTGATGTGGTCTGGTTTCAGGAGTGGGTCTAACAAGTGAGGTCTAGGTCAGGAAGTTATTAGCTACAGAGTCCGCGAATATATTCAGCTGTCATCACTTTTTAATTAAAAATAGCTTGGTGGCATGTACATCCCAGCACTCCATTGTAATAGTGGAGCATCATCCTTTCCTATGAACTTTTTCCTCCTCCAAGAAGAGGGTATCTTCTCTAGTCCAAGAAACCATGAGCAACTTGATTTTAGCAGGGAACAGGCTCAGTGGTATCCAGGAACCAGCTTTGAACAGCTCATGAGCTAACTAACTTTCTACATGATCTCTTCCCACATCTACCTTCAGTAGTGGAGGTTGGTGCCAATCTAGATGCCATGGAAATCTGTAAATGCTACAGATCAGGGCTTTATTTCCCTGGACATCAGCATGTTTAGTATTAAACATCAGAGTCCTGGAAGATAGGCAGAGTTAATTCCCACTTGGTAATTTGTGCAGGTAGCTATCGTGAGATAGGATTTTCCATACTCCAGATTTTGTTTAATTTCCCTTAAATTAAATTCATTCATTTCATTGCTTGTTTAGAATGGAAACTTGAGAGGCAACATGGGATAATTTAAAAAGCCTATTTGGATTGACCTAAGTTAAAATCCCTCTATTTTAAATTAATTGTCCATGGTTTTGACCATGTTCACCTAATTGTTCTAAACCTCAGTTTTCTCATCTGTAAAATGGGAACAATAATAACACTGAGGACTTAAGGTCACTGTGAATATTCAATGATTTGGTTCATGTAAAGCACTTAGCACTTAGTACCTAGCATGGAAATGATTAGGCAGTAAACATGGGGAACTTTATTAATCGGTGTTTATAATTCTGGTTGGAGAACATAATACAAATTGATTGGGTGCCAACTAAATATATTCCAGAGTGCCGCCATATTGGAAGGCCGTCAATGCCTCCGCCTCTGCCTCCACCTGGAAGCTGGGGTTAGGTTGGGGCTCTGCCTCGGGCAGGAAGGCGCTCCTCTCCGGTCCTGCAGACGCCGGCCCACCGCTTCACCCCGACACATCTCCTCACGACTGCTCCCGGTCCCATTGCGGACTGATGTTGCCCCAGAGCCGGGATTTAACACGGAACCCCGGGTCGGGAGAGGGAGGGGTGGGGGAGGAGGGGGAGGAGGAGGGGGAGGGGGAGGGGGGAGGAGGGGGAGGGGGAGGGGGGAGGAGAGGAGGAGGAGGAGGAGGGGGAGGAGGACGACCTGATAGTCTCCGACAAGGAGCAGGGCGGCTGCAGCGGCGAGGACGACGCTTGGAGGAGGAGGAGGAAAGCTGTGGGCCCTAGGGCGGCAGGCTCAAAATAGTAATCACCAGATGCACCTGACACTGTGGCTCCCGCCTGGAGGTGGCCCATGGGCAGCAAGGCAGAGGTGGGAGGGGAGTGGCCCTCAAACCATGGACTCAGGGTAGTTTTCTTGGTCAGCAGTCCCTCCCTGTGGAGTTCTTCTCCTGGAGAACAAGCCCTTCCTGAGGAAGCAGACAGGTCTGGGGTCTCATGCCTGTGAAGCTGAGGCCCACTGGAGCCATGGCAGCTTCATTCTTGCCAGGCAGCTGTGCCCAGGCGTGGACAAAAGCACTCCAGGGCTGTCGAGTCACCATTGAGGCCTCAGTTTACTGTGTGCTAAGCACCCTCCCAGGGAAGGTCATGTGATGACTGCTCTCCTGCGAGCACACAGATTCACGTGTCATCCCAGTCAGCCGACAGCCAGGACGGCAGCCTCCCCACCTGCACCGCCAGGGTTCTCAGATGTTCACCTATCACATAGCACCTGTGTCCTGTGCTGGGAACGCACCAGCGAACAAAGAGAACTGACCGGCCTCCCATGCTGCTGGTGCCCTTGCCTCCTGAGCAGCTTCCTCAGAGATCCCACATTCCCAGCACCATGTTCCATGTAGCGTCGCCTCCAGGAAGGAAGCCAGGGCCTGATGTCACCACAGTGGCTGGCCAACATGCCAGTCCCTGCAGAGTGGCCCTGGCCAGCATTCAGAAGGCAGTGGGTCCTACACGGCCTGAGTCAGGAAGGAATTTGGAGGAGGGATCTGTGAACATGCACTTCACATGAGCAGAGCTGCACCTCCTTCACTGGCGAGAATGGAGAATTGAGAATGGAGAATTCACTGAAGGTGGGTGAATTTCTTGGCACTTTCACTGCAAAGCTGTGGTTCATTGCTGTGTGCATTGTGTCCTTGCCACAGAGCACAGATATGGCCAAACACGGTCCCTTCAAATGATTAAAGCAACACACTTTAAGCACAGAAACAATGCAATTCGTATTTGTGTGTTTCTCAGTGGATTTGCCGAAAGCAGTGGCAGCATCCACCCCAGCTTAGATCTTGTGGTAAGGTCACATTTGTTCCCCTCTGAGATTTGGGGGAGCTATTTGTAAACTGGTATGCCTGGCTGCAGCAATGACAGTATTGCTGTCCTCTGAAAGAATGGTGACCATGGCACAAGTAATTTTAGGACCCCTGGAGTCACGTGAGCCTAGGCTGGTTCCACTGTGCTTTCCTGGGCGCCGCTGGGCCGTCTGCTTGCTGGACTTCCAGTGGGTGTCGCGCCTTGAAATTCTACCAAATGCCAGGTTTAGAGGCCACGTGTGAGGTCCCTGAAGTCACAGAGAGCTTGCTGGGACCAGGAGACTGAGAGATATGATACTGCTACCAGCCCAGTCTCTACTGTGGTCTGTCCAGAGATTTTCCTCATGAGTCCCTTTTCTGAGTATGTTTTCCTCATTTTAAAAAGAGAACATGTGACTCTATGGGTCACAGTCTGCCACCCCAGTGCTGCCCGCAGCGTGGAATGGAGCTGGAGGCACAGTGGCTCTGGGCCTTTGATTAAGACATGGTGCTGCCTCCTGTGTGTGCCTCCCTTGCTTTGGGATCTAGTGTCCAGCTGGCTTGTCCACTCCTCCTTCCCTTTGCATTCTTATGAGTTCCTAAGCCCAGATCTGATGGCATAATTAACAAACCATTGCCAGTTAATGGGGGATGTTAAGATTTGGGCAGTTTGTAGGAAAACAGAAGTTTGTGGCCTTGTCTTGTTGACGGAATTGGTAGACGTTCAAGTTTGGTCAATTTTTTTTTCTTTCTGCTTTACTAAGATGTTTTAAAAAGAAAATATGGCCGTTTCCTCTATAGTAGCTATTTCAGGACTGGAACAGAGGGCATGCAGTACAGGCACAGAGAGAGAGCAGCGAGCAGCCATCTGATGTTCCGCCTGGGATGCCGTCATGGGTTCCCTCGACCTCTAAGCACCACAAGTCCATACAAAGAACTCGACTGCCGAGCATTCCTTTGCATGTCATGCCCTGTCTCTTGGGATCTAGAGGACAGAAAATAACTCATGAAAACAAACTTGTCCTGTTGGGTTTGCTGGGCCTGGCACCTCTCAGGCTGTGCTCCTGTGTGGCCCTGGCACCTAGGCCCCTCCAGGCCTCCCAGCTGCTGTCCAGGCCTCGCCCTGTGGCCTCCCTATTCTTCCTTCACAGCGGTCTTCCCTCATCCCCGTCTGCACGGAGTCCTCCTGGTGCCAGCTTGTTCACTGAGCCAAAACACTTGGATCAGAAAACTCAGGCGGGCTATGGGACTTCTGCTTTAGGAGTTCCATGGTGGGTATTTTCCCCAGCAGGGGTGTGGGGGCGGCTGGTCAGCCACTTGAAGTTCTGCTTGGAATCCATTCAGTTGCAAGGCACATTCAGAACACACTTCAGGACCTCGTCTTTATCCCCTGGGGGTGAGTACACATGTGGAAAGTTCATCTGGAAGGCCTGGGACTTGTGGTCCTGTGAACATGGTGTGGCCCTCCCATGACCCTGAAGGAAATTGTGACTCCTCCTGCCAGGGGTGACTCGGTCCCGCTTTCAGGTCATAGCAGGACCATCAGCTGAGGACGTGTGCACAGAAGGCAGGTCTGGTGGTGCAGTCAGTCGGCGGGCTTGAGGGGTCCTGCGGGAGCTAAAGACCCGTCTCTTCACCCACAGGCTCACACCAAATATGACTCCAGAGTAAGTCTGCAGAACAGTTGAACTGCCAAGTGCCTGGCAGGACACAAGCTAGTGAGACAGGTGGCCTGCACCCTCCCTGAAGGGCCTGCCTTGCCGACTAAAGGGAGGGTGCTGGTTGGGGGCAGCTGAAACTTCTCTCGTCTTCTGATGGAATGATTCCACTAGGCCAACCCAAAGGCCATGAGCCCAGTTGCTCAATTTGGCCACCAGTTCAGCAGTGTGGATGCAAGGGGCCTGGAGGCTCTGCAGCATGTAGACTCCATTTGCAAAGTCCACACGTGATGGCTTTCCTGCCTGGACACCCAACCCTGAGCATCAGGACCTGGGTTCACATCCCCAGCCTCAGTGTGTGCATGTGCCTGTGTGCGTGCCTCTGTGGCTGAGGACAAAAGCCTCTCAGGGATGTTAGCAGCCTAGGAGCATGGTGGACGGAGCCCTTTGCTGAAGGAGGGAAAGTCCCTCCTGGTCCCAACTCCCTGCCCAACAATGCTGCCTGCTGTAGGTTTGGGCCTGGGGTCACAGAGGAAAGCTGAGCCATCTCAGGGGAGATCTGGAGGTGGGTAGCCCTTCAGGAATGCCTCCCCAGAGGCAAGGAGAGCCAGCAGGGCAGGGAGGCCCTGGAGGATGTTTCCTGGGGCCTCAGAGACAAACTGGGTAGCTCTGAAGATTAGAGACCTCCTCTCCCCAGCTCTGGAGGCTGGAGTTGTGACCCTTGCTGAGGCTCTTGGGGAGGGGTGTCCCTTGGCGTTCCTGCAGTCTCTGTTTGTGATAGTCCCTGGAGTCTGCGGCTCTCTCTGTCCGTGGCTGTCCTGCGAGAACCAGAAGGGCCTCAGACGCCCTTCTCCAGCCTGACCTCCTCCCAACTTAGCTCAAGTCTGCCAAGACCCTCTTTCTACTTGGGCCACATTCTGAGGTTGCTGGCGGGTGTGAATCAGGGACACCCCTCCACCCAGGACTGACAGCAGCTTCCTTGGCTGGGGCAACACTCGAGGCAGCTCAGCTGTCACCAGTGTGCTCCACTGTGGGGTCCATGAGAGGGTTGAGGTCATAAAGCAGAGCTGCCTGAAGTTCCTGCTGGATTGACAATACTGCTTTAGCCTTGTCCACTAAGGCCTGCCTGTCACCAACCTGGCCTCATGTCTCTGCTGACCCTCTCTTCACCCCCTAATCTGTGCTTGCCCCTGAGTCCCAGACTATAGCCTCTTTGTCCTGTCTTCACCAGCCACGGCACGGTGGGGTCTTCCCTTTCCTGGGGCTGGAAGCAACATGGCAGGAGGGGCTCCCAGCCCAGCCCTGGCTGATCAAGGGCCCCTGGGGGAGGGGTTCGAGCCCCAGAGCAGCCGGGGCAGCTTTGGAGACGCTGTCCTTGAGTGAGTCACCAGCAGGGACCACGTGTGAGTGCTTGGTGCCAAAGGTCACCCCAGAAGTGTGTATAAAACATTTGCTTCTTGATCCAAGCGTCAAACTCTTACACAGTGGCAAATTACAGATTCAGGTGGAGCCTCATGTCAGCGATATGGACGGGCATTCCTTTGCACTCTTCATGTCACGTCCATCATTCCTTATCTCCAACCACACCAGGCCACCACCGGCTCTGCTACCTGTGATGCTGGGGTTCAGAGCATCAACAGTGGGGCACAAATGGAGCGTGGTGGCCCTGCCTGCCGCTCCGCCACACCACACAACAGCCTGTGCTCTCCTGCCGGTGTTCCACACGACCTAGACACAGTAAGTCTGGCGCTCAGGCACGTGGGTTGCAGAGAGCAGAAGCCCTCTTCCTGCAGGCTCCACATGGTGGCAGAGACTGATAAGTTCACGCTGGTCTCCATGTGGTGCAGGCCAGCTCTCATCTTTACTTTGTTGCTTATCGGAAAAGAACTGGCTTCCCTGTGGTGGCTTCATGAAGGCAGCTTGGTGTGCAGAAGCAGGGCTTACCTCAAGTGATGTTGATGACCCTTAGGATGGGCCTGGTCCTCCTGGTTCAGTCCCGCCTCTCTTTCCCTGGGGCTCCACCTGAGAAGAGAAGCCCGATCACAACAGGCAGCGTTCCTGGACTACTGTGGCCTGCATCTGCCCAGCAGCCACCCTCTTTCTCAGGACCAGGGACAGCAGCGAGAGCTGTGGCTGGGAGAGCCTCAGGAAGGGTGGGGACTCTCATGTCCATGGCCTAGTCCTCCGACACAAGGCAGGTGACTGGGGCTGTGCGAGCTGCTGCTTACATGGCTGTTGGTGCTGTTGTTTCATCAGGAAGATGCCATAGGTTTGAGAGGCCTTGACACTCTGGGATTACTGTGAACTCAAAGGCAGCATCCCCAGAGCTGAGTTTGTCTTACAGTCTCTGGTTGATGTCACTAAAGCACAGGAAGGGCCCTCATTCCTCTAAAGCACTCCTGGTGACTTCTGTGGCAGGCAATTTGCACGCTGCCAAGTCAAAGATGCAAAGAGCCATGCTTCATGAAAAGCCATGCCCCGTGATGGCTCGGGGGCCAGGTGCTGTGCCTGCTGAGCTGCCCGGCAACAGGAGGCTGCAGGTCATGGGTCCCAGGGAGAGTCCAAGTCGTGGGTGGATAAGGCTCAAGAGTTAGCATTAGCAGAGTGCAGGGAAGGCAAGCTTCTCCAAGAAGCCTTGGTGAGGTCTCAAGCTGGGGCTCTCATAGAAAAGGGGGTCCCTGTGGAGGGTGATGTGTGCCAGAGGGGGCACCTGGGAAGCCACCTGACCTGGGAATGGAGTCCCACACTCACAGCCCTTCTGGGCCCAGAACTATCTGGATGTGGGGACTTTACAGATATGATTTATGATGGGATCACCCTGCTCTATAGCTGGGTGGGTCCTGACTCAGGAGACTGCTGTCCTTCCAAGGAGAGACACGGGGACTGTTGCTGTGTGAAGACACAGGGACACAGATGGAGAGACACTAAGACAGGACACAGAGGACGATGCTGATGGTGAGGACAGAGTCAGGGCAAGGTGCTGCCAGCCAGGGCACAGCGAGAGTGGTGGGGGCAGCAGGAGCGGGAGGGCATATTGCCCGTCGACAGCCAGCTTCCCACTGAGAGGCGATGGATCCCCACAACTTAAGCTGGTTTGTACAAGGGCCCCATCCAACTGCCACCACGAAGTTTCAACCTGCTGGAAGGCTGGGCGCTACCGAATGTAGAGGGACAAGTATGGAGGGTCTTGGTGATCTGCACGGGGCTGGGATGTCCTGTGTTGGCAGAGGAAGCCTGAGAGAGAGAGCCAAAGGGGGAATGTGCCTAGGGTGAGGACAGGCAATTCAGGGGTCCCTGTGAGCCTGGGGCATGGGGATGGGGTTCCCCCAGGGGCGGCAACATGTCTTCCCTCCCGGTGAACGCTGCTTCTCCAGTGTTCCCTGCACCTGGGGAAGCAGCTTTCATGTTCCTTTCCTGCTGCAGTTTGGCTTCTGACCCTGGTGTGCGCTCCCAATCACAGGCCCACAATTGCGGAGCCTGAGTGAAAGTGGCCTGGCCAGCACTTGGGTGGGCTTTGTGCTGGCTCAGCCCTGGGCGGGCCCTTTCTCCAGCGCCACAAACCTGAATGGAGATGTCATTACGCCTGACTCCTCCAGGATGGCCTCTGCTAGGAATAACAAAAACACATCAGTGGTAAGTTTCAGTGTTATTTTTAATAAAAGAAAACTCTTTAATTCACATATATTTAAGGCTAAGCAAATGAAATGCATTACATTATCACTGTTCGGTTGAACGATGAGCCCCAGGCTCAGAGGAGCTGGCTTTTCACACCCGCACCTGCTCCAGCCTGCCTCTGGGATGAGGGAGGGCCAGAGGTGGTGACCCTCAGGGGATACACGCATGCTCAAGCAGGGCCAGCTTTGCCCCAGCAGGGGACTCTGGGGACAAACGGATCAGATGCAAGGCCCCCACCCAGCCTGGTCATCAGAGCTTACCCACAGGTGCTCAGAGCCCACCCAGAGGCCAGCCAGGGCATACCCATCCTCCTTGAAGTGAGCATTCAGGCTTGGCTCTCAGTGATCAGGGACGGCAGGAAGACAGGAAACAGAACTCACGCGCGCACACACACACACGTGCACACTTATAGTGCACAGTGCGCACACCAGGAAGGGCAGTAAGACAGGAAACAGAACTCACACACACATGCACACACACATGTGCACACTTATAGTGCACAGTGCACACACCAGGCAGGGTGGGAAGACAGGAAACAGAACACACACAAACACTTACAGTGCACAGTGCACACATGTGCTCATGTGCATGTATACAAGTATTCCAAGTTACACATGTATGTAAGTACACATGACACACATGCATACCCATATCTCTTTCATTACATTTTATGAAGAAATGTGACCTTGGAAGAATTTAAAATTCATAGATTTCCCAGATTTCATCTCTGTCTGATATCTCCTGTGCTCCTGGAGGTCACAGAGGAGGACATGCTGGAGGTGCACCACCCCAGGAGTGTTGGCTGCTGCCACCTTACATCCACTGTCTCCTTAATAGGCACCATGCTCTGCACCTGGGCTTTGTGGGGGTCCAGGAGTCCTTTCCCAAAAAGGACACTGACACTGCCCTAGGGCCCATAGGAGGGAGAGGCTTCCTTGGGATTCTCCAGCTTGCCTGCCCTCAGCTCACCCCCAGTACTGCTGCATGTGGGTGTGATCCCTCTGGGGACGTGGCAACTTCATCCTCACAACACCCCAGGCCTGCAAATAGGGAACCTTGACAAGCCCGTGGGGTCTGTGCATCTGGGGCAGATACCAGGGCTTGTCTGGTGGTGGCTCTTCTCCAGGCTGAAGGGTGGCTGAGGGTGGACCCCACCCCTGTAGGCTCAGAGGGGAGACTGAGGGCTGGGGAAAAGGCAGGTCTGTCTCTGTTCTCTCTCTGACATTCTGAACCCTGAGCAAGGTCATGCTCTTTTCTCTCTGTTTCTAGTTTCTCCAGTTAATCAGGTGACTTGAAAAGTATGGAGATAAGGGCATTGTCTGCACTGACAGCATCCTGACGATACTGTGGGAGGTGGTGGGAGTGACTCTGAACCAGAGTCATTAGGCAGCCCTCTGCTCACCTCCCTGGGTTAATTAGCATGGGGAACCTGCAAGCAGCTGTAATTCCTACCCAGTAAGTGCTGCTATTTCTACTCTTGAGGCAATAGGTGTTCCTGAAAGTACTTTGAAGAAGCCCACCTCATGGTCCAGTGCTGACAATCCAAGAAGTGACCATCTGTTCCTACTTGAGGGCACTGTCCTTGTGCATTTGGTTAAACTGGGCTGAGCATTGTGGAATGGACTGATGAAATCATCCCTGTCCAGGGCCCTGACCCTCATGGCCATCAAGGAAGACACGTGCTGTGCACAGCAGCAATGTCTTCCCAGGGAAGTGGGGAGCGCTGGTTACCATGAGTGGCGTCTGCCGAGCACGTGGCCCCTGAGAATCAGCTCTTGTGTTTGGAAGTCATGTGTTTGAAAGTCATGTGCAGAATTTACCAAACAGCATAAGGCAGCAAGCTGCTGCCCTTGGCAAGGAATGTCGTCCAGAGTGCTTGGGTGGTGGTTTATCAGGACCACGCTGAGCTGTTGACTCTCATGTGTGTCTCCGGCCTGGCAAGCACAGTGTGTGTGCACAGAGAGGCCAGATATACCTGTCTGGTGTATGTCTCTCACTGGCACAGGTGGCTTCAGCAGGGTGACTTCTCACTTCTTCACACTGACTGAAACTGGGAATGACTCCCTGCAGAGCAGACTCCCTAGGTTGTCTATTGGAGGGGCAATGTACCCATGAGCCCTTAGGTGAATGCTGCCACCCTCAGGAAAGCTTGACCTTCTGTTCCAAAGTGTAGACTGAGCACCTGGGTACAGAGTCTGGTGACATCTGCCACACTGCTCAGAATCTGATAGAATGCCTCACCTCCTGTAGCTTTCTCCTCTGACTCTGACTTGGATGCTGGCCTCACCCCACAGCCCACTTGGAACATCTTGAGGGGGACTTGGAGCAGGACGACCAGGAGGGCAGTGCCTGGAGGGGAACACGCTTCTGCCCATGCAGAGGCTCTTACATGGGCTGTGCCCAGGGCGGCAGGCAGGGAGGGCTGAGGCTGCAGAGGCAGAGGAATGTGCATGTGATTCCCTAGGAAGGTTCACTCTCTCCTGTGGATGGCAAGCCTAGTGAGGAAAAGGACCAGGGCCACCTTGTCATGGCCCCAGGGTGAAGCATGTCCCACACACAAGCACTTGCTGCAGGGAGGGTGGCAGAGGCTGTGGTGCAGCTCCACATGGGCCTCTCTCCACTGCTTCCCTGAATACCACTGGGGCAACAATACCAGAATGTTCTTTGAGGGAGCCCAATGCTGAGCAATTTGTACTTTGAGACCAGTGATTTATCAGGGTAATTTGGTTTTACCTTAGAGGAAATCACCTGAGAGAGATCTGTGGGAGTATTTTGCAAACCACAGGCAGAACATTCCTGTGGGCATTCTGTAGACTCCTCAGGGGAGAGGGTGGGGGTGGGCTCAATGGCCAAGCTGGAAGCACCAGGGGATGTCAGAGGCAACGAGGTCAGCTGCAAACAGTGACACCAGTCATGGCACCCTGTCTTCTGTCACAGGAACATTTCAAACTCTTCATCAAAGAGGAAATAAAAGCCCAGTTACGCCTAATGATGCTCCTACATCCCTCCACCAGCGAGCAGTGTGCCTGTCCCTCACCACTCTGCCCTGAGACAGCAGTGGCTGGACTTACTCCCACCAAGCTCCAGTTCTCCTGGACACACGCTCTCAAAGAGGACCCCAACCATGTGACAGAAACCCACCCTGGTGGCTTCATGGAGGTCTGGGGAGCAGCCGTGGGGCTAAGGCCACACGAGTCATGTCTGGAGCCTGAGGCAAGAGAATGGCAAGTTCAAGGTCAGCTAGGCAATGCACAAAGACCCTGTCTCAAAATAAAGAAAAGGGCTGAGATAGCTCACTGGCAAAGCACCCCTAAGTCCAATCTCGTGTCCTCACACACAAAAGGAAGGTGGGAAGAGAAGAGGGGGCACTCAGCACCCCTGACCACTGGCTCCTCCCTACCATGGTCAGTCAGCAAGGGCGGAGTCCAGCATAGTTGCCCTCATCCCAGGACATCGTGCCCCTGTCCTGAGTGCCTCAGCAGAGAGCTCTCCAGCAGCAGGAGCCCTGGTCCCACACCTCTCGTCTGTCAGCTTGTTCAAAGCAGAGAGTGTGGCCACCGTGGTCCTAGAGCCTTGCCTCCATCCAGGTACCAGGTCACCTGCACAGGACAGTGTGGGTGAGGATGGAGCTCTTCAGGGGGCAGCCAGGCACTGGGGCTGTGGGCGTGGGGGCTCCGAGGGGCTGCAAGGGTGGCCTCCAGCTGATGTCCTCAACAAAGCACTGAAGACACCAGGGGCCTCAGTCTTTCTACCTATGAAGCTGAATGGCACCCCAGGATCATTAGCCCAAAGGAGAGTGAAGGCTTGTGCCCATGCTGTGGCTGCAGGGGTACCATGTGGTCAATAGGATACTACACAGTCCATACTTCCAACGTGTTTGGGGATAGAGGGGGAATGGCTGAGCTTTGTTCCCTCAGAAGTGAACAGAATTGACTCCCAGGAGGGAGGCCCATCAGTCCTGCTTCCTGCCTTCACCTATGCCTTTGTGGCCATGGAGCCAGGCTTGGGCAGCAAATGCCCACCTTCAAGGGATTTCCACCAGGTCAGTTCCTTACAAGTGAGGCACTCTGCCAGAGCCCTGTGGAAGTGTCTCACAGAGTTTTCTGACCTACCTTCAGACTGACTGCCTGGAGACCTGGGTGTGCCTGGAGATCTGCATGTGGACCAGCTCCATGGGAGGCTGTGTGCTGTGGGGACCCGCCTGTGGAGGACAGCTCAGCCAGTGCTGCTGCAGCCCCTGCCACAGGTACTGTGCAGCACTGTATGGGATGCCTAGACAGAGTGTCTGTGTCAGGATAGGCTATGTGGCTTTTTCTAGACAGTGAAGCCCAGCCCCAGCCCCGGAGCTCTGGCTCTGGAGGTCAGCTAAGGCTGGGCACCTGCTTCTTTGTCAAGTGTGCCAGCATCTCAGATTCATTTTGTGAGAAACTTTACTGGACCACAGGCTCCACCGGTAATTCTGATGGAAATTCAAAGTCTGCATCTTCTGATTCAGCTGATGAGAAACCGAGACCACCTGAGATGCAGGGACTTGACCAAGGTGCCAACGAGGCCAAAGTTGTGCTATCCCAGCACATCAGGGAGCCACGCCCTGCTCCGCTCCTCTCCTGTCGGAGGAGCTGGGTCAGTTGACTCCAGTCCATGGCTCCAACCGGCTGAACCTCCTGACTGGAGTGAGTCGGGAAGGCTGAGCTGCATTCTGAAGGATGAGGGCATCACAGTCAATGCCACCTGCACCATCCTCAGGGCCAGCTTTGTATCCAGTCGAGAAACCAGTTGTGTCCTTTTGATCAACACAGCCAACTGCGCTTAGCAGCATGGAGGTGACAGAAACTGGAGGGAGGAGGGGGCATGGAACTCTGCCAGTGATAGGAGTTGATGTGTGCAATGTAGGAACCCAGATTTCAGAAGAGTGTGAGATTGACAGGCGAGGGTCAGAGATGCCGCAGGAAGTCCCGGTGTCCCCTGCTCTAGGACCTTACATTGGCACAATATATTCCAATTTGCAAATGTACCAATATTGTACTTTATTATTAACTAAAATCCATACTTCTTTAATTCTTTTCATGGAAATGTCATTTCCAATTCAGAATGCTGTCTACCTTTCCATAACTTTGCACGTGCAGAGTTGCCAAGTGCTGTGCTGAGTGTTTCATATGCATGTTCAAAAACTCCCAAGAGCCAACATGGCCTTGCTGACTCACTCAGGGACAAACTCCATGACCCTCAAGCTGGATGTCACCTGTCTGAGCACTTGACCATTTACCTCCCCTGTTGCTGCCACTTCTTGGGAGGAAACAAGGGTCCCACAGTGGGGTGCTCATGGTACCTCAGTGTAGGACTGCCAGTGTAACATCCCCAAAGAGATACCCCAACGTGGGAGCCCCAATATAGTATCCCCAGTGTGGTAACTCCAATATGAAACCTTTGTTGGGCTAGCCCCAATGCAGTACTCCCAATGTGGGACTCAAATATGATACCCCAACATGATACTCCAATGTGGTACCCCAATATGGGTTCCCCAATGTGGTATGCCAGTATGAGACCCCAACATGTTCCTCAGCGTGGCATGGCAGTGCCAGACCCCAGTGTGACAGTTCAACATGGCCTTCACAGCCGTGGCATCAGGGTGCTCACGACTGCTTAACTCTTGGTGTGGCTCGTCAAAATGAGAAGAAAAGAGAAGTAGGGTGTGTTAAAAGGCACCTTTGAAATTCAGACAGCTAAATTCAGAGATGGATCTTCCTTCAACAGAAAGGATAAGGAATCAAATTCATGGTGTGCCCTTACATTGCAAAAGAAAGCGAATTTGTCTGCTGTGTTCCACCACTGTAGTGTCACCTAGCCAAATCTGAATTTCCTGGCCCTTGACATGATCAGGACCTTTTCAGTGCCAATGACAGACACTGCAGCAGAACCAATGTGAGCCCCTAGCTACACTTCAGTTCACATCTCCAGAAGGCCTGACCCCAGCTGGACCCGGCTCTGTCCATATCAGTGGGTCTCACTCTCCAGCCGCCCATCCAGCCTCATTCTCAACTCTTCTCCAGACAGTGGGACAGACGGGCTCTGGAGTCCTGAACTTGAGGGATGACTGTTCCTAATGCAAAGGACGGGAGCCCCTTTGCCCCTGCATTCACATGTGGGGCTGTCCCATGCCTCTGGCACACACCAATCTTGATGGCAAGGTAGAAACAACAGGCAGGACCACTGGGCACACAGCTACTAGCCATCCAGGCACATCTGCTTCATTATAACCCTTTCTCCCTGGGTGATTCTGCACATTTCCTATGGGCTACCAGGAAGCTGTCCACTTGTTGGGGACCATCAGGTGCCCTGGAACTTCAGGTGCCTCTGCCCCCATTGCTAGTGGGATGGCAGAGTCCCCTTGCTGTCAGGACCCAGATAGGCTGCAGCTCAGTTTCACACTGATGGAGGAGCGGGCAGATTACTCCTGCTGTCTTAGGTCCTCTTGCCTCCAGGGTGGTCCAGGGCCTCACCCCATAGTGACTGTTACCATAAGGATATGTTTTTGTTATTGGGCCAAATGGTCCACCTGCCAGAGTCCGTTTCCTCTCACATGCTGCCCTTGCTTCTCAGTATGTCTGGAAGCATGCTAGAGCCACCATGCTGCTGCACCACAGGCGAAGTTCAATAGTGGAAGTTCATCCTCCCAGTCCTGGAGGCTGGGAGGCCAAGCCAAGGTGTGGGCAGGGCTGGATCCATCCTAGGCCTCTCTCTTGGCTTGCAGGCACCCTCTTCTCCCTGTGTCCTCACAGGCTCATCCCTGTGTGTGTGCATGTCCTCACCTCTTCTTCTGGATCAGGCCCCACTCTGTGACCCTGTTCTCCAGTCACAGCACTGGCTTTAGGGCTCCAGTGTTCCATAGCAGCAGCCTGTCCTGTCCCGGGCTTGCACACAGCCAGGCTGAAGTCATGCCAAGGGTCACCTGAGTCCCTTGTGATCCTGATGAACTCCAGGCTATCACTTTTTGTTGTTTTCTGTGCATTTTTCAAAATTTAAAATCATGGGAAGAAGCTAAAGTTATTGTATCTTTTATATTTAGAAATTATTACTGAGGAATTGAAGCCCTGATAGCTTAAACCCTACTCAGGCCTTTCCTGACCTCTCCTTTGGGGTGTTTTGGGGACCCTCTAGGTCTGTTCACTTCTACATGAGCCAAGTGTTACAGCAGTCCTCCCAGACACATCCACACTGGTGCCTTCTGTGGACTTGTGGACTTGGCACAGAAGCCTTTCCCATAGGCAGGTGTGCCCAGAAGGTTAACCTGCTTTTTGTGATCTTGTCAGAAATGTGATACTATAATCTAACTGTTGACTGAAATCTAACTCCATTTCATTTTCCCGGTGTCTGGGTGAGGCGCCGTCTCTCATTCTCTGCTTTCTTTTGCTTCTTGTATCTGTGGCATGATCAGGGATGACACCATGATTGACTTCTATGCCTTCCACAGGACCCTGAAATTGCTTCTGTCATTAGCTCATGGGGGCTGTCTTCTGCTGGGGAGGAGGGAAAATATGGTGGAGACTCTTCTAGACCTGTTCAACAGGAGGCGACCTCAGCTACAGAGTGCAGCTCAGCAGGGACTTGGGGGACACGGCCATTGCCTGGGGAACCCAGGGGACACACGTTGCCCCGTCTGCACATTCAACCATGCCGCCTTCTGCAGAACACTTTCTGAAAAATGCCTGCTCTAGTGCACTTCATTGAGAACAGGGCTTTGTAAATTTCTCCTAGAACAACTGAGGGCTCCTGAAGACAAATATTTAAGAACAGAACATCTGTTGACTTTGATCCTTTTCGGTGGTTAAGTGCTAATAAAATTGAGACTAAGCTGGCTTAGATGTCTCAAAGCTGGTGCTTGATGCTCAATGACAACTGGAATCCATCAAATATTAATCTGTCCTCTGGCATCTGGCCCGCTTTTGGGCAGCGAGCTCGAGCGCCTTGTGAGGGTGACTGGTGTGTCCCTGACAGTGGCATCCTCACCTGTTTCCTCTCCTAGGCCTCCTTGTGCAGGTGGTATCCTGGACTCAGGGAGTGTAGTGACAGGGCAAGGTTGGATAGTGCTGAGTGGCCACCAAGGGGCGTAGATCTGGACTACAACATCTGTGCTCATGAACTGTTTGACCTGTGAATGATCTAATTGATAAGCGGATGAGGACATATAATAGGGGGTAGGAGGGGTTAGCGTTAGGGTTAGGGTTAGGTTTAGGGTTAGGTACAAGGAGGGTGGTAAGAATGGAGGAAGGAAGGACTGTATAAAGGGAAAAGAGGGGTGGGAGGGGTGGGGGGGAAAGGGAAAAAATAACAGAATGAATCAAACAACATTGCCCTATGTAAATTTATGATTTTTAATAAAAAAAAAGAAAAGAAAAGAAGAGAAATCCCTGACAAGAGCAACTTGCAGGAAAGAAAGCTGGCTTGGGACGCACAGCTCCAGAGGTTCTGCCCGTGGGTGGCCGACTCCCTTGCTCTGCATCTGGGGCAAAGCTGATGCTTGGGTGGATATCTGGGTGCTCTGACTGCTCTGCTCAAGTAAGCAGATCCTGATGTCCTCTGTCCTGCTTGCAGTCTTTGCCAGCATGTATGACTCAGCTGTGGAAGGCAAGGCCTACCACAGACCCCTGGGGTCTTGCACACTTCCCACCATGGAACCCACCAGAGTTCCGGAGTCTTCCACACCATCTGGCTCAGAGCAGCTCTGCTTTTCCCACCACCTGTGCCTGCTTCATGCCCCTCCCCTCTAGGCCCCACCCACACCTGGGGATTCCTTCTGTCACCCAGTAAAACAGAAGTGCAGCCACATTCCCACAATGGCATTGAGCTGCCTCCTCAGACCAAAGGGGACCTCCAGGTGGTGGCCCTCCTGGGTCAGAAGAGGTGAGCAATGAGCATTCCCCCTTTCTTTGGATGTCTCAGGGGCAAGCTGCATGAATGTGGTAGACCTGACCCCTGATGCCCCTGGGGTCAAGCTCCCTCCCTGGGAGCCGTGGTGTCCTATGCTGACTCTTGGGGTGCTCCTTGATTCTCATGACCTCAATGCCATTGAGGCACTGTGGAGAGCTTGGCCACTCTGCTTCTTAGGACCCTCTCATGACAGGGAGTGGGCACAGCCCTGTAGTGAACCTGTGGGCCTTTTGTGCCCACACAGCATGGCTGCGAACCCTCTCTGGACCTCCTAGTCAGGGATGGAGACAAGCACAGTTTCCAGACCAGGGGAATCTTCTTCGGTGCAGATGCCACCAGGGGCCAGGATGCAGCAGCAGCACAGGGCCTCTGCTCCTGCTGTTGTGCTTGTCCCCTCTGCCAGGTTCCCTCAGACTCTCACAGCATGTGGGGCAGTCCTGTGGAGATGGAGGAAAAGCACCCTTCCCACATCCCCACGTCCGCTGCACAGTCCCTTCTGCCATGGACGCTGCCTTTGATATGGTAGTTCATCTGAGAAGGGCTGATTTCCAAGGCACCCATCTGACCCTCTCCGCTCTGCGATCACACCCCCGGGCCAGGGAACCATTCAAATTTCGGTGACTAGGTCCCCTTCAGGTCCACGTTCAGCTCTCACCAGGGCCTGGTTCTGGGATTCTTAGCTACCAAAGTTAGCTGAGAGCCTGCTGGCCGGTGCCTGGGCACTCTGCTTCCCTAGTGATGGCCACGAGTCCATTCCAGAAATCAGTCTGGGGACTGATTGCCATATTCACTGTACTTCATGGGAAGAGGAAAGAGCTCTTGTGCACACACAGAGGCCTGCCATTTTTATAGCCATCATCATACCGTAACAACTCTACAAAATGACAGCTGCAAATGAGACTGCAGTGACACCTGGGATTAGCCCGGGCAGAGGCAGGAAGCCTGGAGTCAAGCCCTATAAGTCAGTGACTTGGTCATGCTTCCCACAGCTGTTCACCAACTGCCAGGGAACTCAAGGTGTGTTGACCTAGCCTGTGCCCAGACCCACATACACTGCTCTTTCCCTCTTCAGGTGACCTGTGGGCACTGGAAATTCTTCCCCTTACATTGCTTTGCACGATGGCCAAAGGAGGGTGTGGTGGGAGGGTGGAAGCACGCACCCTGATGGGCACAGAGCTCTTCCTGTTCACCACGTCTCCTGGCTCTCCTCTTCTCCCTCTCTTGCCCAAGCCTGGTGTGCCCAGAGGTGTCCACCTCAATCCCAGTTTTCCCAGCTGCTACTCCTCCTGCCTCATTTTTGACCTGTAACCAAGTAGCTGCTCTGCCAGGTATTAGCAGGACCTAGTTTTAGGTCCTGGCATTTTTAAGGCACCTTGCCTGCTTTGTAATTGTTTGTTTCTTTTAAATGTTTAAATCTCCTTCTCCATTACTCCAAAGAAAGCAGGAATCCTGGCAAAAGAGAGAACCAAGGACATGAGTTTCCATTGCAAAGTGTCCAGTGAAACTGCTCAGAATTACCTGAGAGGATTAAATGTCAGGCAATTTCATACTTAAGGGCATATAATCTCGATTTAAAGCTGGGTATTTTAGTATTTTAGTACCTTCTCATCCCTGTGATAAAAATACCTGAGAAAAGCAAAGGAGAAAAGAAGGATTTGGGTTCATTTCCAAGGTTTCAGTCCACAGTCACTTGGTCCCATCACTGAGGGCCTGAGGTGAGACTGAACATCATGGCAGGGACAGGTGGTGGAGGAAGACTGCTCACCTCCTGGCAACCAGGAAGCAGAGAGAGGAAAGAGTCAGACATGATACAGTCCCCACGGGCCTGCCGCCTGGGCCTACTGGACCAGGCTGGTGACAAGAATACAGACGAGTCGGGAGAGCAGGCCGGAGCCAGCACCTCCGGATTTCCTCACTCCCACCCTCTGCTCTAGAGATGCCCCATCTTTTTATCTATTTAGTTATTCAGAAGAGATCAGTAGGAGGACTGCTCACCTCTCTTCCATCTTCCCCCCAAATCTCTGCTGTCAGCCTCGGGTGTTTGGAAGGACGGGTGGTGACCTCCCGACTGTGAGGTTTACTGGCTATCCTCCTCCATGCCCAGCTGGGGAGGGTCCCAAGCTGCTTCCTGTTCTTCACCCTCTTGCTTCCTTGTCTGGAAAATGGGAGTAGTATTCTGACCCATCCATTGCAGGTTGTACCTACTGGGAACCTTTGGATCATCCTCAGATGCAGATTGTCGGGGGCTGAGTTGGGCTACTGGTTCCCTGGCTTTGGCATCTCTGATGTGCCAGGCCATGAGGGGGACCATGGATTCCGCCCTGTGTGGACCCTCATGTGTGACTGTGAAGTCGGTACTGTGTGGCTCTGGGCTACCTCCACATCTCAGCCAGGATGCGCGTTATCTCCCCTGGGGGCTCTCCCAGCCTGCCGGGCCCTTCAGCCTTCGAGGTGCGGATTTCATCAGCGGGGGGCAGGGTCCAGACAGCAGTGTGTTTCCAAACTTCCCAGGGCCGGATGCTCCCCACAGCAGCCGGGGGAGAATCAATGGCAGACAGAAGAGCCAAGCCACTTGGTGGCACAGAGGGAAGAAATAGGGTCTCTGGAGGGAGAACCTGAGGAGCAATCAGGAATGGCTTCCTGGAGGTGGTGATGTTCCTCTGTGCCCATGTGGGAAAAGCATTCCAAGCAGAGGGAACAGCATGTGGAGAGTGTGCCAGTTGAGGGAGGCAGTGGGGAGGTGGACCAGCTGGAGAAGTGAGTGCGCCTGCCCAGGAGAGGGGGCAGGGCCAGGACACAGTGCACATGGCCGTGACTGGGAGGGACTTGGGTTAGATGGCAGAGGTACCCCTGGGGAAGCTCCTGGGGCATCCCACAGAGCCATGGTGTGGCCAGGCTGCCTCCAGAGAGGGTCCCCAAACCGGCCCAGCTCCCAGAGCAAGGACAGCCCTGCCCAGAGCACGGGGGCACCAGACCTGGGAAGGGAAGGGGTATGGGTCTGGGATGGCGGTCACATCCCTTGATGGTCCAGGCCTCTCACCCCAACTTGGGGCATCTGTGTGAGGACCCCTACTCATGTCTGAGTCTTAGACCCGGCACCCACCCAAGCGCTTCCAGACCTGCTATGTCTGAAGAATTGGGAGGATCGACCATGTGCTCAGGGTCCATTGCCTGGCCTCAGGTTCCATCTGAATTTCTTGCTTCTGAATGTCTTTCAATTCTATTTTCACTTCAAGACTAGTCCTGCTGAGGGCAGTGGCTCTGGAGGCTGAGGCAGGAGGATCACGAGTTCAAGGCCAGCCTCAGCAAAAGCGAGGCCCTAAGCACCTCAGTGAGACCCTGTCTCTAAGTGAAATTCAGAAAAGGGCTGGGGAGGTGGCTCAGGGGTCAAGTGCCCTGAGTTCAAACCCTGGTACCCCCCCTCAAATTAAAAAGAAAACTCGGTCCTCCTGTCAGCAGACTTGGCAGACGGGAACTGTATCTGCTTAACCAACCTGCTGGAGGAAGCTCAGCCCCGTGGGAATCTGAGAGGAAGAAATCAAAGGAAGGAAGGATGGTTCCCACCCATCTTTTAAACAATTATTTTATCCTGAAAGCAATTTATCTGTGAAAACCAGAAGGAGGTGAGGAGCGCCCCATCTGACCCCAACCATAAGGGGAGCATGGCATGTCCTAGAAGCCACGGGGCACCAGGCACCAAGCTCTTTCCAAAATGCCCTGGCCGCAGGGCAGCGCCCCGGCCATGGTGGGAGCAGGGCGCTCAGGAGGCGATGCTCCTGCAGCACTAAACAGGAACCCCAGGGGTGGCAACCTACATGTCCACCCAATGGAGAAAGAGAAAGGCATGGTGACTGACCTGAGAGAGACCCTTACGCAGCCATCGCAGTATTTGAAGAAAACATCTAAAAATAGAAGAACACATGGAAACGTGGTTGTAACACAAGTGATCACAGAGGAAAAATGGTGCACGATCACAGCCCACGTGGTGTCAAGCGCCAAAGAAAAACAGGCGCTGAAGAGACTGAAAACAGCAAGTCACCCTCTGGTGACGTCAATGGTCACAGAAACGCAGGCTCCTCTCGGCGACCCTTGTGGCTCCCCTCCCTGCCCCTCCTCCAATATTTTTTATTAAAATCTTTTTTATTTTTTTTCTTTGTATGAAATTGTGATTCCCCTGAGTGCTGAGCCTGGCAGCACAGAGGTCGGCCTGGGGGTGGATCCTCCATCCTCCCATCCACCAGCCTGTGCTTTGGGCAAATGGCCTCCTTCACTGAGACTTGGTTTCCTCATCTGTAAAATGGGCCTAATCTTCCTCCTAGGACACAATGGGAAAATCAGAGCTCAATCAAGGTGTCAGGTCCCCAGGCCAGCCTGAGCGTTGGTCAGCAGGTAACACCTGATCCCAGACTTACCATTTTCTAAAATTAGATGTTCCCCATGTGCCATCTGGCTTTCTGTTACTGTAGCAATACCCAAGTTAATCAACTTATAAAGACGGGAGGTTCATTTGGCTTGGAGATGTGGAGGCTGCAGTGCATGTTCAGTAGGCCCTGTTGAACTTCAGGGTGGGGGAGCCTGTGGAGGAATAAGCTGGTTTCCAGCTCTGGCCAGGGTGAGAAAGAGGGCAGCAGTAGGCCAGGCGTGGTCCACACACCTGCCATCCAGGCAGCTTCTGAGGCTGAGGCAAGAGGATTGCAAGTTGGAGGTCAGCCTCAGCAACTTTGTGAGAACTTGTCTCAGAATAAAAAATCTAAAAGGGCTGGGTAACAGGGCTCAATGGTAGGAAGCCTTTGGGTTCAATCCCCAGAACCACAAAAATAGAAATAAATAAGGACCAGCGTCCCCCAAGGGCACAACCCTGATGACCTGATACCTCCCAATAGGCTCCACCTGTTAAAGGGCCCTCCACCTCCCCACAGCTCCAGGGGTGGGAGCAAGCCTGTCATCAGGGGCCTTTGGGATCCTTAGCCAACCATAGCACTCATTCAATTTTGTGCATTAAAAAAATAATAATAATAGCAAATCGTTCTTAATTATCCACAGACTAGTGAAGGGGAGCCCCGGAGCCTGGGGTCCACGCCCAGCTCCTCCAGGCCTCCCTGCATGCTGATGGGGTCCCTCTTCTCCCACAGCCCTGGGCACCAGCCTGGTGGCTTTAAGAAGCCCTCTGAGCAGGGGCCTTGGGCAGGATGCCAGGTGGGTGTGCAGGGCCAGGTGGGAGCACTCCAGGGGCAGAGGTCGAGCCAGCAAGCCAAGACCAGGACCTCGGTTTCTTGATCTGAGAAATGGCTATGCGGATAGGCTGGCCTTCCCCAGCCGTGATGCCCTGAATTCGAGTCTTGTGCCCTGGGCCTGAGACCAGCCCTTCCTAAAGAAGTGGGTTATTACTAACCGACTGTGATGGTTACTGCTGTTTTGTGTTAACGATCATGACCAATGGCCCATGAGAAGGTAAGAGTGAGGACGTCAATGTGACCCCACCCACATCTGTGGACCAGGGCGTGGACCAGGCTGCGTTCTCCAAACTGAGTCAAGTCGGCAAACGGGCAGGTGAAGGCCCCAGCCTTTGAGGAGGAAGACAAAGAAACAACAGTGATCTCCTCCAAGGGGACATTTCTATTTTTTTACTGGAGTTTGACAGGAAACGAAGGAGGCCATGGGGGAGAATGGAAAAGAGCTAGTGGAAGGTGGGAGGAGTGGTGGTTTTCAACAGGAGGAGAAGGGGACACTTGGGCAGCACCTTCAATGAGGAGAAGGGGTGGTCATGCTACTGTGGTTCTGGCAGAGGGACAGAGCCTGTGCAAAGGCCCTGAGGCAGGCCATGCCTGGCTTGTGAGAGGCCAGAAGCTGGAGCTGGGGGAGGGAGAGCAGGAGAGTGGAAAGGACAAGAACAGAGTGGTCCCAGGGTCTCCGTAAGAGTGTCAGCCAATGTCCTGGGGGACTCTAACTCGAGGCCTATTATTAATGTCCCCTAGCCATCTTTGACCCCCACATGTATTGGTGAAGTGCAGCTGCGCCAAAGCCCATGTGGGCAGAGAAGCTTCCCCTCCTTCGAACCTTCACAGGGTCCCTCAGTAGAGCCCCTGTGTCCTGCAGGACCTGGGTCCTTGGTCCCCATTAACAGAGCAAATTGAGGCTCAGTCCACTGAGGTCTCCTGTGCACGACCTCACGCCCAGGACAGGGAGACGGTGCACTCAGGTCCATGGCTCCAATGCCAGCCGGCCATGCGCACTGGACACCTGCCTCTCCCTAGGGAGGCCGAGGTCAGGCAAGGAGGCAGGGGAGGGAGAAGCTGAAGTAACTTCCCTCCTCTCCCTGACATCTCCCGGGGACACTCAAAGGCACCTGGGAAAATCAAAGTGCTCTAGTGCTTTACTCAGTGGGAAGCAGACGCGCCAGTGTCATTATCCCAAGAGGTGGCACGGGCTCAGGGTCCATGCTGGTTCTCCAGTGTTTCCATGAACAGCAGGGACGGCGATGCAGACAGCATCATGGAGGAAAGCACCATAAGGTCTGGAGGAAGACAGGGTCACAAAGGGCGGCAGGGCCACCTCCAGATCCCGGCTCTCAGAGAACCCTCCAGAGGCAGCCCAGGGAGACCTTGCAGGACTCCAGCCCCCCAAGTAAGGATGGGACCCCAGCTGATGCAGGCATGCCCTGGGCAAGGATCCACACCTCTCTGACCTCAGGCTCTTCTGTGAAATGGGCTGAGTAGTAAACTTGCTTCCTGGAACCAACAGGGCAATCAGATGAGACCAGGCCTGTAACCAACCAGCACAGGGCGACTGAGAGCATGTGATTTGTCAACCTCTGTCTCCTGAGGACAGAGCCGTGGTGTCTACCCACAGCCCAGCACACGTAGGAGACGCCTGGCATATTTGTAGACCTCTTCATCAGCTTCCTGCCTGCCAACGGTCTCTCACTCAGAGCCTGGCTCCCAGCCCACGACGACAAGAGGCAGGCTTTGCTCCAGCAGGGATCCTACTGGATCAACTCTCAGAAGATGAACTTCCAGCCAGAAGCAAAAGAAACTCAAGACCCACCTCAAAATCTAAAATTCCAGATCAATAGCACTTCATTGCCTGGCCCCTGATGAATACCCAGGTATAGAGTGGGCACCGGGATGGGGGGCCCTTGAAACTGACATTACTGGCAAGAATTCATCCATCTTCCCACTTTAACCATGGTCCATTTCAGTGGAGTGGAATGTTCTCTCTTTTCTATAGCAAGAGAACAGACCAGAGGACAAAAACAACCACAAACCAAGTGACTGAGGCTGACCAGTTACTTCCTTGGTGACCTCGATGGACATCCTCAAATTTAAGAGCCACCCTGTCCAGGAGGCAAGAGTGCAAGCCACGTAAGATCACTTTTCACATTTTCTAGACACTGCAGTTTTTTAAACAAAAAGAAACCATGAAATTATGCTTTTGGGGTGACTGGGTGTGTACCAGGGATTGAATTTGGGGGCACCTGACCCCTGAGCCACATCCCCAGCCCTATTCTCTGAGTTGCTTAGGGCCTCACTTTTGCAGAGCCTGGCTTTGAATCGTGATCCTCCTGCCTCGGCCTCCTGAACCTCTGGGCAGACAGGTGTGCGCCACCATGCCAGATCCATGAAATTATTTTTAATAACATCATTCAATAAGACACATGCACACACACACGTCTGCATGCAAGTCACTAAGGGCTCGGTGTGTAGAAAGCAGGTCCTTGTGTGGAAACTCCAGGGCCCTTAGCTATGGGGGCTGGAGGGTGTGCCAGCCCATGTCCTCCCCAGACAGCCTGGCTGCCTGGCCTCCCTGCTCCCTGCTCCCTCCCGTCTCCATGCTGGCCGGCTGCCCCCTCCCCTGGAGATGCTAGTTCAGGGTTTTCCTGGTCCAAGGGGGAGGGGGCTGCCAGGAGTGGAAGGAGCAGGGAGCCAACAGGAGCTCTGGGGGTGAGAGAAAGGGGACAGACAGACAGACAGGTCCAGAAACAGAGAAGGCCAAGGCCAGGAAGAGTGTGGCCCTGGGAAATCGGGCTGCATCTCTATGGCCCAGGGAAACTCAAAAAGCCACCCCAAACCCCATCCCCTAGTTTGGCCTTCCTCTCCGCAGTCAGGTAAAGAGAGTGCCCCGCCCTGCCCACCTCCCCCTCTTTATCAGTGTCTCCCTCTCACTCTTCCCAGGGGATCTTGGGCACCCCAGCCTGAATTCGCAGATCCCCAGTCCCCAGACAGAATCCAAAGGGGCAGTGGATGAAGACATCATCTCCCTGCAGGAAGCTGTGTGACCTTGGGTAGGCAGCTTGACCTTTCTGAGCTTTAGTTTCCCATGACACTGGGGAGCTGACAGCATCACATGCCTGCTGTCATTTTATCCATCCCTCACAATGTCTCCAAGAGGAGAGTACCATGATTACCACATCCACAGTGGAGTTTAGAGAAATGAGGCACAGAGACATCAGGGTGTGTGCCTGAGTCACACAGCTCAAACTTGGCAGAGCCAGAATTTGAAGCCAAGTCAACTTGGGTCTTCAGTCCCAGCTTCCAGCTGAGCTCCCTAGAGGACTGCTTGGGAACAATCCCATTTCAAGCTGCTATGTTCCCTCCAAATTCCACCACACATGTGGCACAGGAAGCTCTGGGGCAGGACTGTGGCCTCCTTCCAGCCTCCACCAGCCCACCAGCCTTGAGTCCCCTCCCTCATGAAGTCACTGCCCTGGTACCCAGGTCTGCCACACACCATGTCCCTACCTCAGCCTGTGAGCATTGTCCACTGACTGAGAGGTCACCAGATCCTCCCACTTGACATATCCTCAGATCCGGGCACCTGGTGATTTTTCCCCTTTACCGGAAAATGTTCCCTGTGAGTGGATTTATAGCGAATGGAAATCACCTTTCCATTTTCTGGGGTAACTGGGAAAGTTTTCCAGGTCTGTAATTGTCTTTAAGTTGAAGTTAAGATCTTCTGGATTGAAAAGTTTCTTCCCACATCACACAGAGAATGTAGAGAAGCTTTGCAGGGGGTGCACACCTGTCATCCCAATGGCTCTGGAGGCTGAGACCAGAGGCCAGAGGATCGTGAGTTCAAAGCCAGCCCCCATGAAAGTGAGGCCCTGAGCAACTCAGTGAGACCCTGTCTCTAAATAAAATACAAAACAGGGCTGGGGATGTGGCTCAGGGGTTAACTGTCCCTGCGTTCAATCACCAGGACCCCACAAAAAAATGCAGAGAGGAAACCAAGAAGCAGAAAAAGAGAAAAGAATCTGTGGGGTCTGGAGCAGTGGGCCATGCACTCTGCTGCCATTTGGCATCTTGCATGGCTGAGTTTCCAAGAGTTGGTACAATGGACATCAGGAGAAGCCGGGTGTAAATCAAAGTTCCTTTAAATTTCACCAGAAAGTTGTGCGCCCGATGGTCTGCACTCCACAGGCACCAATGAAAGCTACGTGATCGCCTTTGGCAGGAGAGGCAGAAGTAAGCAACTTAGGATCTTAAAAGATAAACAATAATAAAAGTAATCAAGATAATCAACCACCCTGAAGAGAGAAGGATTTACTGCTGTAATTGTGTATTTTGTTTCCGTTTGCAATATCTCAGCTGCCGCGCTGCTTGATACACAGCAAACATGCCTCTGAGTCTCCGTGTCAAAACGCGGAGCGGAAGACTGTGCTGTGGGCAGGGGCAGAGGGACAAGGACCAGCACTGAGAGGGCCACTTCAGAAAGTCGGGCTGGTCAGTGTGAGGTGGGTGGGGCAGTGGAGTCCATGGGGCCAGAGTTCACGCAGTCATCTAAAGCGAGGTTGCGCAGCCATGCAGGGGTCTCCTTGGTGCCCGGGGTCCCTGCTGGGATTGGCCCTCACTTTCTCCTTTCTGGGCTGCCAGCGGGTCTGCTCTGACCATCTCCAAAGTTTGGGAAGAGATTGCTGCAGGTCCCATAGGACGGGGTCCTCCCGCATGTGGCCTCTTGGGCTCCCCAGGGCCCCTGGGGCAAACCTTAATTCCTCATCTGCCATGTGAGGCTCTGTGGTCTTGGGCATGGGGTCACCCTCTCCCCCCACTCACCTGTTATATTCCCGTCACTGTCCCAGGCTCTCACAGCTGTCCTGGCCACAGAGGCAGTATTCTGCCTGTGACATTGGCTGCCCTGAGCATCTCCCCTCTCGGTGCATGGGAGACTTTCAGTATGGTTGTGTGCAAGAGCATGCACACACACACATGCACTGTCTACACCTGTGCAGGGCCAGGGCTTATGGCATTGAGACCTTGAGTTCTTGCAACATATACTGTGCACCAACTCTTTGTCAAGCACCCTGTTTGTGAAGAGAGACTCACCTCCTGAACTTCTATGCCAGATCCTGACCCAGCACAGGGTTCCTGGTCTGTTTGTTGAATGGATGGATGGATAGATGGATGGATGGATGGATGAAGGAATGAATGGGTCTAGGAAGGGAACCTTGTGAGCAAATGGATAAACAGACAGTGCTGAGTGTCAATGGTCCAACTTGGATCTTTTGCCTTTATGATGGTGTGAGAGCCACGTGTGTTGGCTAGAAACTGTACTCAGGACTTTGAATTGTGGTCTTTTCCCTGGGTGGGGACAAGTGGTACCACCCCATGCAGCTTCCAGACAGACCAGGGATCACAAGGGGAGGCGAGTGAGCCCTGCAGTGCCTGTACTGCCAGAGTTTCGAGCATTTTCCAAATGTGTGATTTTTGACTTAGAGTGAGATGATGGGGACATGGGGACATAACCCCATCATATGTTAAGGAGCATCTATAATGAGACAATCCTCAGCCAGAAGAGCAAGATGGAAGCAGATTGTCAGAAAGTGCCGCGGGATCTGCCAAAGAATTAAGAAGTGACCCACCAAGTGCAGTGGCACATGCCTGTGACCCCAGTGCTTTGGGAGGCTGAGGCAGAAGGATCGCAAGTGTGAGGCCAGCCTCAGCAATTTAGGGAGGTCCTATGCAACTTAGCAAGACTTTGTCTCTAAATAAAAAAAAATTAAAAGGGCTGGGATGTGGCTCAGGGGTTAAGCCCCCCTGGGTTCAATCCAAAGTCCAAAAAGAAAGAAGAAATGGGGTGCTCATGATGGAGGCAGTGCTGGCCTCCCCAGCCTCTCCCAGCACACCCCATGCTCTCTGACCCTCTGGCCTTTACCTCCAAGTCCCCTTAGAGACCCAGTGGCCTCCCTTCAGTCTGCCCCACAGGGAGACGCCAACCCAAGCAGCCTTTGCAGTGCCATATAAATCTGGGTCCCAGGGAGGTGGATACCTCAGCCATCTCAACAATTAGGCTTCAAGTGGCCCCCATAAATCAGCAGCTAATCACCTTGCCGGCTCCATCAGCTCATCCCTCTGAGGCAACCAGCCCATTTCCCCAGCAGAATGGCCCATAAAAATCCCTGAACACACATGGACTTGCTGTATTTATTTATTGGGATTTGGAGAAATATACCTGGTACCCAGAGGCCTTGGGATGTGGGAACATAATTTTGAAATGCAGATCATTAAAATGAAAGAGAATTACAAGAAAGAGTCGGCAGGCTGTGGATCTCCCAGAGAGCAGACAAGATGTCACTGTCATTAATTACTGGACTCAATGCCATGGACAGAAGCCGCATGAGGATGTCCCCAGCAGTGGCTGACAAAGTCCTTGTCCCCAGTAGCCTGATTCCATCACCAGGTCTTGGTACTTGCTGTTCCCTCTGCCTGGCACTCTGTTCCCTGCAGGCTTGGCAGGGGGACTTGCCGAAGAAGGGTTACTTGTGAGATCAGGCAGCAGGACCTCCTGGATGCCACCCGGCTGCCCTCCTGATGGTCCTGTCCAGGCATGCTGCCCTCCCCCTGCCACGGAGTCCTCCATAGAAGGTTCTCACCACACAACTCTGAAGATAGGGTCATGAGTTTGTGGACGTGGCTACTGTGTTTCTCCCCAGAGGGTGGAAGTGTGGTCCCTCTTCGTCACCCCTCTGTTCCCAAGCAGAGCTCCAGCAGGTGCATAGCAGAAGCTCAGGGACTACTGTGCTGCTGACTGAGTGAATGGTCAGGAGTGGCAGAGGTGGTGGTGGCCCTGGCTTTGGCTGTCCTCTCTTCTGCCTGCATTCTAGAAATCACGGGGTCCACTCTTTCTCAGGACACATGGGGAGACTAAGGTTCAGGGTGACCGGGGCCACAGTGTGCACTGGAGGCAGGGTAGACGCCAGAATCCAAGGGCAGAGTGGAGAAAAGTGGGGTGTGCAATCCACCACTCTAGTTTGGAGCCTGGGCTCTGTCCCTTCACTTGACCTCCCAGACTGGGCAGATGGCTGGGGTATAGCATGGTGGGCAGGTGGAAGGGAAGAGAGAAGGGGGTGCATGGATGGGCAAAATGATGGGCAGATGGATGGGTTGATGGGTGGAAGGAAGGATGGAAAATTATATGGAAAGATGGAAGGATGGGTGGATGGAAGGATGGATGGATGGATGGATGGATGGATGGATGGATGGATGGATGGATGGAAGAATGGATGGATGGATGGATGGATGGATGGATGAAAGAATGGAAGGTTGGAAGGATGGATGGATGTGTGGGTGGATGGATGGAAGGAAGGATGGAAGGATGGAAGGATGGATGAGTGGATGGATGGAAGGATGGATGGATGGATGCATGCATGCATGCATGGTGAATGGATAGATGGGTGGGTGAAGAATGGATGGAAGGATGAAAGAAAGGATAGAAGGATGGATGGAAGGATGAATGGATGGATGGGTGTGTGGATGAATGAAAGGATGGATGGATGGATGAGTGGATGGATGGAAGGATGGATAGAAGGATGGATGATGGATGGATGGATGGATGGATGGATGGATTGATGGATGGAAGGATGGAAGGATGGATGGATAGTGAATGGATAGATGGGTGGGTGATGAATGGATGGAAGGATGAAAGAATGGATGGAAGGATGGATGGAAGGATGAATGGATGGATGGGTGGGTGGATGGATGGATGGATGGATGGATGGATGAGTGGATGGATGGAAGGATGGATGGAAGGATGGATAGAAGGATGGATGATGGATGGATGGATGGATGGATTGATGGATTGAAGGATGAATGGATTGATAGAAGGATGAGTGGATGGAAGGATGGGTGGATGGATGGATACATGGATGGATGGTTGGATGGAAGGATGGATGGATGGAAGGATGGATGTTGAATGGATAGTTGGGTGGGTGATGAATGGATGGAAGGATGAAAGAATGGATTGATGGGTGTGTGGATGGATGGATGGATGAATGGAATGATGGGTGGATGGGTGGATGGATAGAAGGAATGATGGATGGATTATGAACAGATGGGCTGATGGATGGATGGATGAGGTAAGCAGAGCTGAGGGTCTGAATTAGCGAGTGGGGTGGTGGAGGAAGCAGGCAGCTGAGCTCACTCTGAAGCACTGCATTTCCCTCCAAAGATCCTTTCTACCTCTGACTGGTGGACTCCTGTCCTTTGCTCCCCACTGGGCATTTCCTGAGCAGACAGGTCCTCAGGACTCCTGCTGGGTTTGCCCAGTGCATGTCCCTCCACAGAGAGGAAAAGAGAACAGAACAGAGTCGGGTCCTCTGGAGCCATGAGACCCAGAGGTGGTGGCTGAGCTTCTCTAGGAACACATCCAGGCAGGCCCAGGCCAGGGGACTCACAAACTATGCGTTCTAGAATGTGCTTTTCCCAGGGAAACCCAAGAGGAGGAAATTGTGTTTGACTTTCTCTGCTCTGTGTCAAACACTCCCTCTTGAGTTCTTCCCTTGCCTGCTAGAGCTCTTCTCCGTGGGAGCAGAGCCCCGGGAACACCATGGCCTGGGGTCTGGACTGTGCTGGTCTGAGGGGCTCCCTGGCCTCTTCCCTGGAGTCAGACAGACCTGGGAGCACTCTCCCCCTGCCTCCATATCTGCCCTGGACGCTGGACATCTGGAGTCTGGAATGTTCTGACAACAGCTATTTCCTGAGAACCTACTGTGTGCTGGGCATGAAGGAGGGACACAGCAGGAATCCAGCTGCGAGGAAGAAATGAGGCAGACAGTGAAGGTCACGTGCTCCACACAGGCTGACATCAAGGGGTCATGAGAGTCCCTACAGACCACCCTGCAGCAGGGTGACAATGGCCTGTCTTGAGCCAGGCTGCTCAGGGTTCAGCTCAGCTCTCAGGGACACATCTCCCTGAGAACTCTGGTTTTTAGGGACAAGACAAGATCTTGTAGAATTGGATCCAGGGCCAGCCTAGGTCTTAGACCACCTTCCCCTCCTTACTGTGTGACTGTGGATGAGTCACTCATCCTCTCTGTGCCATAATGCCCAACCTGCCAATGCCTATGTTGGCTTAGGCCAGTAGTTCTCCACCTTTATAGGTAAGGTTTGCTCTTTCCTTTATTTCTCTTATTTTATAAAGACGATTGGCAAGCATTTATATATGGCACTGCAGAGAAGCAACGTCAACCCTGTAAGCAAGCGCACTATGTCCCCATTTCACAGGTTAAAAAACTGAGGAGGCTGAAGAACTGAAGGTCAATGGCTCACAGGCAGAACCCACACTCAGGTCCTGTCCCCTGACACCAGAGCTCCACCACTAAGCGTTTCACGTGCCACGTGAGTCCTTGCAGGTTACGCTTGCGGCCATCAGTTCATTACCGCAGGACATGGCTTTGAACCCCACGTCCATGCTCCCTAATGCCTGGTGCCACCCCTCCGTGGCTTTCCCCACCAGTCAGCATTAGCACAGGCTCCAGCCTGAGGGGCCCCATGCCCATCCCCTCAGCTTGGACATGGAGGTTGAGTCTGAAAGAGAATCATTTTAAGGGCAAAATCTTGTTCAGTGCTTCCCAGGGCTGGGGCAGGGCAGGGGCAGGGGGCTAGTTAGGGTTGTTCTTCTGGGATTGTTAATTATGACCCAGTGTAAGTGGCGACAAGAGCAACAGCAGGTGAGCACCCTGCGTGTTCCTCTTCAGAACAACAGCAGCACAGTGGGTTTGTTTGGAACCAGAACTGGGAGACACCTGAGCCTCTAGATCTTCCTCTTCTCCTGGCCATCCTCCTGCCTGGAAACTAGTGCCCAGCCCAGGATCCCAACCCCCTAGGACATTAGCCTCTCTGCTCCAGTTCCCAGTGGGATGAGGACCAGCCAACCAGCAGAGGCAGCTCCTTCCATGTGCTCTGGAATCCTTGCCCTGAAGTCTCTTGAAAGAGGAGCTTAAAAGTGGGATTCAGCCCCTAAAAGGGGGATCCTCTTACCCACGATGGCCTTTCATTCACTGGATAACTTTGGGCAAGTCACTTAATCTCTGGCATCTCGGTCTCCTCATCTGGAATATGGAAGTCCTAAGAATGATTTTCCTGCAATCCTGGGGCCAGCGGCCCACCTCAGCTACTCAAAGCCTCAGTTTATTTGCCTATAAAATGGGTTCCTGATGATAACAAGACTCATGAAGTTACTTTGAGCTTTCAATACAGTCTAGAAAGGTGAGGTAAGCAAAGATTTTTTAGTAGGTATTTTCAGTTCTGCAGGTCAGGTGGCCTCCCTGATAGCTACTCAACTGGGCCACAGGTGTGGCCAAAGTAGCAGTCCTAGAATCTAAGGACTGGGGGTGGGGGAGTGTTCCAGTGGGGCTATATTTACGGTTGGGCTAGGGGTAGGGTGCTTGCTAGCATGCTCTGGGTTCCATCCCCAGCTCTGCAAAAAAATGACAATAATAAAATCATATATTCATGTGGACACTTAGATTTAAGTTCCCTAAATTTCCATGCCTTCTGAATATTATTCTTCTTTTAATTTTTTTGATGCTTCAGAAGTGCGTGGAGTGGCTCTAGCTCAGGGTCCTATGAGGGCAATTGGCGGAGGTCGTGTGCAGACCTGGGACCCCATACAGGGGCCACTGTCCCTGGCCCCCAAATTCCCCACTCAACATCATGTTCTCTATTTCCACTTAACTGTAAGTTCCAGGACCAACTTTTGAGGTCATTGGTCCACAATCATTTCTGCTCCCACAGGTACACAGAGCGACCCCCAAACTGGCTGTGTGCTTCAGAGTCTGACCCTCCTAGTGTGGGGACGTGGCTTCCACCTCCCACTGGGTCCTCCATCTGTGGCCAGGCTATCAAAAAGTGGCATTGCCACAGAACGGACACTGGTCGGGAACCGCCTCTGTGCTTATCTGCCCTGTTTCCTCCTTCCCTGCTCACGACATCCTAGGAGGTGGCTGCCACTCTTCTACCCATTTTTCAGAAGAGGCAGAGTTGCTTGTCCAGGGTCCCCTGTGCTGCTCCAGGCGGAGGAGGCGAGGAACCCAGGCTTCCAGGACCCAACAGCTGGGCTCCTTCCCCTGCCACCAGTCATTGGCCACAACTGTGGCCACACCCACCCCTGGAAATGCAATCCCTGCAGGACATCATTCTCCAAGCAACGTTTAGCATTGGGAGGGTGGGTGGGGAGATGGGGGTACAAAAGAAGTCAGCTTGTAGAAGTCAAAACAAACAGGGTTTAGATTGACATGTCACCTGCCTCCCCTGCACGTCCTGTGGAGGGTCCTGCTGGGCTGCGTGCTGTCCGTAGCAGATTCTGGGATTGCTGGCCTTCCACCAATGCCCTGGTGCCATGTGGGCTGGGGGGACTCAGGAGCAATCATCTCCCCTGCAGGCTCTCTCAGGGAGGCAAGGGAGGAGGTCCAGAGAACACTGGGGAAGACAAATACCTTGGCAGAACCCAGAGCGGGAAGTAGGGAGGCCCTCGTTCAATTGCTGGGATTTAAAAAAATATACATATATATATGGCTGATGTGGCAGCTTTTCTCCTGATTTTTCAAAGCAATACTTATTTACCGACCATTGTGCATCTTCATACAAACGTGATCCCCAATCCTTCTCTCAGCACAGTGGTGGGTGAGGAAGATCAGAAGATGGAAGGAGCACATTTAAAAAATCAGAATCAATATGTTGTTTACATTCATGATTAAAATGATTAAAAGAGATGATAACTGCTGAGAAGGGCCCGAAACTGAAGTCAGGTCTCTCCTTGGAAATCTTCACTGGTATAACTGATAATTACTTACTGAGCACCTACTATGTGCTGGGATCTTGAGTGATACAAGTGAGCAGAATGGCATCCCTGATCCAGCCCTATCCCCAGGTGGTTCCTGTTCACACTTCCGTGCTTTGTCTTCCCAGAAATGATCTCAGTGACCCTCCTGCCTTGGCCTACTGAGGAGCTGGGATTATAGGTATAGGCCACCTTACCTGGCCTGATTGTTTTTTTGATATGTTGGTTTTTTGCAACCCACAATCATAAGCCTCTTGAGGAATCACCTGTATCTTATGCACCTCTTCCCATGTCCAGCATAGGGCTTGGCATAGGGCACCTGCCATATGCCAATGAACAATGAACAATGAGTTAATGACTGTGTGAATCAGTGAATGGGTGAATTAATGAATGCTGAATTAGTGAATGGTGAATTAGTGAATGGATGGATTAGTGAATGGAGGGATAAGTGAAAGGATGGATTAGTGGATGAACAGGAGAATGAGTCTTGGCTTTCTATCCCTGTCCTATGCTGCACCAAACTCTCCTCTACAGTCCATCCAGGAGTTCACTGCTGAATAGCTAGTGCACATTTCAAGGCTATAAGTGCTTTCCCTCAAATAAGACCTGGCAGGACAGTAAGCGGCAGAAGACTTCAGGTTGCAACATGAGTCCTTTAAACACATGATCAATTTCTGCACAGCCAAATGGTAAGGAAGTCTAGAAGTCCCTCAAAAACTGAAGCACAAAATTAATTATCATATGACCCAGATATTTCACTCCTTATTATGTATCCCAAATAATTAAAAACAGTAATCCCCCCTAAAATCCTTTTTCCCAGATGTTCACTGCAAAAGGTGGAAATAAGCCAAAAGTCCAAAAACAAATAAATGGATAAACATATAATGGTATGTCCATACAATGGAATATTATTCAATCATGAAAATGAATGAAGTACTAATACAGGCTATGATAAGTTAAACCTTTAAAACATTATGCTAATAAAAGAAACCAGATGCACAAGGTCAGATATTGCATGATTCCATTTATTAAAAATATACAGGATTGGGAAATTCAGAGAAACAGGACATAGATGAGGGGTTGCCAGGGGTGAATGCATGGGAAGTGACTGCTTAATGGCCATAGGGTTTATTTGGAGTGATGGAAATGTTTTGGAACTGGGTAGAGGGAGTGTTTGCATGCCTCTGTGAATGTGGTAAAAGTCTATTTTAAATGGTTAATTCTGGGCTATGTGAATATCATCTCAATTTTTAAAAAGTTGTTAAGCAAAATATAGCAATGACATAGCCAGCTCATTCACTCCCAGCTCCCTGTCTGGATGTGGCATGGTGGACTGAAGCCAGGTGCGGAGTGGTCACGAAGCCTGGATCCAAGAAAGGAGCTGCCTCCAGGGGCAGGTCTCAACAGGACCCAAATATCAGAGAGGTAGAGGAAGGGGCACAGAGAGTGGGAAAGACAACCAGAGACAAGAGAGAGAGAGTCCAGGAGAAATAGGAGCAAAAGAAGAGGAAGGGGACCTGGAGGACCCCTAACCCCAGAGGACTCCCCACTGGCCAACATGAAAATAAGGAGGTAGGCGAAGAGCAGAAAATCAGTTATTTTCCTCCCAGGTGACAAATCCATCCCACAGGCAGACTGAGGTCCAGCTGCTGAGCTTCCCATGGGCTCACTGCCTCACTGCCTCACTGCCCCACATGGGGAGCGAACACATTCCCAGGCACTCTGGGGTGAAGGAAGGCATCCGTGCTGTGGGCCTGAGCAGACCTTCCTTCCCGGTGATGGCCCTGCCTCATCTGTATTCTGGCAAGGCGTATTTTGCAAAAAAGGATGAGAGATACATTTCCAGAAGTTTGCCCAACGAGAAGCACAGACAGATCTCCCTTTCCCTGGAAGGGGGTGGATCTTGGTGACCTCATGATCAGAGGAGTGCAGCCAAAGGGACTCTGTGCTATGAAGTCACAAGGAGATCCCAGCTTCCCCTTGGGGTTCTCCCTGAGGAAGTTACCCTGGGGGCTCGGACATCATGTTTTGAGGAAGCCCAGACCACATCAGAAGCCACAGGCAAGCGTCTCTCCCAACAGCCCCACCAGCATCGACTCCTGGGTGTGCAAGTGAGCAAGCCCCCCAAAACTCCCACTCCCCACCATGGAGCCACCCTGATGGTGCCTCCTGAGACAGAGGTCCCTGTGGTGACTCACAAACCCATGAGGAAAATGAATACATTAACACATCAGATTTTTCAACATCACTGAAAAGGTTGAAAATAATTGATTTGAACATGAATCACTTCCTTAGGCTGCTGACCTTGGGGTGTCTGTTAGGTCGTGAGAGACAACTGGATGGATGGACTGTTCTTCAGGGCCTCCACCCTCCTCTGATTTAGAGGCTCCATCCCATATGGACTGAATCAATTCCCAACCCCAAAACCGAAGTCCCATGCTGAAGTCCTAGCCCTCAGCACCTCAGAATGTGATTGCATTTGGATTCTTCAAAGAGGTGACTAAGGTAAAATGAGGTCATCGAGGAAGGCTCTGATCCAACATGGCAGGTGTTCTTATAAGAAGAGCAGATGAAAAAAAGGAAGACACAGTAGGAAGAAGATGGCCTTCTACAAGCTTAGGAGAGAGGCCTCCCAAGATGCTCAGCCTGCCAGCATCTTGACCCTGGGCTGGCAGCCTCCAGAGCTGGGTGGAAATAAATACCCATTGCTCAAGCCACCAGCCTGAGAGCCTTTGTCCCAGCAATGTTCACAACTCATACAGTCATGGGGGCCACTTTCCAGAGGGAAGGCAGAGGTCAAGAGTTGGTGCCTCAGTGGGCTTCTCAGTCACCAGCCAGGGGTGGACTCGGATCCTTCCTACCTCTTGGGGGTGACCCCATGTGAGATTTGGACTCACCCTGCAGTGGTTCCTCAGAACCTCCCCCAGGCCGCCTCCAGGGCAGACATCGCCAGTAGGTCCCAGAGCGCTCTCCCCCAGCCTCCCTCTATATCTAGTGGGCGGTCCTCTGGGCCAGACAGAGACTCTCCTGGGCTCAGCTCAGAGGCGCCTGCCTAAGGTGGTTCTCCAATCAGCTTTGGGGGGTCTTTAAGGATATCTGGGGGTTACACTGTCGGACACTGCCCAGGAGTCCCCCAAGACTAACTCACCAGCCACACTGTCACCTGTGGTCTTAAGATAAGCCAGGATTGTTATGCAACCAATGGACCCTAGGCCAGGGCTGGGCCCACAGGGAGAAAAACACTGATAAAAATTATCCCAAAATAAACAGATAAATAAAAATGGTTCCTCCTTTTCTTTCTTCCCCTTCCCCCATGCAGACGTGATCCTCTGCACAAAATAAAGTTTCCTTGTGTGAGACCTGTATCTGTGGAGCATTTCTGGGAGCTAGCGACGAACCATAACTGCGCTTTATCACCTAACATCTGGTGCCGAAGACTTGGAATGGGTTTTTTTCCCGCTGACTAAGCAGGCAGAATCCCATCCTATAGCAAGCTCCTGTGCCCACTTATACAGGCTCATCTTCCGTTTACCTGGATGCCCCGTTTTCTGCATATAACATCGGACTCCAGAATTGGTGAGTTCCCTTAGGCAGGCCCTGACCAGAAACACATCTCCGCAGCCCGTGGCTCCCGCCGTGGTGCAGTTCCCTCCCGCCGCACTGCGGTTTCCCACCTTCGGCTTTTTCTCCCCGCCTGCGGCTCCCGCCGTGGTGCCGCCCCCACTTCCCTCTCGTGGCTTCCGCCGCCTGGGCTGCAGCTCCTGCCACCAGACTGCTGAGGTGTGGGGGTATCTCCATGGTCCCCAGAGCCGATCCTAGTTGCTGGGTGGACTCCTGGGTTTTATGGTGCTGAGATTCTTTCTCAGGGTCTGAACCTCTCTCTCTCTCTCTTATTTCCTGCTGCGTCTCGCTTGAAATCCTGGCCAGGTGTTCAGACCCTCTCAGCTTTGTCTGGTTAAATATTGGTTTTTGGTGATGACCAGCCTTTGTTCTAACCTCTTGTTGCCTGGCACCATAGTCTCAGGATGCCGAAATCACTAGCCAGGTGGGTCTCAGTTTACCATGGGATTCAGGACATCCAGCCCAGCAAACTCGCCCCTGAGATGTTTATTGAATCATCTCAAACCCCTTCACCTGTTCCCTAAATCAGGGCTAAATTGTTCTTTAGATAGTAAGTCAGAATGGTCTATTTATGACACCCTAAATTCTAGCTTTATACTAGGTAAAATTATATGCCTAATTATACTAGTTATAATTAAGTACATATGTGGGCAACCTGGTGAATGGAAAGGAACCTTTCCCCTTCGTGTTTTTCCTTTCTTTCTTGCTGCTTCTCCTCCCCCTTTTAATCCTTTCTCTTCCAAGTTTAATCCAGCTGATGAGTCATGTCCTTACGGGTCTCCTACTGCAGAAGCTCCTGTTCATTCCTCTCCTTTACCTCATTCTGTTTCTCCTTCCTCTCCGCCATTCAGCCCACCAAGTCCCCCCACCACGTGGTCTCGTACACACATTCTAGCTCCTTTACAGGAGGTGGCTGGCGTGGAGGGAGTAAAACCTGAACACGTTCTCTTCGCTGATTCCTTATTATCAAATCTTTTCTTTCTCTCTTGGCTCTTCTTGCAGGCTCAAGAAATTAAAAGGACCTAAGCATCAAGTTTCTGCTAGAACATATTAGCCCCTTTCAGATTCAGATCTCAGTCAAGGGTTACATTGAAATATAAATGAAGAAAGGCCCAGTAGGAAACCAGTTTCAAACCCAACGGAAAAAAAAAAAAGTGTAAAAGTGTCCATTTTAAATTTCTCCTCGGCTGCAACTCAGAATACTTTTCTCCCTTTCAACTTTTCTCTCCTTCTCATTTTCTCATGCTTTAATTAATAACCATTATCATTTTTCTTCCAGGACTTTGTTTTTCATAAATGCTGTATTTTTGAGCTCACAATTTTGATCCTACAGACCTAGGTTAATAA
This sequence comes from Sciurus vulgaris, assembly GCF_902686455.1. Classification (NCBI taxonomy): domain Eukaryota; kingdom Metazoa; phylum Chordata; class Mammalia; order Rodentia; family Sciuridae; genus Sciurus; species Sciurus vulgaris. The sequence continues at coordinate 1,891,676 of NW_027632875.1, read as the reverse complement.
TTTTTGATCAGTTCTTTTTATCCAACTCTAGAGTTATTTTTGAACATCCATTACATTGCAATGGAAATAAATATTACAAGGCCATTGCTTTTGTGTTACATATAAGCATGCATAAAAATTAAAATTTTAAAAATGGATCCAAATATTTTTAAGTCACGTGAATTGAGGTTCAATTTAAATTGGGTAAACTTATAAAAGTAAAATGTCCTTAAAATTAACTCACAAGTCTCTAAGTGGTCAAACTAATAAAATATTAATGTTTATAAAATGTCTAACATCAATTTTTCTAGGACTTTTCTTCAACAGGAAAGAGACGGCAAATACTATTGGCACACTTGTCTGATGTCTTGGTTTTTCTACAATAAGCAACATGTATGGGATTACTTAAATGTGTTTGTTAGAGACATTTGATTAATTTATAAAGCTATTCCATGGAGTAACGTACTTAAAAACATTATTCTTTTATATTAAATATGTTCATATTTTCCAGGTATACAAGCCTTTAAAGCAGAAAATTTATCACGCTGCTGTTCTCCAAATTAAACTTGTCTGTAATGATAAACCTATCACTTAATGTTCTATTATAGGACCTGTCATCAATAGGGTATATATAACCTAACATTGCACACATATAAAGATTGCTAACATAACTCTTTAGATCCACATTTCCATCAGATAACAGAGCTCCATCTGATCTCAGCTTAATCTTCATAATTTGTGTTTATATACTCCTTTGCCCCTCACTGAAAAGCCCCACCTTACCTGAGATAAGGCTCTGCCTCACCACCCTGCTACACATTACAATGGCTCCAAAGTAAGCCTGACTTTAACTCATTTAAAGTTGTGTTCAAAAGTTTAATGTTTGTTGTAATGATGACTGTGATCTCAAATGGGAACAGCCAAAATTCAAAATAGCTATTGCACAAACTGAATGTTTTACTGTTGATTACTCCATTTTGTATTTTCCTTATAAACTCTAATTGTTGCCTGATCAATATTTTGCAGAAGTACTGCTTCAAGAGAAAACATAAATGAACTTGGAATAGTAAGCCATCACCTATAGAACAGATAATGTAAACCCCAATTAGATAAAAGGGGGTAAATAACTGTAAAGTTGTAGACATTAAAGCCAAAGCCCAGTACTCTTACTTTATGACTGGTGAGACTGATTTGCTTGATGGTTAAGATCAAACTTAGAAATAGAGATTTTAAATAGAGGTCAAGAAAAGTCCACATTTGGGTCTTGCCCTCAAAATCACCCTGAACCCAGGGAACAAGAGGAATTCTCCAAGGAGCTTTGCAACTCTGGGTCACACAACCTCCTGACCAAAGAGATTGATGAGGCCACTAGAGGAAAAGCCACTCAGTGCACCTGCTGCAGAGGAGGGTCATGGAAAAAAGAGAGACATCCCTAATGCTTTTAAGGAAAGCCACGTCATCGAGAAGACCCTGCCTAACCAAATGGCACTAATGGAGCTAAGAAGTTGCTCTTAAGTTCTCTATGAGTGACCCCTGTGGGAACTCAGCTGACTCTTTAACAGACAGGAACATGTCACGGACCAGCTTGATCAAGCTGGTCAACGGACCAGCTTGATCTTAAACACCTAGCAAATCAGTTAAAACCAAAGTATAGATATTCTTGGGCATTTAAAAATAATAGTAACTATCAAGAGAAACTGCCAGAGTCAGAAGTTTCTAGTCAGTTTAAGGCCTACAGACACAGGTAGGCTTAATCTATGTTTGCTAGTAACAGAATATAGAGATCTCTACTAAATGTTGTGTTCACATTCCTGATAACCTAGACAATGTTAAAGCTCCCAAACAAAGGCCTGTCCTCTCCAGCCTTTGCTAGGCCTTGTTATGGGAACAACTTCTCAGGTCTTCCACCCCCTGGTGAGGAATTATTGATTTCTGTCATCTTTATAATATGCATTAGCATGTTCCAGATCCGGCAACATTTATATTGTATCAATCTCATTTCAGTACTCATGTCTTTTTGTCCTCCTATAGAAGCACCCATCCCCAGATGCCTTTATAGCCTCCTCTCCCCGCAACTGGACTTCTACCATGAACCCCTCAATTGACCCGATTTCTAAAAAGGAACCTCCAAACTGCTTGCCCCACGCTGTCCACTTCCAGCTCGAAGATGTCAGATCGGTCATCAGCCCTTTTCCCTACAGCAGTGAAGGAGTTCCTAGTATTAGAGGGGTAAATGAAGTCAGAATTGGGGACAGGCAGTTAATGCAGAAAGAGGGGATCAATCAAATCGAGAAAATGAAGTCCATGAATATCATCTGCCTTTGGAAGCCTGGGAGGAGAATAAACTTTTTACATCTCGCCTGCAAAACCAACCCCAGTCACCTAGGCAGGAAGGAGAGAAGGCTTCAAAAAGAACTGGAGAGCAAGACTTTTTTTTAACTTTTTATATAAAATGAAATGGGGGAATGTAAGGAATTCACGGCTTCCCCCACCACCTGTCAATCTGCGTTACCCCGCCTCTCACTTTACAGGAATTTCCGGCTTACTTGCTGTAATCTTCCTGCCTCCCGCGTTACGTCCTCATATGTCATTGGTCCATCAGTCAGTCTGTAAGAATTCTCCTCCGCGATTAGTTCCTCTCAGCCTGCAAAATTCCTATGTCTGAGAGAAACTTTGCGCCATCTTTCTCCTTTTCTTTTTCCCCTTCCCCCGTGCAGACGTGAATTCGTCTGCGCAAAATAAAGGGTTTCTTGTGTGAGACCTATATCTGTGGAGCGTTTCTGGGAGCTAGCGACGAACCATAACTGCGCCCCTTTTTTACCACCTAACATCCTCCTTCTCAGAGGAGAAACTGAGGTTCCTACCTCTGTCTTTTTGGTAGCAGGGATTGAAACCAGGGGTGATTAACCACTGAGACACAGCCCCAGCCCTTTTATATTTTATTTTGAGCATCTCACTAAGTTGTGGAGGGCTTTGCTAAGTTACTGGAGGCTGTCTTTGAACTCACGATCCTCCTACCTCAGCCTCCATAGCAGGTGTGCCCCACTACACAAGGCTCATACGGGTTTTAAAACCTGCCTAAGGTCACACAGTGGGTGATCTGGTCCACTGGCACTTAAACTCAATGCAAAACCCCTGTTCTCTCTGCCTCCTGGTTTGAGGCTTGGGGAAGGAGGGAAGATACTGGGGACATCAAAAAGCCCAGATCCACTTGGCCACAGTCCATTAGGAAAGCAGACGGCCCACTGTGGACCTGTCTACACTAGAGCAGCACCAATGTGTGAAAGCTCCCACCCCATTCTATCTCCTCTGTTGGGCTGTGAGCTCCAGATTTTCCATACAGACCTGCCCGGATACTCCTCACAGGGCCCAGAAATGTAGAGCGTTTGAAACCAAAATGGCCCCAGAGGAATGGGACATGCCCTTGCATTCCAGACAGACCACAAATATTCCAGAGGAATGGCCCCCTCTAGACAGTATTTCCTTTGATGTTCCTTCACCATGAGTGTTTCCATTACCTCCATTACCACCTAGGAAGTGGGGGACCAGATGACATATTTAACTGGTTTCTATCTTCCCCTCCCCCAACCGGTGCACAGAGGAGAGAGGGAGTGGGGGGGGAGAGAGGGAGGAGGGATCTGCTAAGGACTGTCCCCCACCCCCAAGTCATGGCTCCATCCCTTCTCCTCCATCCAGGGCCCCAGCCCCAGGTCCTCTGCATCCTGTCCCCAGGTTTGGGGGACAGGCAAGGGAGCAGAACAGAAAGGCAATTCAGAGCGGGAAATGTGTATTCCTCCTGGTGACACAGCGACTCCCTCACTGGCAAAACATGCCTTGATCTATTTCCCCTGGTAGTGATTTCAACAACAATAGTAACAGATCCATCACTTCCCTAGCAGGCCATGGAAGGTGGGGGGGGGGTGTTTTTCTTCTGGTGTGGACAGAAAGCTCTTTATTCTCTTCTTGTTTGGGAAGACTCCTGCTGGAGGAGCCCAGTCTGGCTCTGGGAGGGAGCCTGTGCAAGGGACAGGGATGACCAGGTGTCAGAGGGAGCGTGCTGCCCCTGTTGGGCCTCTGACCCTGAGCCCAGGATGACTCAGCTTTCTCCTCTCTAAAATGGGGAGAATCCCCCAGCAAAAAGAGAGGGGCAGACAACAACAGGTGGCCTTGGGAGCCAAAACAATACACCAGTGTTCTCAGTCGTGAAAATGAAACGGAGCTGAGCTTTGTGCCAGGCCTTGCTAGCACCTGGGTGAACAGTCTTAGATTTCCTGTTCTGGGTACTTGCCTCTTGCTGGGTGTTTTGACATTTCTGATCTTTAGGATCTTCCACTTAAGTCTCTCCATCCATTTCCCACACAATTAAATGGAGGTTCAGAGAGGGTAGGTGACTTGCCCAAGATCACATAGTGTGCGATGGGTGCTGTCAGGATCTAAATGCAGGTGGCTCTGAATCCAGACCTGTCCCTGGTCCAGCATCTCCTGGAAACCTGATGGAAATGTGAAACCTCAGGTCTTGTCCCGGATGTACTGAATCCTGAACTCAGGTTGGGCCCAGCCCTCTGCTCATTAGCCCCCCCGGGGCAGTTCCTGAGGACAGCTGTGGCCAAGAACTCAGATGCCACCACTGGCTGGCAGCCTGCAGAACTCTGACCATACCTGCGTCCACTCCACGAGGCCTGTGCCTCTCTCAGTCTCCATCTGCAGAATGGGCACCATGGGGCGTCTCTGCCCGTCCTGCCACATGGAGCATTTCCCTCAAAGGACCTGGTGGTGACCTGCCACCAGCAGCAGGGTATTGATGGTGTGCTGTATGCCAGGCCGTGCTGAGGGGTTCGATGTCATCGCATCTTGGCTTCAACCCCGTGAGATGGGAGCTGTCCTGCAGAGAAGGAAGAGGCTCAGAGACGGGGGTCCTTTGCTACCAAGGGGCTTCAGGTGGGGCTGGTCCCCTAACCTCCACACCTGGTGACTTTTGCTGGACAAGGCGCTAGACCGAGCCAGCGGTAGGGGTTCCCACGGCTCCTGGGTGCAGATGAGCGACCCGGGGATGGTGCGTGTTCGTGTGTGTCTGTGCACGGGCATGTGCTGGCCTGCCCACCATGCTTCCCCAAGAACCTAGTCCCCACTCTCGAGGAAGCCCCGGACCCCAGGGTGAGGCATAGATTCCAAGCAGCTCAGCCCCTGGACTCCCAGCCCAAGGGCACCTGTCCCCTGGGCCCAGGCTGAAACAGGAGGCTTGCTCTGCAGGTGAAGCCTGGACAGGGACCCAGGGCCAGGACCCACGTGCAGACTCGGGCCAGGGAGGCTCAGGTCAGCCACCATGGCCAAGCTTGCCGATCCTCCGCCAGTCTCTCCACTGTCCTCGGGAGCAGCCTTCTGGCTGACCTTTGCCCTCAGCCATCCCTCAGGTGAGGAATGTGAAGAGGAGGGATTCCCTTTGTCCTCTAAAGACAATCCCTTGCAATTAAGCAGGAGAAGACCTCTGGGCTGCTGTTTCAGAACCCCAGGGAGCCAGGGGTCAGCAGATCCACCTGAGGGCCACCCCAGGGCATGGCCTGTCTGTAAGGTGTCCCCGGCGCCTGGCACTGCCCATCCTTACACATCTTGTCCTCACCCCCCAGTCGTAGAGCTGGGCATCCTAGAGGAGGGCCTCGGGCTGCCACACAAAGATGCTGATCATCCGCCCTGGCCAGGGATGTGTGTCAGCCTGGTCTGAACAAAGGCTCCACAGGCAGGGACAGGTACAGTCACAGGTGGGGACCCTGGGAGGTGGAGATGCAAGCCTTGTCCTTCCCTGTGGGTAGGTTTGGGTCCAGTGGCTGCAGCTATGTCCTGGGGTCCACATAGTCTGGAGCCCCTGACTGTTTAGCAGATAAATACCTGGACCGTTGCCGACTTGCTCTTGACCTTCAGATGCATCTCTCCTGCTCGGGGCCTCGGTTTCCACATCTGCATAGTGATGGTGACTTTTTCAGGTCCTGTGTCCATCCAGCCTCTGTGTTTCACCTCCTCTTAGGAGGACGAGGGAGGCTCAGGGCCCAGGGTCCGATGGAGGAGTGGAGAGGAGCCAGGGAGCCCAGGGCCCTCAGCCAGGATGGATGGGAGAAAGGATGAGAAGGTACCAATGGGACAGGAGTCAAGAGGGGAGGCTGGAGGCAGGGAGGGGAGAAGACAAAGGGCAGCCTCCTATCAGGGAGGCAGATGGGCAGGAGTTGGGCCCGAGAAGCCCAGCCAGCCATAATTATGGGCCCAGCAGTGGTGCGTGATGCCACTAGCGGAACTCGGCCTAGCCTGGAGAATGAGCCAGCCAGCTAATGAGCTTGGAGTGCCAGGGATGCCTAGCTCTGATTCCGCTCCCCAAAGCTGCTGGGCCATAGCAAGGCCAGCTGGGCGGGGCAGCTGGGCTCCCGCGGAGGGCTGGGCCAGCTGGTCAGCTGCTGGCAGGGGCTTGGGGCCAGGCCCATGACATCCTGTCGGCCTGCTGGCCATCCTGTGCCCTGCTGCCTCCGGCCTGGGGAGGGCCTGCCAGAGGGCTTCCCGTGGCTTCGTCCCTGCAATACCTGCAGTGACAACTCTGTGCTCACCTGGATGGCAAATCAGCCCTGTGGCTTCCCTGTGCCTGGACGCAGTTGGTTGATGGCATCTTCATAGTGGTCCACGGGACAATGACAATAATAACACAGTGACCGCCTTGAACAGCGGCGATGGCATTGGTGATGACACTCCTCTGTCCTCACCTCCTGGAACCTCACGGGAGGACCCGGCTCCCCACCTTGAGGTCACTGACATTTGGGACCAAATAATACTGTGCTCTCCCATGAGGGTGGCCCCTCACCAGATGCCAGCAGCACCCACTTGAGACAATCAAAGCACCTCCAGAGATGGCCGAAACCCCTGGCAGGGAGCCTCTGGTCCGGTCTTCGTGTAGGGATGAGGAGTCTGAGGCTCAGAGCGGTGGCCCCTGCGCACCCCATAGGACCGTGGCGGACCTGTCTTCAGCCTCCCCCATGCCCACTGGCCACCAGGGTGGCTTATTTTTGGAGTCCTGGGTCCTTCTCTGCATATTCTCACAGAATGAGGGTCACACCCCAAATGCACCCTCCCAACTTGCTTTTCTGGTTTAGCCACCAAGTGCATATCTGGTGGGGTGGGAAAAGCTGTCCATCGGTGTCTATGGCTCGACAGCTTTTGTGGACACACACACACACACACACACACACACACACACACACACACACACAAACACATGTATCAGAAAGTGCACAGAGATGCTGCAGAAGGAAATGCTCAGTTGCCATGGGCAATTCCTTCTGAGGCACTGGGGTGCGCAGAGCAGGTGGCCAGGATGCCAAATTTACATGGAGAGCTTTTTTTTTTTTTTAAATAAAAAAGTCAATCAATTTTTTAAAACTGATGAAACAGGAGTCAGGGTGCAGCTCAGTGTCAAGCACTGGCCTAGCAGTGCCAGGCTGTGGGTTCGATCCCCAGCACTGTAAAAACAGGAAGGAAGCCAATCAACAGGTAACACAGCACGCCCACCTTCTCTGACAGTCCCTCACATGTTGGTGGGTGTTCCTCATGACTGAGCCAGGAACCTCATGGCTGGGAGCTCCTTATGCTCATGCTCAAGGCTGGACACCCCAGGGTGGGGCTCTGGGGTTTTTCTGGGGCTCAGCCCCTGCAGAAGCACTTAATGGCATTATCTCATTTAATCTCTGCAACACCCTGAGCAGCTGTGACTCTGGTCCCACCATATGAATTAGGAAAGTGAAACCTCAAGATGTGTGTGTGTATGCGTGTGTGCGTGTGACACAGGCTATCATCCACCACTGGAGAGGTGTTAACAAACAATTAGTTCTGAACTCAGACTTTCTCCCTCAGTGAAGGGGGTGAGAGAAAATGGAAGAGATAGGAACCCTCTCCCTGTGGGAGCCTCCAGCAGTGGGCCCAGGAGTCACCTCGGAATCCAGCTACAAGGCAGACTGCAGGGGTCGTGGAGGCCCGGAGGGAGGAATTTGTGCTGAGCAAATTGTGGCAGCAGGCGAACCCCTGGCCATGAACACTTGGGCTCCAAATGCATCTGAAAACCCCCACCAGGGATGCTGCAGCCCAGGACCAGCCCAGATCTGGAACCACATGCTCCCGCGTGGGATGGCTGCTGGTCCTGGGGTGGCCACGCATCCCAGGCGGCCACTGAACCCTCAAAGTGTGGCCAGTGTGAACTGGCGTGCTTTGAGTGCAAAACACACACAGAGTTCCCAGGACTTAATATAAAAAAAAAGAATGCAACATGTTTAACTAGCAACTTTTAATATTTGTTGGAGGTTGAAGTAATATTTTGGAGAGAAGAGGTTACACAAAATAGGTGATTAAATGAATCTTCATTTCATTTGTTTTTGCTTTCTCAAGATGAGGCTACCTGAAATTTACAGTTCTATTTGTGGCTTGCATCTTATTTCTTTGGGCTAGAGTGTTGGAGGAAGATGGCATCCAGGAAGTGATCAGAGTGACAGGAGGGGAATGGTCTGATAGTCGGTCAACAAACAGTCCTTGAAAATACATTCCAGTGCTTGAGGTGAGCCAAGCAGCCAGAGTAGAATAAACCTGGTGAGTGTAGGTGACCCTGAAAGCATAGTGAGGGGGTTTCTGGGAGGAAGAAGAGGGCAACACTGCTCCAGAGGCTGCTGGAGTTGTGAGGCTATCTTCCCAGCCTAGCAGCAGGCTGAGGCGGTCACATGATGAAGCTGGTGATTTCCCCTGGTCCAGGCACTGGGCTCAGTGTCTTCTCATTGAAAAATCACCTGGACAACCCACCAGGTAGGGACCGAGAGTTGAGCAACTTGCCCCAGCTTGCACAGCTAGGGAGCAGGCTAACAGGGAGTTGAACCCAGCTCCACCTCACTCAGAGATCGTGTGCTTAATGGAGAGGAGACGCCTCTTCTCCTTGCTGTAAGAAGGCAGGGGTGTATTGTGCTGAGCAAATCCAGGAGTGCAGAGACCCAACTCTGAAGGGTGGAGGGGCTACTTAATTTCTGTCCCCCCACCACGGGCAACTTTGGCTCCTAAATCCCCTCCTCCAACCCCAGCTAATGTCATTGGGAATGTGACCGGACTCAGCTTTAAGCAAGTCCAGTCCCACCTTCTCCTGGCCCCTGGGACTATGATCAGTTCTCGGGGTGGAGTCTCCAGGACCAGAACAAAGCTGGCACCTCTGGTCACCTCCCCCGTCCCCTTCCCCCTCTCCTGCAGGGGTCCTGAGCCCTCTGGGCCTCAGTGCAATCTCAGGTCTCACCAAACTGTCTCCATGTGACAAACAGGTGATTTTGCTAATGAGGACTAAATGAGACATGGAAGGCAAGAGTGACCAGCAGTTGGTGAGAGGCACGAGGTGCATGTGTCACGGTCACGTCTGGCCACGTGCTCTGCCTGGGGTCCAGTGGGGAGGGTGGGGGGCCCTGCTTCCTGCTCAGCTGCCTTCTGCTCCTCCCAAGCCACTGTCTGGTTCCTGTCCCCTTCCAGCTCCCAGACGGTGCCTATCCCTGTCGAGGCTGGACAGGCCACACAGGCAGCTCCTCACTGGACGAGGAGGGAGCGGAATGCACGAGTGCGTGTGAGCACCTGGCACGCCCGTGTGGGGGAGCGTGACGAGTGGGCGAGAGCTGATCTGCAGAGTGGCGGCTGGAGAGAAAGGAGACAGCAAGGGGAGAGGCAGCGGGATTGGAGGAGGGAGGCAGGAGAGAGGAGGACAGGAGATGGAGAAGCCCAGCAGGAGGCAGAGGGAGAGGAAGGAGGAGAAATCAGGAAGAGGGGTGAGGCAGGGTCCTGGGGACATTGGCAGAAGGGAGATGCCAGGTGAGCTGTGGCCAGGGAGCGCTGGGTCTCCATCTCTCCAGGTCACCTGCTGTGTGTTGCGGAGTGAGAATCTGCCCTCTCTGGGCCTCCTTGTGGCCCACCTGCAGGAGGAGGGTGAAATGAGGAGCCTGATCCCTCTGCCCTCTGCTTGCTGAGAGGAAGAGGATGGATGCTGGGATGGGGCAGACATTTCCTGCTCTCCAGTCGGGCCTAAGCCGAAGCGTGAACCCCATCTGCCCAGCGGCTGCCTGCCCACAGTGGCTGGGACCTACATGGTGGGTCCACACAGACGGAGTATGAGTGGGGCAAGGTCTGGGATGAGGGAAACGGAGGGGAGGGGAGACAGAGGGCTGCTGGGGACCTGTCTGAGTCAACTGCTCTCTGAGGCTGTCTGCCATATCCCATCCGGGGTGGGGGCATCCCAGGAGGCCACCCCAGGGAGGTGGGCCGGAGCTCAGCTTCAATGGAGGCCCTGGCTCCTGTGCTAGTCTGTCCCATGCCTGTGACTTCCACCCACCCAACTGGACCCTTGAAATCAGCCTCCTTCTACATAAACCCCTGGATTTGGCCAGGCGCAGTAATCCCAGAGACTTGGGAGGCTGAGGCAGGAGGATGGCAGGTTCAAAGCCAGCCTCAGGAATTTTGTGAGGCCCTGCCTCTAAACAAAATACAAAATAGGGCTGAGGATGTGGCTCCATGGTCAAGTGCCTCTGAGTTCAATCCCTGGTACCAAGAAAACAAAACAAAACAAAAAACCCCAAACCTCCCAAAACAAACCACACACCCATGTGTTTGGAAGATACCACGTCTGTGGTGGGTGGAAGTCCAGGGTCGCCGACGGGCCCCTGGATGCTTCTGAACAGGAACTTATCTTCTGGGTGACCCATGGGCTTTACAACACACTGGCCTGGGCACTGTCTGTCATGGTCCTGGCCCAGGAGAAAGAGGGTCCAGGGTCCTGGGCAGGGGCCTGTGTTGGCAGGGTCATGGCTCTGAGAGGCCCAGAGGCAGAGGAGAAGGTGGCTTCATTCCGGAGGCAGCGGGGAGACCAGGAAGCATGGGAACGGCCTGTCCATGTGTCCAGGCCAGCAGACCTGGGGGCTCCAGGTCAACAGGAGGCAGGGAAGAACCTGCAGGCTGGGTTGCTGCTTCTGGCTCGTCATGACTCCTCTCTGCTTCCGCCCTCTCCTGAGCCATCTTCCCGCTGAAGGGCCAAACCATCTGCTCTCCTCTCTCCCTTCCTCCCGGGTTCCCACTAAGTGCCTGGTCCTCCCCACCAGGCAGGCCAGTCGCCACCCGCCTCTGCAGACCCCTCTTCTTCTCTTTCTGTCTGACATCTCTCCTACCTCCATGGCACTCCATCTTGATGTCTCTTCCTCTTTCTCTCCCCATTCAGCAGAGGTGCCCACCTTTTCCTTGTGACATCCAGCCCCCCACACTGCACACCGTCTCCCGGACTCATGGTGCACCCAGGTCCCTGAGGCACACGTGGCAGCCTTGGCTCGTATATACCTGGGGAACCCGCCAGCCTCCTTCTGCAGGCAGCAGATGTCCTGGATGGTCTCAAGTGCACCCAACTCCCAGCCAAGGGTACCGCACACAGTAGGTCTCCAGGGCTGGCTTGGTGCGTCTCCACTGGCCCGATAGCAGGCAGGCTCCTCCAGCAGCCATCCATCAGGTCCTGTTGAGATGTGGTTTGGAACGAGACAAGGGAAGTCCTTTGTGCTCTACAGAGGCTGGGACTGGTGAGGTCTAGGGAGGCCAAGCAAAGGGAACAAGTTAGCTGAGGCCTCAGCTGGAAGGACAGGCAGGGCCACAGCTTCTCTTTACCATAGTGAAACACCTGAGGCAGGCTACCTTATAAACTAAGAGATTTATGGAGCTCACAGTTTTGAAGACTGAACCTCCATATGGCATTGTGTGGGCTCTTGTAAGGGCTCCGCCTAGGCTATATTGCATAATGGAGATTTCGAAGGTAGGAGCAGGTACCAGAGGAACCATAACTCTCAAACCAGGAAGCAGGGAGAAGTGAGGGTCCAGGCTTGGTCCTCTTAGCCACCCTCCCATGAGAACTGTCAAGGGACAGTTTTGCAGGCATGTCCTCCCCACTGACCCAGGGACTTTCCACTAGACCACACCATCTCAATATGACCATTCAAGCTTCCAACACAAGGATCCCTGCGGGTCACTCAAACCCTATCTAAACCATAGCATGCCTCCTGCTGAGTAGGGAACACTGACTTTGCTAGAAAATCTGTTGAGGGGCTGCTTGGCCCAATCTAGCAACAATGGTCCAGGCTCATGTTGGCTCAGAAGTAGCTGGAGTGGCCTGGAAAGACACGTGACTCCCTTTCTGGAAACTCCCATGGGCTCTCAGGCTGTCAGAGCTGGCTAGGGCCTGGGAAATCTCAAACTTAAGTTGACTTTGCAGCCAGGAGACCTGATCTAGTCACAGCTTGGTGTGACCCACGGCACATCCTGCTTCTCCCTGGGTCCCTGTTCCCCAGCTGTAGAATGAGAGAGTGAAGTGAACGTTAGCACTAGATGAGGGCTTAGTAGAAGCCAGTGGCTACAGTAAGTTCCTCTCTGTTGAGCATCTCATTTTAGCTCCAGAGCAACCCCACAAGGCAGGTGCTTACTATCTGTACTCTATAGAGGAGGTGCCATTTTGGATGGTCCTTAAGGATGGGGAAGCCCTCCCAGGCAGAGGAGGAGGGAATCCTTCCATCCACATTCACACAGTCCCCATTCTTCTTTTGTTCTCTCTCTCCTTTTCATTTCTTTCTCCCTTCCACTCTTCCTGGGAGATGTAGGAGGGAGCAAGTTCCACACCTAGACAGAGACTGTGGAAGTTGCTAGAATGTCCAGGAGTGAGGCCAGGAGAGCTGAGTTGGGGGGGTAGGTGGGGACCAGTTCTCACAGTGCTCCATGCCTGGAGTCAGGGGGCAACAGAATCATGAACCTGGTGGTGAGGTCATTTGGCAGTGCCTCTGTATGGAATCACCAGGTTGTGCCTTCTGAATACACACGGACTTGGGTGGCCAGTCACATCTTAATAAGAAAATGGGAGAAAAGATTTCCACCTCACAGGCCCCGTTCCTCTTGGGGGACACTGGACTGGCACAGCTGGTGGGTCATGAAAGATTGAGGGACAGCGGGGGACCTGGGAATTGGGGCTGTCCCTTCTCACTTTAGGCCCCAGACTCAACATCTCTGGCCACCCTATCAGGGCCAACCCTTGCCTCTCTTCCATGGTCAGCATGGCCCTCAGCCCATCTGAAAGGGTCTACTCACCAGCCTGCCGAGGCCTGTCCCCCTTTCCTTGAAAAATACACACCCCCGGCCACATGGCCCTCTCCCCTGTCTATGCAGCGCTGACCCCCACCCGCTGTAGGTGGTCAGTGATGCTCAACAGGGACCCGCCACCTTGCTGTGCAGACACAGCTCAGCAGGGGCGAGGGTCTGCCCAGCCAGCCCCACTGATTCCACGGTCCCTGCCTTTAGCTTATGTTTATTCCCTTGTCTATAAAATGGGGACAGGGATGGCCCCTGGGTACCTCAGATGAGAAAGTCACAGAACCTGGAGATGCTCCTTCCGGCTGCATGGGGACCTGAATCGGAACACGGGGCCAGGGTCTGTTCCCTCTTCACGCGGGACCCTTGGAGCAGCCTGTAAAACCCATCATCGCCTGGTTCACGACACCCCTCAAACACGCCCTGGCTCACATCAAGTGTCCCCAGTCGTAAAACCTGGAATGTCAGAGCTCGCAGCAACCAGCCGCCCTTCTGCTGGGGGCTCCGAGGCCTCTGAACTGCGCAGAGCTGGGGAAGGGTGTGCAGACGCAGTGGCCCGTAGCCACCCAGCCACCTGTGCCAGGTGGGTTCTGGGAAACAGAGGCTGAGAGGGGGTGGGGGTGATGGGCCCCTGTACCTAGGAAGAGAGAGGGCAGTGGTGCTGGGGCCCTCTCTTCCCTGGGAAGAGAGAGGGCAGGGGTGCCGATGGGCAGACCTCTGTCAGCCCCTGGGCTGCAAAGCAAAGTCAGGATTCCTGAGCTGGGCAGCAATGGCTGAAGCCTGCTGCTGGAGCCTTGCACACAGGTCAGGTGCAGCCGGGAAAGGCTGTGTCCTCACCCCACTGCTTTGCTCCCACATGGTCCTGGGGCCAACCCGGGAAGACCAGGACCTGCAGAGGCAAAGGTGGATAGCTGGAGTCCTCCCTGACCCCAGCCTCACACGGGGGGAAGAGGATGCTGGCCCCAAGCCCACGGCCCTGCAGGGACCTGGGACTGATGTCTAGCAAGTTCTCTGCATGTACCTGTCAGTGAGCAGGACTCTGGTCTAGGGCCCCTGCCCCTGCCCAGGCATCTGCACCAGGCCACCTGAAGATGCTTCAGGGCATGGTTCTCACCCAGTGGGTGGGGCCGGGTATAGCTACACCCTCTGCCAGGCACAGGACAGCCCCACCACAAGGATTCACTGGCCCCATGTCTGCAGGGCCCAGCTGGGAAGTGCCATGCCCAGACTCCCCGGAAGGCCAGAATGGTAGGCATGTGCAACTGTTTGATGATGGGTTTCCCGACTCGGACTGTGGCCCAGACTAGGTTGGGACCCTGTGTTCTCCAGCTCTGGCCTGACAGAGCCGTCTGCCACCCAAAGCTGCTGTTGTCCTCTTCCCCAGCCTCCGCCCTAGCTGTTCCAGACCTGGACACTCCCATCCGCCAATGCCAGCCTTGCTCTGTGCCCCACCTGGTGCTTGATACTTTCCAGGATTTCCTCAATTAATCTGCACAGATTCCACCCTCTGCAGCAGGCATGGGTATTGTCCCTAATTTAGAGATGAGGGAACAGAAGCACAGAAGGACCCTGTGACTTGCCCAGGGTCACACAGGGAATGAGAGAGCCAGAAGCCCAGCTCCGGCAGGCCCTGGAGCACAGGGGAGTAAGAGCTGCACCATCCTGCCTCTTCAGAGTGAGCCCGCCTGTCCTTTTGCTGGTCTGCGTCCCCTGCCAGGCTCTGGGTCCTGGGCCTGTGGGACTTTGTGCCTGGACCAGCTCCTACCTCAGAAATGGCACTCTGGACATACCACCCAGGAGTCAGGATTAAAGGTCAAAGTCAGGCTCTGGGCCTCGTGGGAGCCTGAAGGGACATGGACCCATTTGAAGAAGCCTGCTCTCAGCTTGGCAGAAGTCACAGGCACTGTGTGTGTTGCTGTGACTTGATGTCTCATAGTTCCTGAGGCTGCCAGTCCAAAACCAAGGCATCGTCAGGACCACACGGCCTCCGAAGGCTCTGGGGAGGAGGTCCCCTTGTCTCTTCCAGTTCCCGGTGGCCCAGATGCTCCTCGACCTGTGATCGTGCACCTGAACCCTCTGCACTGTCTGCACCTGGCCTCTCCCTTGTCTGGTGTCTTCTCTGTTTCTTCGTCACTGTATTTAGGGACCACTTACTCCCGGGATGATCTCATCTTGCAATCCTTAATTATATCTGCAAAGACCCTGACTCCAGATAAGGTCACTTTCCAGATCCCAGGGGTCAGGACACGGCTGTATCTTGGGGGCCTCCATTCAATGGTGACAGTGGTGGACTCCAACACTATACCCAGGACACTGGCACTGGAACCCACTCTGTTCCTTAAGTTCCAATCCCCAGGGCTCTGAACTCACTGGAGACTTCTTCCAGACCATCCCCTTTGATCCTTAGCCTACCCCAGCTCTGCCCCCAGGGGATGGAGGCTCAGAGAGTGGAGTCTTCCTACAGCCTCAACTTCCGGACCTCACTCTGCCTCTCACCTTCCGGGCTAGCTCATTGATATGGCTTCTCACGCGTTATCCACAGATGTGGATTGACAAAGGTTGGGGGTGAACCCCAGGCATCAGCTTTTTTTTTTTTTTTCCAAGTTCCCAGAGGCGACCTCTGCATAGTTAGGTCTGGGAACATGAGCTGGTTCCTATTGCTGGGTAAGAAATCCCCCAACCCTTAGTGGCTTAAAACGCCCATTGAAGTTTGTTCAGTGTTTTGTGGGCTCAGAATTTGGGAAGTGCCCATGTGAGTCATTCTCCCTTGGGGGTCTGGCATGTGGTGGCAGTCACTGGCTGGTGCTTGGCGGGGCTGAACTAAGCCTGGCTCACTCGTGGCTGGAAGGTGATCTGCTCTCTGCTCTGCTGATGGGAACATCGACCCATAGCCTCTTCAGCACCATGGACTCTGGTCACTGGACTTCCCAGACAGGTGCTCAGGGACCCCCGCATGTGGCCGCAGAGCATCACTTACTCCACATTCTTGGTTATGACAGAGTAGGGAGCCCATCCAGATTCAAGGAGGTGATAGAGCCCCAGCCTCCATCTTTCATCTGACTGAATGTCCACCGCAGCAGCTTCTATCAAGATGGAAATCCTCCCGGAGAGGGGAGCTCCAATCCTGTGCAAAGACCCCCCTCCTCAACTGTATTACAGAAATGTCCCTTAGTCACCAGGGAGGGGCAAAAAGAAGGGAGCCTTCTCTGCCAGCCCCAGCCCTTTCTTCACCCAGCCCCACCCTTGCTGCCTGCAACAGCCTGGATGATCATGTTCTGGTGCTGAAATCCTAACCTCTAATGGGGTGGCCTCAGGAGGCAGGGGCTTTGGGGTGATGAGGTCGTAGGGTGGGGCTGTCTGGAAGTGGGTTGGTGCCCTTATAAAAGGGACCCCCCCCAAAAAAAAGGGACCCCAGAGTCCCCTTGTCCATCACAAGATGTGAAGACACAGCTGGAAGAGGCCATCTGTGAATCAGGAAGCAGCTCTACCAGACACTGACTCTGCAGGCAGCTTGACCTTGGGCTTCCCAGCCTCCAGCACGGTGGGCAATGAATTCCTGTGGTTTAGAAGCCACCCAACTTGTGGTGCTCTGTTATGGTAGCCCACACAGATTGTCACCACCCCTCACCGTGGGACAGGGAGGAAAGAGGGCGTCTCTGGGGACCTAGATGAACCGGCTCCAAGAGGGACCAAAGTGTCCGACTATCAGAATGAAGGTGGGGATGCCAGCCTGCTCCCTTCCCTCCCTGGACACGCTTCTCTCTCTAGCTCACTCAACCACCCTTGGCCTCAGCGTGCCCCCATCTGATGTTGCCACAGCCTTAAGTGTCCTTGCAGCTTCTGATGCCCACAAATGATGAAGCCTGAGCCGGCCTTGGAGAAGAGTCCCTCAGCCCCATCTCCCCAGTGGCCCTGCTATTGGCCAGCCAGGCATGCGAGCCAGGCTGGGATCACCCAGCCACCAGCCAGCCAGCCAGCTGCCTGCAGACACACCGGCCAGCCCAGCCAGGCCCAGCCCACCTGCCCCCTCCAGAGCCTCACCAGCCAACTCACAGGGTGGTAAACAGAATCAGTGGTGGCTATTTTGAGCCCTGTATTTTGAGTGGCTTTTAAACCACCTACTGACCATAATGTCCTGCGGTCGGGCACGTTCCTGTGGTCCAGGCTGAGCACATGAGCTAGGCTCAATAATGCTTCCTGCCAGTGGCCACATCCTGACCACCAGGAGCCAGGAATCTCTCACCCAAGGTGGCAGAGACTTTGTAGATGTGATTGAGAACCTTGATGTGGGGTGACCGTCTTGGATTCTCTGAGTGCATCAAAATCCCAAGTGTCCTTATGAAAGGAAGTCAGACTCAGAAAGAAGACCTGAGGACAGAGGCAGAGAGAGAGAGAGATCAGAAGATCTCCAGAATGGAGCCAGGGACCAAGAGCCCAGGGATGTGGGCAGCCTCAAGCCACTGGAAAAGGCTCAGAAATGGATTCCCCCAGAACCTCCATGGGGTGCCCACCCTGGCAATGCCCTGACCAGGGGAACTGCAGGAGAATCAATGAGTGGTTCGAAGCCACGAAACTCGTGGTCGTGTGTTACAGCAGCAGGAAGAGACGCATATGGGTCACCAGATCTCTCTGCCCCATGTGTCTCCCACCTGTGACGAAGTCAGCTGGGAAGCCTCTCCCCGTGACAGAGGACTGCACCTGTTGACAAGTGCCAGGAGTTTGAGTGAATCTATCAACCCCAATAATGATAATAGCAAATAATCCCATAACTGGGGCCAAGAGCCACAGGCTAACAGTGTCATTTCATGTCACCTTCACGAAAAGCAGATGAGAAAGTGCCATTTTCATCCCCATTTCATATTCAAGAAAACTGAGGCTCAGAGAGTTCATAGAACATGCCCAAGCCCCACAACTAGACCCTGGCAGGGCCATGACTCACATTCTGTCTGTGTGGCCCCCAAGTATTGATGCCACTCAGACCTTCCTTGGGCTCAGCTCCTGCAGACGGCACCCCTTCTTCCTGCCCCATTTCTGCTTTGCTCCTTTCCCAGGGCCCAATGCTGAAGCACCCAGAGGGGTGAGGCTGGCCTCCTGGAGTGCAGATCTGGGTGACTTGCTCATGCTATGGCTCCATTAGACCAGAGGTCCACACACTGTGGCTAAATCCCACCCACCGCTTGTCTTTTTAAATCAGTGTTGTGGGCACAGGCTACACCATTGGTTTATTCAACTCTGCTGCAATGGGGGGCTGCCTCGAATACCACCTGGCTGCAAAACCCAAAGTGTTGACATGGAGCACCTGGGGTCCCCTCCTGGGCAGGTCACCTGAGGAACCTCTAATCCTCCCAGCAACCTGATGAGGTGACAGCACCTGCTTTGTGCAGGTGGGGAAGAGGCCTGGACAGGGCTGTGAGCTGCCCCTGCCCTGCTGGGTGCCACACAGGGCTTGGGACCCAGGCTTGCTCAGGCAGCCAGTCCGCAGGCCTCCACTGCCTTGGCGACCACTGAGGCTGCTCCTACATCTCCCGCTGTCCTGGCCCAGCTCTGCAGCCTGTTCCCATCTGTTCTGTCCTGTGCCAGAGTGTGGGGGGTGCAGGCGGCCCAGGAGGAGGGAGCTCTGGGTGGGGAATCCGAGGCCCCTGAGTGGGGAGTGGGCGAGTCCCCCATGGCATGGCCCAGGCCTCCTCTGCCCCCGTGGCTCCCCAGGGAGGTGGGGGACAATGATGGATCTGGGCCCACTCTCCCCAAACCCCCACCTCACGCCACCTCTCTGCTTCTCCTGCTGATGGATGACAAGTGAGAATATCACAATCCAGGGAAATTATCTTCCCTTCCTTTTCACTGCATAATTTTCTGCCCTCTTATCCAGAGAAGCCTGGGTGATTTTTAGCTACAAAAAAAAAAAAAAAAAAAAAAAAGTGGGTGGAGAATTGTCATTGAAGAAAAAAATAGAAGGAGATTCCCAGCCACCGACAGGCTGACTCCCAGGTGAAAATGAGACTCCCGTCCTGTGAACTCAGGGGACCGGGGCGGGTGTTCACATTTGCTGGGTAGCACCAGGAGGGCCAAGCAGGGGCCCCAGTGGCTCCAGGGCTGGAGGCACCTGCAGGGCATTTTGGGGAGGTGCCCCAAAAGACCCCACCTGTCGGTGCTCACCTGGAGGATCCCAGGACAGAGGCAGTTACCTGCCAACCCAGCACCACCTGGCTCTCCAGCCTACTGTGCCCAGGGAGTGCTTGCCCCCCACGCTGCCTCTGGCTTTCTGGAAGTTTCTTTCCTCTCCCACTTCACACATACATGCCCAGGACCTGTTCCATAGGTTGGCAAGGAAAGATTTTTTTTTTTTTAATTATTTTCTTTTTCTGATTTAAAATTTCAAACCTTATAAGAAACACGTCACCAAGGCCAGCTCCAGTTGTCTTCTAGACTCAGCAAGTAACCACTGTTAATGGGGTTTGGTATCCATATTTCCAGACTTTTCTATGCAGATATCATGATTTAAAAAGTGTGCACAGACAGCTTTTTGATCCTCACCCAGTACTGCATGTATGGCATTGCCTTAGGTACGTTCCTTAACCTCTCTCTCTCTAAATTTTGAGACAGGGTCTTGCTCAGTAGCTTAGGGCCTTGTTAAGTGGCTATCGTTGAACTCCAGATCCTCCTGCCTCAGCCTCTGGAGTCGCTGGGATTCCCTCTTCTGTAAAATGGGCACAGTCAATATATTACAGGCTGTAAGGAAAATTATGTGAATTAGTAAAGAGTGACTCTGGCTCTCTGGGTCCCAGTTTCACTGTCTGTAAAATAGAGACGATGACAGCATGGTGGACTCCTCAGAGGAGGGTCCTAGATAATGGTGTGAAGCAGACTGCAGTCTGCCCCCAAATCGTGGCTGCTACTCTCCTTATTAATTAGCTCCAGTGTGACTTTGCATCTATGGGATCAGCTCTTGCTAGATGCAGTTCTGGATCTAGCAAAGGTGAGGTTTGCAGGGTTGGTGAGATGTCCATACACACCCCTGTGTCTGAGGATGGCTCTCTTCCCAGGTGGACACTGGCTTTCCTGCCAACCAGAGCAGTCAATAACGAGAACAGGTGAGGTCCCTATTCTCTGCTTCTCTCAGAGACCATGATCCCCAGACCCCTGGAGTCCTCAGATCCTTTTGGGGATCTGCAGGGTCCTCCCCTGCCCTGTCCTATGATTATTGCATTTCCAGATTTCCCTCAACCAGAGCGACCGACTGCATCCAACGGCATGTGGAAGTGCATCTGAGAACAAGGTGTTTTCTACTAAGCCAGATATTATGGCGACGCACAGAAATGTAAAGTAACACCATCCTTCTCATTGAATTTTGATTTTTTTTATTTTAGGAAAGATGTTATTAGCTTTCCATAAAATATGTCATTATGTTATGAGTTTTTAATTGTTGCTTTAAGATAAATATAATATTCTCCAACATCTGTTTTAATTTCTAAACCAGCACGTACTGGGGTATGACCCACATAGGTGAAAATTCTGTAAGACCCTCAGTATTTTAAGAACCTCAAGGGTCCCAAGAGTCACCGACTGGCTGGGCTGTGACTCCCTGGTAGGATTGTGGGGGCTGGAGCACCCAGCCCCATCCAGAGCGTGGCAGGGTTGCTTGTGGGACGAGATCAGCACAGCCACTGGGCAGGCAAAAGGGATGGGTCAGCTGCTGGGCAGTAGCTGAGGCATGTCCACCCCTCAGGGTCATAAGATTAGCAGGGGACATGGACAAATATGAAAAAAAAGTTGCTTTGTGGAACTTCTCTCAGGGGAGTCTTGCATGGGTCTGGTCACTAAGACAGGGATGGGCTGGCCAAGGGTTTTCTCAAGTAATTGAGATGCAGGGCGCCCCTGCTAAAGCCGTGCACCCATAACTATCTGCAAGGCCAGCCCTGGCTGGGGAGGGTGTGCAAGGCTGGGTCAGTGAATTGCTGCATCCCGGGGGCGAGGCTGAGCGTGGCTTTCAGGGGGTGCCCTCTCCTGCCACCCCCCCAGGAAGCTCCCAGCCACTTGCCGGCCCCAGAAAATTCTGTGAGTGGACCTTTGGCTTCAGGGGTGCCCATTACTGGGGCTGATTACAGAGAAAAAATGGAGAGGCCTGTAGGCAGACATGCAGAGGGATAACTGGTCAGCTGAGTGACATAAAGAGGTTGTGTGAGGTGGGGAGGAGGCAGTGGACTGTCCAGGAGGGGGTCCTGGCTGGGCTGAGCTGGGCTGGGCCCTGAAAGATTGCAAGCACCCTTCGCACCCCTGAGCCTGATTGCCTGTGAGCCTCCGTTCATGCCCTTCCATGCCAGATTGCTTTTCCTTCCCCTCTCCACTTGCTTAAGCTTGAGGTCCCGCTTCTCCAGAAAGTCTTTTCTTCCCTGAACGAGGTCTACACCAACTTTTTTCTTGACATTTCTTAGAGCTAGAGATGATTCCAACACTGAACCATTTCTGGAGTCTTGTCTCCCTGAACAAAGAAGAGTGAAGGCCTGGTGTTGGGAGAGGTGAAGGCCAGGTCTTGGCTGTGGCCCACAGAGAGCTGTGGCTTGCTCACTGGAACAGCAGCCCCAGCCCTGGTGGCCCTCATAAGGTCCACATCCCAGGCTGGGCTTCCAGAGCCTCTTGGGGGTGGGGTCCAGCCGGGGCTGTTTTAAGCACGTCCTGGGGGACCTCAGGAGCAGCCAGGCTCAGGAGGAATGATGACAGGTTTCAAAAGCAGATTCGCCCCCAAGCATGTGTCATGTCCTTCTGGTTTTAGGCAGAGGTAGCACTTGGCTAAGGTGCACATTGGGATGAATTCCTACCCACGAGCACCCTGGAGCCAGTCACTCAGACCACCAGGGAACGCTCCACCCCCAGCTGACCACCTCTCCTCTCGATCTCCCCTGGGAGGGGCACTCAGTGATTTTGGCCCTGGATCTTTATCTCTGTGGGTGCCCACAGCGTGTCTGTTCCTGCCTCATGGTTGGCAGGGGCTTCCCTCCATGGCCGAGCGGTGTCAGGAGTCCGGTAAATGCTCTGTTTCTCCAGTCTTCGTGGATGGTGTGGCTATTCCCAGCCTCGAAACTGCTGGCAGCGATGCGGGGGACATCTGGCTGGGGATCCTTCGTGCCTGAGTTCCTACTCATGAGATACTTCCTTTACTTCTCTCTTTCCCTTACACCCGAATCCAGTTCTCAGAGGTGAACATGTGGACGCCAGCTCTCCCTTTGCCTTAGGAGGGGAGGTGAATCCCACAGGGCTGGGGCCCAGGATGCTCCAGGCCAGGCCAGGAAGCCAACTGAGTCAACACCCGGGACTCTCACAGCTTCTACCACTGACTTGGGTTTGATCTTGAACACTCACACTACATCTGGAATCTTCCAGGGGCAGAATGACCTGGCTGGGCAGCAGCAGAGGAGACGGCAGCCAGGAGGTACTAGCTGCTTCCCGAAGCTGCTGCCTTGCTGTCCATGAGCAGCGGGACTGCACACAGCTGTCCACCCAGCAAACGTTCACTGACAGCATGTCTTCCTGGCTTGGGCGCAGGCAGGGAGCTGGGTTCAGCCTTGACGCAGCCACAGTGGTGGATGGGTTTGGGGCGGCCCCTGTGCGGGCATCAGGCTTCCCACGAGCCCAGTGGCATTAGATCAACAGGCAAGATGGGGGCTGCCCGGACACTAGACTCTTGGAGCCAGAGTCCCAAGTCATGGCCCTGGAATGCTTTACCCAGCATGCATTTCAGGCCTTAATTCTAGGACAGATGGGGTCTCAGGCCATTTATGGCTTATATGTCCATGTTCAATTGACTATCAAAGGACCACTTTCATCCTGGAATCTTAAGGCTTCTGTTTTGAATTCAGTCACCCATATTGATATTTAGTTGTTCTCAGACCCCAAACCTTACTCCCCGTAGCAGTTCAAGAAATGCTTTTGAGAACAAGTAACAGAAAAGCCGACATGTCTTAAACAAATGGGGTCATGGTTCTTATATAATGAAGATCTGGAGGGAGGTGGATTCAGCAACTCCTATGTCTTTATGATTCTCTTGAACTTTCCCTCAAGGTAGAAAAATGGCTGCTGAAGCTCTTGACATCACATCCAAGTTAATGGAAAAAGAAAGGGGAAGTGGAGAGGACCTGCAGCTTCCTTCTCTTTTTCGATTAAAAGAACAAACACTTTCCTGGAAGACTCCTCACAGATTTCTGCTTAGACTGGGGGCAGGTGCAGGGGCCTGGGAAAGCAAATGGTAGGTAACCCAGCTCAGGAAATGGAAACAACCAGCTATCTCACCCTGTCCACCCCGCCCCCACACGATGCTGTGGTCTGGTTTTGTTTCCTGTTTGAAGGGATGGCGAGCCCTTCCTCATTGCCTCTGTGCAGCTAACGCCTCTGCAGTCCACTCATGACAGCGAGCCGGGAGTTCTGGGAACCCTGGCCAACTCGAGGGCCACAGACCCTGCTCTGGAACTTGGAATGCCTTGTCCCTGCTCCATCCACCACAGCTGTGGGTGGGACCTTCCTAGTCCTCAAGTCTTGGCCTCCTGTCACCCCCTGGGGGTACTGCCTGCTCAGGCTCGGCCCTCCCGCTGGCCCTGCTCCCTGCCTGCTGTATGGATCCCATTCCCCATGAGACCCAGTGGGGACAGGGCATCCTGTCCTGGTCACAGGTGCCAGGCTCTCGGTCCACATCAGAATGAGTGACCTCAAGTGAGGAAGGTTGTGCCCTGGCACCAGAGCACTGGCAGATGCTGTCCCCTAGGGCGGTGCTGCTGTCAGCTTGTGTGGACTAGGGCCACTGCACAGAGGGACCCAGCCGTGCAGGCTCAGCCTGGGCAGAGGTTCATTTCCCTGAAGCCTTTGCCCAGTCCTCATCCAGGTTCTGTCCAGCCCCACCTCTGAGCATCCAGGACAGAGGACGCAATCACCCCCAGCCCTGGGGGGTCTCTGGGTGCAGACAGAGCCTGCTCTGCAGAAGAGCGGAATGGGCCTCTGTGCAGATCTAGCAGCCCCAGGGGTGTTGCCAGGGAGCACGGGCCCGGACCCGGGTAGAACCCTCCCTCTCAAGGCCTCCGGGGACCACCAGGTCTTGGCCAGATCCCGGGGAAGCCTGAGCCCTTTCTCTGCAACTATGCTGCCATCAAAACCAGCAAGGGGATCAGAATAAAGGGAATGAGGAGACAGCACCGTCCCCACCCGCACTCCATGGCGGTTGCTGTCATACAAACCTGTTTCCTAAAATACGGTGGATCCCAGGGGAGAAGGGTCAAGTGGAATATTTCATCAGCTGTGTACACGTGTAAGCAGAGATGGGCTGAAAGGCTGACCTGGTTCCCTGCATGGGGGGGGCAGGCGGAGAGGCAGGGCTGTCCCTCTCCCAGGTCATTTGCGGGAACACCAGGGTCCCTCCTGTCCAGGAGGAAAGGCCCTCTGGAGAGTGGTTCCGGTACACAGTTTAAAAGGCCGTATGTCTATATATATTTATATATTTTGTATTTAGAAATAAGAATTCAGTTACACACAATGGGTGAAAAATGAAGACTAGGAAACTGTCTCACCCCACGTGGCCTGGGGGGCTGTGAGGAGATGGGGACCTGCATTTCTGGATCCTGGGCCCCTTCCCACTTGTGGCTTGGCGATCATTCTGTACCCCTAGGAAATTGCAGACCCCGAGACATCTGCCTCGCTCTGGGTTGAAGGCCGAGGTGATTCTGCAGCCAGGTCCATGTGGCACGTGGCTGGGGAAAACCAGTGTCCTCCTTGGGTCAGAGGGGACAGGTCACAGGGTCATCTCAGCTCTGGGCACCAGAGGCTGGGGCACCCTCGAGGGCCTGGGCTACCAAGGAGTCAGGCATTCGCTGCTCCCAAGAGGCTGGTGGTGTCTCTGGCCTTGCAGATAGTCACCAGCCCGCCTGCCCAGGGACAGGGACCCCCCACCAGTTGGGTTCTGCAGACGGTGGCTGCTCTGATTGTGATGCTGGTTGGGGACATCATGCAGGGTCGGGTAGTGACACGAAGAACACTGCCCAGCAAGGGTCAGACTGAGGGCAGTGACTTGGCCGTGGTTCTTCCTGGCTCTGCTACAGTTCACTCCAAAGTTTGTGAGATTAAAAAAGAGAGAGAGAGAGAAGTGCAAAGAGATGGAGAGAGGGAGAGAGGGAGAGAGGGAGAGAGGGAGAGAGAGGGAGAGAGGGAGAGAGGTGAGGAACACAGGAACCATCTGGGCCATGCATCACATTGAAATTGCCCCACATTAAAATTCACCAGCCAGTGAATTTTCAGGGGATGTGTAGTAATTAGGTGACAAAATGCTGGCAAATCTCAGGCTTGCCAACGATGTTACTCAGGGGTCAAAGACTCCTCGACACTTTGGGCTGGGTAATTTGTGAGTGCTGATCACTCAGCCATCAGAGAGAAGGCAGGCACTCTCGGACACATTCTAACAAAGTCCACTGCTCACTGGGACCCGGCCAGCGGCCCAGCCAAGTGCCCGACTTCTGCCTGGACTTTTTCCCTCTCATCCTGCCAAGCTCCATTTGTCCCTCCTTCCTGGAGGATGGTCCTGTCATGCTGGTGACCCTGGGGGCCACTGTCACAGACACTTGGGGCACAGGGCCCATGAGCCTCCTCTCTCCTCTGTGAAGTGGGGTGAGAAGGGTCCCCTCACGGGGCTCCTGAGGCCCAGGGTGGGAGCACAGGCTCTGTCCACTCAGAGTCTACACCTTGGCCAGCACACCCACCCCCATGGAGCATTCCAGCTGGGGAGGGAGGAATGGACAACAAACAAAGAAGCACAAAGCATGTTGGAGGTCCCTGGTGTATGCTAGGAAGATGGGGGCCAGGGACCCGGGACAGTGGGGACATTGCTGTGCCCAGGGTACAGGGGCGGCGCCAGCTGACCCTGCCTCCAGTCAGGCTGGGAGAAGCCAAGGGGCAGAGATCCTCAGTAAAGGGACTAGCGAGGCCACTCCTGAGGCTGCAACCAGCTCATTGTGGGATGGACAGCCAGGTGGCCCCAGTGGCTGGAGCAGAGTGGACAGCAGGACTGTCCTGAGAATCAGGTGGGGGTGCGGCTCAGTGGGAGGGCTCATGTGAGACCCTGGGATCAATCCCAGCACCAAACATACAGAAGTGACTGTAGTGCTACTGGTTCTGAGGATTGTCACCAGCGGGGGCAGATGGAGAAAGGCGGGTTCTGCAGAGTCTCAGCCCCTTTGACATCTCCAGGCTCCGAGAGGCCAGGCTTGGTGAAGCCCAGGCTGGAAGGCCCTCGTCAGGCCCAGGGGCCCTGGGAGAAGAGGGCAGCACCCAGGGGTCCCTGCAGGCTGGGTCAGGCAGGCCTGGCAGGACTTCTCCTGGCCCCTGGTGCTGAGTGACAGACAGCAAGGGGGCTGGAGAGACCAGAAGTCAGCCTGTGATGTCATAGCTGCCACAGCCCATTAGAGAACCTTCCGGAAAGGGCCTCGGTTTTGTGATCTGACAGTATGGCAGCCGGGAACCCGAATCTGACCTCTCTGAACCTCAGTTTCAACACCTGGAAAATGGTCACAAGAGCCCCCCCACATTACAGGCAGGCATTGTCCTGGAGAATCCAGGCAAGGGAGGCTCTGGGTCTCCCACAGCCCCGAGTGGAAGGTGACCAGACACCTGCAGGGAACTGGGAGTATCCCACAGGGACAAAGGAGCCCCAGGGCAGGACAAGGTGCCTACATTTTCGGGAACCGAGCCCGGGACAGATTTCTGCTTTAAAAGACACAGAGCGGAGCAGGGTGTCCATGCAGTTCACTGCTCGATTTCCAAGATGAATGTCCCCTGTGGGCAGTGGGCTGTGGGCTGTGGGCTGCGTGTTCCTGTTTGGTGACATCTCCCCCCTGCTTCCCCGCCAGGGCCAGGCCAGCATGCCACAGCCAGTCCCCGCCCCAGCTCTTCCTGGGTGTTTACTGCTTTTCCTGGTGGGGGCAGGGCGGGTGGGGTCTTGGTCCCCTCTCCCACCTCCTCAGGGCCTGGCCTCCATCCTCAGTGCCTCTGTGGCCGGTGAACTGGGCCATGAAACCACTCAAGGGGAAAATGAGAAACTGCCCAGGGTTCCCCGGGTTGCTGGCTGGGCACCGAGCTCGCAGGCAAACCTTCTCTGCTGCTGCATCACCTGATGAGGGACATGGAGGGAAACAGACAGCTGGCCCCAGGCAAGAGGCCACCAGCCCCTCTTGAGAGGCAAAGAGAAATGAGCAGGAGTGAGCGGCAGGGGCCTGGAGGGCTCCCAGGGGCCTCAGAGCAGCCACCTTTGCGGTCTAGACTGGTGCTTCCCAGGTGGCCCTGCTCCTGCTCCAGCATCGCTGGGCTGGAGAACAAAGAATAGCGACAACAGCCCCATCGCGGAGACTGCGTTTATCAAGCACCTACTGTGTGCAGACACCGTGCAGACGGCTCCCTTTGCCCTCACAGAACACAATGACATGGGTGTCCCTGCTGTCTCCATGTCAGCAAGGCTGTCCTGGGTCTTGCTCCAGCTTCCAGCACCTCAGCCCGACATGACATAGACCTTGCTTGCTGGATGTCCTCCTCCTGCACTGGGAGGGGACAGGGACCCGCTGCACCCCACGCCTGAGGGCTTTCAATGTTCACTGACCAAGTCATCCATGGCTACTCTTCAGAAGATGGGCAGTGGGAAGGGGTGCTCAGAGGCAGGGGCTAGGGCCGGCCCAGGTCAAGGCGGGAGTGGCTGGGCTTCCCTGGGGCACTTGGTGGGAGGAGCCCCCAAAGACTGGTGCTCCTGTGTTCACATTTGGTCAGGAAAGAGGACACGGACCCAAGTCCTTCCTCACTAATCTGACCTGGCCCCTCTGGCCAGCTCACACTTTCCAGAACCTGGAGCCTGGCTTCTGCCTGTGGGAGCTGACTGGGTGCTTCAGAGAGCAACATGCTCTCTTACCGGGGACTAAGCTCCAGGGTGCCTAGATCTGAGTCACGCCTTTGGCCCTTTTGTTTTTTATTTTGAGACAGGGTCTTGCTAAGTGCTGAGGCTGGCCTCAAAATTTCCATCCTCCTGCCTAGGCCTCTTGAATCGATGAGATTACAGGCCTGTGCCACAGTGTCCAACTGAGTCACATTTCTTGATGGGCTCTGATGTCCATGAGCAGAGGGACAGGCAGGGGCTCCTGCCAGGGTCCCTGGGAGCACTCGTGGGCATGTGATGCCACTCCAGTGTCACCGTGCTGAGGTCCAGGGTGAGGGCTCTGGAGCGACTTCTCAGGATCTGATCCCCACCCTGCAGCTGTGGAGCTGTGTGGTCTTGGACACATTGCAGCACCTCTCTGTGCCCTGCTCCCTGTCTGGGACGAGGGAGAACACCACTATCTGCTTCCCAAGGTGGTGGTGCTGGTGGACTGGGTCCATCTCGTCCCTCCCTGTGAAGGGAGCACAGGGTGCCCAGTGTCCTCCTAGGGTGAGGGAGATGCCACCCCATGGCAGGGTGGGAAACAGGCTGGGCCACCCGAGTGACCCCCCAGCCTGACCTGGACCCCAGACATTGGACTCACCTGAGTCCAAAGACAGCTGCAGCATTTCTCAGGGGCCACTCCTGACTGTCTGTCAGTGGTGGCCTGGGGCCTCGTCCCCAGAGGCCTCTCTGCACAGTGAGTCACCCCAAGATCCCACGATGTCCTTGCTGAGGGAGCTGATGGACGGGCTTATACAGGATGAAGGTGGACACCCCGTCACCTCCCTGGGTGACCAGGCTGCGGGCATCTACACTACCTCTATCCTGGAGCTGCTGGGGAGGGGCCCCAGGCTGAGCCCCCCAACTGTAGCTCAGGGTGACCACAGAACACGTGGACCCGGCCTCCCGGCCCCTCCCACACACACGGGCACCCACTCACGCCCCCATCTACAGGCTCAGCACTCCCCACCTCTGTGGTCACCTGAATGGTTCACTGACCCTGCGGGCTCCCAGGCAGGGGCTGGTGTGGCCCCGGGCATGTCTAGCCTGCTGGATGAACGGCGCCCGGGCTCCCGCCAGGCCCTGGTCCAAGGGATGCGCTGAGGTTGAGGGCTGAGGTCGGAGGATGCCGGGCCCACCTCCCTGGCCGTGTCACCCTGGGGACGTCCTGTTTCCTCAGCAGTAAAATGGGGGGAAAGCAGCACCCCTAAAGCTGTTGATCAGCAGCCAGTTGGCAGAGCCACCCATGCCATCCTGGCCCTGAGGTCCCTGCTGTAGCTGTCACAGGTCCCCACTCCAGGGTGACCACCATCCTGGACAAGCTGGCCTGGCCTTCAGAGACAGAGCCGCCATCTCCCCTGGTGGCCAGGCTGCATGGCCACCCCTCCCACTGTCAGGCAGGACACACGCTGCTTCTGGGACTGTGTCCTGGCAGGCACCAGGCAGGTCAACCATCCAGGCTGATCTTTTCTCTGCAAATCCCTCATAAGCGCCTGTGAAAAACCCAAGCGCTGCTCCCCCTGGAAAAGGGAGGGCTCCTGGCCACCGGCTGTCCGTGGCCGGGGGCTGCAGGGGCCTCCCCGGTGCTTTTGCAAGGAGGCACAGGCCAGTACTGCCAGCGGAGGGCTATGAAGCGAGGGCGGATGGTGCCGCCCCCAGCCTGGCTCCATTTCTGGTTGGACAAGCTGTGTGGCCTTGTAGAAGTGTTCTAACCACTCTGGGTTTCTGCTGCCTCACTGGAAGTGATTATGGGAACAGAGGAGCCCAACCGGAAGGGTGTGGAGTGTGACTGGTTAACCTGTGGTAGGCAAGGATGTCACCTGCTCAGCAGAGAGGGGGAGGTGAGATGGCTCTGTCCCCCTCCCTGTTTTAGGTAAGAGGAAACTGAGGCAGGGGACAGCTAGGGCCTCTCTGGAGTTGGAGGGCTGGTTAGCAGTAGCACTGGGGTCAGGCTGTCAGAGGGCAGTGCTCAGGCCTCCAATGTCCTGGTGTGTGGAGGATGAGGGTGCCCAGGGTCCTGGCCCTCCTGGGGCAGCAGCTCACCTGCCCTGGGCTGCACAGCTAAGGTCAGGAGGAGCTTGGAGACAGGAGAACCCCATTCTCAGCTGTGATGGGAAGCCCTGCAGGGTTCCCCCACAGTCCATGCCAGCTGGACACCAAGTGTCCCAAAAGGCCACACCTTCTGCCTCTCCCTGGATGGTGGCTGCCTTTTTCCACCCCCAGGAAGCCCTGTGCCCTCTGTCCTCCTCAGAGGCAGGAAGTGAATTTGAAGGCTTCCCTTTGGCCATGGTGCTGTGGCCAGGGCTCCAGCCTGCTGCCCATGGGGACCCTGCTCCCGAGGCCAGTGTGGCACGGGTCTCCTGGGGCCTGCAGCTCTCGCATCTTCCTATGCTGGTCATGTCATGCCCACACCTGGCCATTGTCTGATGCTGCCACTCTCCTTTCCCAGACCCAGTTTGGGGTAAAAGCTTTGCTTATTAGTCAACCTGGGTCCCCTCACTGATTGACATGCAGGAGTGGATTCATCTGAAACCCCAGGCAGCCACATGACCATGTCCCTGCCTCAGGAGGCTGGTCTGAGGACACTGGGACTGTGCGGCCTGGTACACGGCATGGGACCTCAGAAGGGGCCTCACAGTACCCTGGGTGTGGTGTGGCCCCTACCTGGCTGCTCTCCTCCCCTGCAGGTCCAGCAGGTGTAGGCAACAGAGAAGGGGCTGGAGTGGCCACAGCTACCGGCTGGCACAGGCTCCCACTGGTTCCTGGCAGTGCCCACTGCAGAGACTGTGTCTCCCCTTCAATCAGAATGTTCTTCCACAACTTCCTCGCCCCTCCTTCCTGGTGCACGGCTCTGTCCCTGCCCTGACCACAGAGTCACGGCTGCTCTGCAGAGGAGTCCACGGGGCTTGACCTTTAGCCCGGCCTCGCCAGCCTGGTGTTGGACAGCAATTAGCAAGTCTGAGGGATGAGGGGTTCAAATGCCTCCCACGAACCTCAGCACATGTCCCTGGGGTCTGGTAGTGGCCCTGGGAGGGTCAGTCTCGCTCCTCTCAGGAGGAAGGTGCAGATTCACAGGAACCCAGAGAGCAGAATCCAGGCAGGGGGGTCTTCGACCTGTGCTTCTGGTGCAAGGGCGAAGCTTGATCTCTCACCCCTGGGGACTTGGGGTGCTTAGGGGTGACCTTGTCTTGAGGGGCTGCTGGCTTTGGCTCTAGAAGCTGAGATTCTCAAAGGAGATGTGACCAAAGTACCTGGGGTCAAATCAGAAATTACAAACGCTGGCTGTGCCCCATCTCAGGACCCCTGCACTGGGAACACAACAGTGATCCAGAAGTGTGGGCAGTGGGAGGGGTGGGCACAGGCCCTGGGCAGACTGCCCAATTCAAGAGGAGAGACCGTGGAATTGGGGCTGCTTTTCAGACACCTGGAGGTTCAGTCAGGCTTCTGGGAGCTGGAATGAGGAGGAGCTGGTGTTCCAAGCTCCAACCAGAAACGAGGCAGCCAGGCGGCCACTGCTGTGGGGCTGGGCAAGGTGGTGGAGCCTTCCCTGATTTACCACTCCAAAGCCAGGAGAGCTAGGCCCAGGGGATTGGAGAGGAAGCAGAACACAGAGAAATGAGGCTAAATCCAAAAATCAGATTTCTCAGTTCAAAGGTTTCCCCGGGGAAAACGGGGTTTGGAATGAGGGAGGCCAAGGGATTGGAATGAACCAGATCCAGCCATCACGGAACCCAGGGGCACCCCTCAAGCTGGGGTGGGCACCATGTCAGGCCTGCAGCCAACCTGAGCAGGCTGGGGCCCGGGAGGTGAGTGGGCAGGAGCACATGGGTGCCTGCGGTCGCCACCTGGCCTGGGCAGGCTGACCTGGATCCCCTTCCTCTCGGATGGGTGAGGTGCTTCCTGCCTGCCAGCGGGACTCGAACCTTCAGGGAGTTCCAGGGCCACCATCTGCAGTAACCAAGCAGAGTGGACCAGACAGCCTTCTGCTAGAGGGAATTATCGCCAGGGTCCACTCACACCCCAGGGACTTGACCACCTGGGTCACCTCCCAGTGTGCATGCTCACAGTCAGAGGCCAAACCATGGGGGAGGCCTCGCTCACCCTCAACCAGAATCTCCCTGGTTTTGGTGATGAAAAGCCTCTGACTGTCAATCTCAAGGGGTCAGGGGAGGCCAGCCTAGATAAGACACAGCCGCTGCCCTCCAAGAGCTGACAGTGGGTAAGAGTCCACAGAGGTCACAGTTCAGCGAGGAGGAGCCTGGTGGTGCCAGACCCGAAGCTGAAGGCACAAGTGTGAACGACCAAGCTGAGACCCTCCACCCACCTCCATGGTCCTGACTAAATACACATTGTCTTAAACCACCGAGTTATGATTTTTAAGCAAATTACTGTGGCAATAAAAAACAAAGAGAAGATGGAAGTGGAAGTCTTAGTGTTAATG
Source organism: Sciurus vulgaris (assembly GCF_902686455.1). Taxonomy (NCBI): domain Eukaryota; kingdom Metazoa; phylum Chordata; class Mammalia; order Rodentia; family Sciuridae; genus Sciurus; species Sciurus vulgaris. The sequence goes on along the minus strand of NW_027632875.1, from coordinate 1,859,178 downwards.
CAGTAGATTTTTAAGGGGCTATGAATTTTCCTCTAGACATAGCTTTAGCTGCTATCAGAAGCATGGGTGGTTTCTGAATTTTCCTTTTAGATATTTGGCCATTACAGTGCTTATTTATTTTCTGAGATGTGGTCTCATTTATGTCACACAAACTGACCTTGAGCTCATAAGCTGCCTGCCTCAGCCTTCTGAATAGCTGGGATTACAGATGTGCATCTCTGCACCTGACGTCAGTGTTTACTTATTGCATGTTACCATTTTTCTATTTTTAATTTTCCTATATTTTTTAATTGGTGCATTATAATTATACATCAGTGGGAAAGTGTTGTTATGGTTTTACATTTTGACTCAAAAATTTTGAGGAGAGTATTTTAAGGTATTAGAGCTTTTCTTTAACCTGTTTGGATACAAATTTGTACTTTAATGGCTTGTGGTCATGGAATGGTATCTGTATTTCCACTTTGGGGAATGTACTGAGGTTTTCTTTGGTGGTTTTATATAGGGTACTGTTCTAGAAATGTGTCTATAATGACTATTTCAAAGTAAGTATACTCAAGGTTTACAGCAAAGTATTTGATAACCTAAGGCAGAACATACACATATTTGCTTCATAAATGTGGATCCAAAACCAGATAAAGACACATAGCAGGTCTGGGGACAGGGGATGGGATGCTTGGTGCCATGCAGAATTTTATGTCTCAACTACATCAAAACTAATCCAGTTGGTACATGTAGCCTGGTATCAGATATATATGTGTGTGTGTGTGTGTGTGTATATATGTGTGTGTGTATATATATATGTGTATATATATATATGTATATATATTCATTTTATTTCTTTTTTGGTATCGGATATTGAACCCAGGGGTACTTACCACTGAGCCACATCTCCAGCCATTTTTTGCATTTTATTTGAAGACAGGTGTCGCTGGCTCTTTGCGGTACCAAATCCATGGATATTTGTCACCGCCTGCAGCAACAATTTGCACAGGTCTTATGGGTGGTGGTCTGGAAACTGAACTACTTCTATGTCTGAGCTGCTTCCTTACTTGCTTGCTTATAGAGGATAGAGGAAATGAGGCTTACTTGCTTTGAAAGGAGAGAGAAAGAGAGGCTTTGCATAAGAGAGAAAGACTCTATATCTTCTTAGTTCAACTGCTTTCTTCTTAAAGGTGCATCCTGCATCCTGTGAACTAAGGGTGCGTCTATCTAAGGTGCTTTAGTGATGTGTCCCGTGTACTGCAATCTGCCTGTCTATGATCTGCAACCCAAAGGTGTGTTCTCAGTTCTCTGCTCTGCGATCTGCCTTCCACCACTGCCCCTACACTGCTTCTATCTGCTTGCCGCTTTTCTCTGCCTGCTGCTCCTTACTCCTTTCTGCTAGTGGCTTCTCTTCGCTTCTTTCTGCTAGCTGCTGCTCTCTTTTTCACACTCTCCTACGGCCTGCTTATATCACCTCCAGGAGGCGGAGAGCAGGGCCACGCCTCTTATGCAAAGATTAAGCAAGACGCTAGATGTCTGAGCAGGCACAATTAGAAGTGCTATGAACACATGCGCATGCATTGTGTGCGTGGATGATAAATCACCTGTATGTGCTTATGTCAATTAACCTCCTTGCTGCTGATGTGATCAGGTGCCGTTCTGGAACCGTCCGCATGGCAAAGCCCCCAACAGACAGGGTTTTGCTAAGTTCTTAGGACCTCGCTAGGTTGCTGAGGCTGGCTTTGAACTCATGATCCTCCTGCCTCAGCCTCCCAAGCAGTAGGTTCACAGGCGTGTGCCAGTCCTGGTCTCCAATTTTAACAACACACTTCCCACCTCCAAATTCCCATGAATGCAGTCACTGATGGCTGTTTGAATAACATTGCTCTTTACCTTTGACTGTTCCTATATTGTGGGACATTGAAGTCCCTTGTCCCCTTCCACTGATAGCTCTGTGACCCTGGGCATGGTCATCATCTCTCTGAGCCTGCTTCCTCATCTGTCACATGGGGACATCCACGCAAGGCTTCCAACAGTTGTGAGGGTCACCTGGTTTCTAGGGCCCAAAGCAACTCTCGGTAACAAGGACGGCCACTGCCACGAGGGGTTCCTCTGTTTTCTCTGGTTCAGATGCAGGACCCAGACCTCAGTCCCTGCTCAGGGGGCAAATAAATAACTTTCTGTCTCTTGCTGCCTAACTAGAAGTGATAGCTAAAAGGAGGCTCCATGCCCACTGAGTGCTCAGTGAGTTCAAGACTTTTATAGAGTTGACACGCTGATCATTTAACCTCAAACATTAAGCTAGGATTCTGCAGCTCAGACTCTGCCCAGCGCTGGGCTCTCATGGTCCTGGCTGAAGGCCGCCTCGCCCTCAGTCAATGACAACACCCTGGTGTGGGAAGCAGCCCCTCTTGGGAAGGCAGAACAGATATTGCAAACATGGGCTCCCCAGTCTGTCAGGGACAGCAAGAGGTGCCTTTCTGGGCAGATGGTGGGTGAGGTTCTCTGTTGAGGTGACGGAGCACCACATGGGGAGGTGCAGAGAACCAGAATGTGTCACAGGGACTCCCTCCTGGGGTTTTCCAATGTGGGGAAGCGCGTCCCTGCATGGCAGGGTGTGGGGCAGGAGGCAGTGTCCCCAGCAGCAGGACACTGCTGCTCTCCTGCCTCTGGACCTCAGGGGACTCCTGCTGCTCCTGGGCAAAACTGTCCCTCAGTTTGGCCACTACTGACCTACTGGGATTTGCTTTAGAAGTTGCCTAGGAAGCCCTCCCTGGCCTTCCTCTGGGATCTACAGCCACTTTCATGTCCCTTCTCGGGACCCAATTACCCACCCCTGACCATCGCCCCAGCCAGACTGCTCTGTGCGAGGGCAGGGCCACCAGCTGTGCTGATCACTGGGCCTCCAGTCACCAGCTCAGGCATAGCGAGTAGGAGGATACTGTAGGATGCTCAGTGAGGGAAAAGGGCTCGAGCAGACTCTGGCAGCTCCAAGGTGACCCCTCCAAGACAGAATCCACAAAATCATCTTATTTGGGAGAATAAAAGGGTCTCTGTGGATGAGCAGCATCACCTGGGAACTCATTCAAATGCAAGTTCTTTGGCCTTACCATCCTTACTGGTTTAGAAATTGTGAGGGTACAGCTGGACATCTGTGTTTTGACAGATCTCCTTGCCCCCATCTCCCAAAATTCTGGTGCACAAAAAGGGACTAAAAATGCAACCTGGACTACAGGAAAGAGTAGCAAGAGGAAAGAACCTTGAAAGATCAGTCTGACAGCTGAGAGAGAGGGGAATGATTAGCGTGCACTTAATGGCCCAAATGGAACAATGGGAAGATACTGATCAGGTTGTTTAATATCTGGGCTTCCACAAGCATCTGTTTCTGAATCTGAAATTAGTGGATGGACTAAAAACCCCTTCTAAGAACAGTGGAAAATACACACTGAACAAAACAAGCCAGAGTCAGGAAAGACACTGGTCATGGCATGACAAGAAGAGCAATACCACATGTACTTAGATAGTCCTTTCTTTGAAGACTTGGTCTGCATAGCTATCTTAACATTAATAAAGGGGGAGTGAAATTAAATAAGCATAGAAGTCAGGAACGTGTATGAACAATACACATTTGCTTCTTTTGTGAGAGTAACTTACAGTAGACCTTCTGTTGAGAAAAACTAGAAAAGGTGCATAAAATACAGAAATCAAGGGCTTGAAGGCCTCATAAATCTGTCTAAGCAGTTAGATTTTGGAAGGAAGGAGAACTCATTGAAAGAAGTCCAAATTTCATCCAAGTCTCCCCTGAAGGTGAACACACTGTTTGACTAGCAATTTCATATATACGATACCCAACAGAACTGCTTTCACAATTGCCCCAAAAGACATGCATGAGAAATTTTGTTTATTTTTTGCAATATCTCTGACCTAAAAACTACGAAAATATCCATGAACAATAGAGCTGATGAATAAATTGAGGTATATTCACACATGAGATATCAAGAATGAATTTATGATCACTATATGCAACAACATGGATGAATCTCACAAATATAACATGATGTATCCCTTTTGCATAAAGTTTGACATCATGCAGAGATAATCTATGGTGTTAGTAGTTATGATTATCTCTCCTGGGCTGGGGTTGTTTCTCAGAGGCAGAGTGTGAGGCACTGGATTTGATTCTCAGCACTGCATATAAATAAATAAATTAAATAAAGGTTTCTAAACAACTAAAAAAAATTTTTTTAAAAAGACTCCTTTTCCTAAAGTTAGACTTTCCCACTCATATTTTTAGTAGATCCTATTTACCAGAAACTCTGTCTTGGTCTACAGAATTATCCTTTCCACTCTGGACCCCAGGCTATATGTGGGAATAAATAATTCTGAAGGAATTCTCCTATGAAGGTAATAAAATATTTCAATACATGGTTTTATATCAAATCTACAATGATCTCCCACAAAAGAAAGAATCTTCTGTGCTCTGATTTTTTCAGAACTTGTTTTCTCCTTGTGTGGCATCTTAACACTAACTAGCAATTACCTGCATTCAAGAATAAAAAGAATGATCTCATTCTACCTATCACCCTATCTGGAACCCACAACAATGAAACAAATCACATTGCATCGACATACACCTCTGGTCACAGGGTTTATCAGGGTGCCTTATGGGAGCAAGACAATGGTCACTGGTGTCCTCCCCACTTCCTTTCTCTAAGAATACTAATCTGGCACTAAACACCCATGAAGATGGTCAGCTCAGCATAGGGAAAGCCCTGAGAATGAATATCTTTGTGGAACCACCTTGCAAGGGACTTCAAATGCATGTAGTCCCAGGTTGCATTTTCTGAGAGTGAAGCATTTTATGCTTATCTCAAAGGCAGAGTGAGATTTGTTTGTGCACAGCAATGTGGGTTGCAGTCCTCTGAGTTTGCTTCTGAGTATTACATTATTAAAATAGTTACTAAGCAAAAGATTGTGATTCCCAAAGCCACTTTGAATACATGAAATAGGAGGCAGAGATGAGGTCATCTCCCTAAGGGTCAGCTCCCCTTTGCCAGAGCTATAATTATCTGACCTGAAAAGTGGCCTGAGATACCACATGGGGGCAAGGTAGCCCCCAACATGTGGCCAAGCAGTAAGATTTTCTTTCTGCAATAGCCCTTCACTGTGGTCATTCTGTATCAGCCTCTCATTACCTCCCATCAGGTGGCTGTGCCAGTCAGGTCTGCCCCTCACGTTTTGGGGGCTGGAACAAGAGGATAATGGAGTCCCTCTCTCATGGTCTGTCTTCTTCTCTTCTTGGTTTTGTCCACATGGGAGGCCACTGTTTGTATAACTCCCCATCCCATTCTTCTACTCCCCAATTCCAAGCAGCAGCCACCTGTCACCTTGGGCCTGGAGAACGTGAAGGAGACCCCCATAGCTTCTGAGACAAGGCTCAGAACCACTGGGAATTCTGAGGTCCCAGATGTGCAGGCTGTGGGTTAGGTGAAAGCAGTGGGCCCTAGTCATTGGGTCTTGAAGATTCTTTGCCACAGAAAGACCAGCGTTGAGCTCTCCAAAAGGGGACCTGGGGTAGAGGCACCCACTGCTTGCTCTAGGAGCTTGTTACCATCTAACTCCACCTGGCTACAAGGTTACATCCCCACTTCTAGCATGTTCCTTCTTCCTACTGAAAACATACATGTTGGATCAAATCAATTTTATCACATGGTAGGGTGACTACACTTAACAATACTTTATTGTATATTTTAAAATGTTCAGATTTGGAATGTTCCCAATACCAAAGAAGTGATAAACATTTGAGGTGAGAGATTGGTTAATTACTCTAACTGAATCATTACACATGTCAAAATATACTTTACCCCATGAATGTGTACAATTCTTAAGTGTCAATATAAAAACTTATTTTTAAGAGATGAAGTTGTTCAGGGCTTCTATCATCCTCTTAAGTAAATTAGGCTTCTCATGCTGGGTGATCTGCAATTGGAATCCAGCCTGTCTTCCCAAACCTTTTTTATTTTTTCTACCTGAACATTCTGTTACCAGCAAACAGAATCTTAAAAAAGAGGACCCAGGGAGAAAAGTACCATGAACCATGGAGCTGCCGCATCTTCTGTGAATGAGGGTTCATCTGCCCTCTTCAGAAATGTCCTCAGCTCCGCTTTCCTGATTTTGTTCTACTGTGTGAGAAAAGGTCAGTCAGTATAGAATATATTTAAAGTGATAAATACCAGAAAAATTTGTAAATGCAATAGTAACAGAGCTTACAGTTCTGCTATTTTAAATGTGGGTAGGCTTAACGAGAAAATGACATTTAGACAAACACTGGGAAATAGGAAAGTTGTCCAGGTGGTTCTCTGGAGGAAGAAATTTGCAGACAGAGGGAACAGTCAGAATGAGGGCCCCGTGGTGGGTACTCATCTGGTTGGAAATCAAGGAGCTTTGTGATAAATGTTCCTGGAACAAAGTAAACAATGGGAAAAGGAGAGGGGACGAGATGGTACCAAGATCACGAGGGTTAAAAGTATCTTAAGTTTAAGAACTTTCACTCACTGGTGAGTGAGATGGGAGAAGGGAGTGTTGGAAGGTCTGGAGCCCAGAAGTAGTAACATGATGACTATGTCTGTCTCTATTGAGAACAGCCAAGATTAGAAGCAGAAGGACAAGGTAAGGGACCTTGCTATGGACCAGTCAGGATATGATAGTGGCACAGGCCAGCAGTTTCACTTTGGGAGGCAAGAAATGGTCCGAGTCATGTATATATTGAACATAAGTTCAATGGAATTTTCTAATTTTCTTCATTTGGTGAGCCCCAATCTGGGGTTAGTCTGAGTCACTAGTTACTGATCAAATGACAGTGGAAACAAGCTTCTTTCAGTGAAGGTCATTGGTTAGAGATTAGCCTGAGACCCAATTCTTCATCCCTCACTTCGCCTCCAGTCCTTGCCCTTCACCTCTTGTGACTCATGCTTTCTCCTTGCCCAGCTTCTCTCCATTCATTTCATTCATAAGTGACTCTGGTGCCAGTGGCCACCTTCTCAGTTAGCCACTCTCCATAGCTCTGAAACAAATTGGAATGTGAGCGATCACATATATTCCTAGCTAGATAAATGGATAGATGCATAGATTCCCAAGTAACCAAAAATAGGCACAATGATCTCTGTTTGGCCACGTGTTTGCTTAGATGGGACTATAATATAAAACAGTGCACCTGTCATTGAACAAGAGGTCTAGTATCCGTGCTGTTACTCAGTAGCTCAGGAACAGCAAGCAAATTTCTCCAATCACTTTGGCTTCTACTTTCTTTCTTAAAAAAAGTAGTGATGGCAGTTTCCTCTAACGACCATTCAAGTTTATGCATCACACTTTTCTGCTTCCACCATGGCACCTGAGCCTTTCTGTCCTCTCCTCTCTCCAGTGTTTCCTCTTGTCAGCTCAGCTCTTCAAAATCTTCTCTTCCTCATTTGCCTCTTTTCCACAGTGTGCCTTTTTCTTCCAGTAGATGGCAGTATTCAGTCTTGTTTCCCACTGGTACTTTTCCATGTTGGAGGGCCTGGGCCAGTTGACCCCCCACCCCCACTTTTTAAAAAATCATTTGTTCTAATTATTTGTACATGACAATAGAATGCCTGTATACATTTTGATAGATCATACATAAATAGAATGTAATCTTTCATTTCTCTGACTATAAATATTGCAGGATCACATTGGTCATGCAGTCACAATTGTATGTGAGGTAACAATGTGTTTTACTCTACTATCATTCTTTCCCCCAAGTCCCTTTCCCTCCTTCACTCCCCTCTACCTAGTATAAAGTAATTCTATTCTTCCCTATCTCCCCCACTCCCTTATTGTGAATTAGCTTCTGCATATCAGAGAAAAATATTTGATCTTCAGTATTTTTTTTTTGTAAAGCTGTATTCTCTTTTGCATTTCCAGTGATCATGGAAGAGGAAATGAGCGAAGATCTGATGGGTAATGAGAGGCCTCTTTGAAACACTTGGCAATGCCAAGTGTCCTCACTTTGTTTCTCAAGCAGGTTTATTTTATTTTATTTAACTTTGGGTTAGATACAAAATCAACAGCTTTCTCCCCCATTCAGTTACCTCAGCTTTCCTGATCTTTAGACCCAGTGATGTAGTTAACACAGAACTCATTTACTGTGGGTCTCGGGCCCAGAAATTGGAAGAGGCTGACTCTGGCTGTTGTTGTTAAGGGTTAAAGTCAGAAGGTGAATCAGAAGGTCCAGTTAGGAGGCTGTTGCAGTTGTCCTGGTGAGAGATGGGGGACTCAGCTGGTGGCTGCAGGCAGATATAGCAGCAGAGCCGGACAGTGGTGGAATGACCTCTAGAGAACTAGAGTCCCTTCTGGTGCTGCTGCTCACTGACATCAGGTAAGACTCTTGCTTTCTCTGGGCCTCTGAATTTACTCCCAGCTCTAGGATTCTATGGAATCATAAAATAAAATTGATCTCCATGTAACTTTCAACCCCTTGGCAAGGGACATACTATGGATTAATAGTGATGTGAGAACTAGAAGCCAGGTCTTCAGTGGGCGCTTGACCTAACAACTAACTGAAGGTGGTGTGAAAAAATGTCTGTTTCAGTAGTCTAGATGCTTTGCTTTTCAGAAGTAATCTTGTCTCAGAAAACCAATATGTGTAACAAATCAAAGCAAGCTGCTCTGGTAGAAAGGGAAGGTCCTGGGCCCTTCAGGCCTCCACCTTCCCATAGACTGCAAGTAAATGAATTTAAAAAAATGCCATATAATCCAGGTGTAGTGACAAATGCCTATGATCCCAGCAAATGGGGAGGCTGAGGCAGGAGAATCAAAAAGTTTGAGGTCATCCTTGGCAACTTAGCAAGACTCTCCCAAAATGAAACAATGAAGAAGGCTGGGATGTAACTCAATAGTTCAGTAGTAGAGTATCCCTAGGGCTATGATCTGACCTATGTTAACCAAGGGATCTTGGAATCCCTGACACCAGTTTTTCTGTAACTGTGTTGGGAAGATTTTGCAAAGAGAAGAATAAAATGAGGGTATGGAAGAATTTTTCTGGGCTATCAAATTCTGCCTGGGTGTGGGTTATATTGGGGTAAATGGTGTCTCATTCCTACATAAAAACCCTTTATGGTTCCTAATATAGAAATGACTTCAGACTCGTTAGCATAAAAAGTTTTATGATCTGCCCTCTGTTGACCTTGAGAGCACATTGGGCTTCTGGTATGTCCTTGAAGATGTCCCTTGAGGTTCCCACTTATTCTGGAAAACAGTGCTCAAAGATCTGCCTTACCACCTCAGCAGACATTCATAGTATTTTGTAGCCAGTCCTGTTACAGTCTATATCACAGTGTTTGTTTCCCTACCAGCTTTGTCCCTTGTTTATCACTTGCTTGAGAACAGTGACCATATATTATTCTATCCTAAGCATCCAGCATAAGCTCAAGAAGGGCTTGCACTGGGGCATCAATGATTAGCCAGAGATGTTTGGGGTTGATTTACAGCCATGGTCATATAAGATTATAGTGGGACTGCAATGGAAAGATAAACTGTGGAGCAGGGCAAAGGAGCTTCAAAGTATAGGGTTTGGAGAAGGCTGACGGGTGGCAGGCTGCAGAATTTGGGTGGTCAATATATTCTTAGACAAGGGAATAGTTGGATGAACATGTGAAGGAGGCAAGGAGATTGGCAGTTATATTTTAAATAATAAATTATCAATTAAATATGAACATCTAAAAATCAGTCTGATAAATCACACACAATCTGATCAACAGAGCTGATCATTTAAAATGTCAGCTAACATTTGTGCACCAAAATTTGGGGCACAGATATTTACAATAATTATCTTGTCATTAGTAGCTTTCTTAACCAGTATGGAGTGACCTTCTTTGTCCCTTCTGTTTAATTATAGTTTACAGTCTATTTTGTCTGATATGAGAATAGCAACTCATGCTTTTTTTCAGTCTCCATTTGCATGCTATAGCCATCTCATTTTTTCACATTCAGTCCATGAATATCTTTGTCTGCAAGGTGAGCCCCTCATAAAGAATGTTTGATTGGGTCTTTTTACATTCATGTTATTCTAGAGAGATCATTTTTATTTCCTTCTATCTTGATTTATTTCTAATGTTTAATTCAAACTTGATTTTTCCTTTTTGCACTCTTCTAGTGTGATTCAGTATTTGCTGGCTCTGATTTTTGTTCTTCATTTCTTCTGCATATAATATTTCATTAATTATTCTCTATAATGTTGGTTTAGCATTCATGAATTCTTTTTGTTTCTGTTTGTCTTGGAAAGTTTTTATTTCATCTTCAATTTTGAAGGATAACTTTGCTGGATATATCAACTTGGTCGACAACCATTATCTTTCAAGTCTTGGTATATATTATTCCAAGCATTCCTAGCTTTTAGAGTCTGGGTTGAAATATCACAAAAAATCTATTTGACTTACCTCCACATGTGACCTGCTATTTTCTCTTGTGACATTTAAAATTTTACCCTCGTTCTGTATATTAAGCATTTTAATTATATGTACTTTGGAGATGATATCTTTTGATATTATCTATTAAGTGTTCTAAAGGCATTCTGTATTTGGATTTTCATCTCATTCCCAATGTTTGGGAAATTTTTGGTATCATTTCACTGAAAACGTGCATTTATGTAGTTTGTATCTTGCTGCCTTCTTTTAAGCCAATGACTCTTAGGTTGGATCTCGTAATATTATTCCAGATTTCTTGAGTATTCTGGTCATGGTTTCTTAGCTTCTTTTCATCATTTCTGACTATGTTTTTTTAGGTTATACAGCTTGTCTTTAACACTTAAAATCTGTTTTCTATGATGTTTAATCTGCTGGTAATGCTATCAACTAAATTTTAATTAGATTTATTGAGTCTTTCATTTCCAGAATTTTTTTTGGGTTCTTTTTCAGAATTTCTGTCTCTACAGAAATGTTCTTTCACTTTCTGTATTTTCTCTCTTTGGTTTTTACTTATATATTCTTTTGGTTCATTTACCATTTTCACTATAAACTTTCTAATTCTTTATTCAGCATTTTTAAAAAATGTATACTACACAAAAAATTAGACATTATGCAAATGTAGTTATTGATTGTTTTAAAGCATAGCTAATGCCACAGAGGAGAACCTTTAAATTATATTTAATTTTATTTAATTTAAAGTTTAAGATAAATTTAAATAGTACTTTTGACTAGTGACTATATTGGACATCACAGATATGGTTAGAGTGGGTCCCACATTTGTTTCCTTCCAGATAAATCACTAATTGTCAGTCTAGTCCCAGTTATTAAATAAGTCTTATTTTTCTCAATTAATAGAAATACTGATGTTAGCATATGTGAAATGTTTATATACAGATATCTTTTTTCTGATTTTCTATTTTTTCATATATTAATGTGGCTGAAAACCATATTGATCCAATTATAGTGACTTTATAGTCTCATGAAAAGTGTAAAGTAAGTTTCCCTGCTTCTCATTCTCCTATATTAAACTTTTTTTTGGCTGTTCTTAGACATAAATTTTTCCAAGTGAATTTTAATATTATTGTGTCCAATGTTAAAGCCAACATTTGAAGTTGTAAAATTGATTTTTATAAATTTATCATTTTTCATGTAACTTTTTTGGTTTCATTTGTTTGTTTGTTATTTCTGCAATCTAACAGTGCTGGGGACTAAAACCTGGGTCTCAAGCTTTCGAGGCAGGTACTCTATGTGATGGGCTATATTGCCAGCACTTCAAGTAACTTTTTAAATCTTTTTTACATATTTTTATTTTAAAAAAAGATTTAGAATTTCTAGACAACTAGTATTATCATCAAAAAATGTTATTTGCCAGTGTTTATGCTGACTTTAATTATTTTAGCACACCAATTAGCAATTAGACAAGTAGAAATTCCAACCTAATTTTCCACACTAATAGAAGGAAAGATTTGTGATTTAAAATGATAATTCATTTTAGTGTGGGATAAATCATTTTATCATTTTGTGTTTTTTTAATTCCTACTTAATTTTGAATTTTTATTTGAAATGCTTACTAATTTTATAATTATTTCTTCAGAATTATTAAATATTATCATATGGCTTTGAGTTTTAGCAGTTGAGGTCAATAATTATACTGATAGATTCCTGAATATTAAAAATCTCTTAAATAGACTTCTTTTTTTATATATGTATCACATCTTACATCCCTTGAGATAACATTTATCCTTCAGAGAGTCCTAAGATTATAGATAATTAATGATCCCATGCGGGTTTTCTCTCACACATGGGCCATAAAAGGTATGTGGAATCACCTAGGTGCATTTTGCTTTGATAACTTCTGAAGTCGAAATTCAGTCTCAGTTTCTTCTCCCTCAATCATCTATAAATTGTGGTAAAATCAGTGTGACCTCTATATTTTTTTTCAAGGAGGGATTCTTTTTTTATTGGTTCTTTTTACTTATACATGACAGGATCTATTTTGATATATTTATATAAGCATGGTCTCTATCTTATTGTAATTAGGATCCCAATCTTGTGGGTGTATGTAATGGTGAGATTCACTATGTTGTATTCATATATGTACATAGGAAAGTAATGTCAGAGTCATTCTACTGTCTTTCCTATTTCTATCCCCCCTCCCTTCCCTTGATTCCTCTAATTCACTGAAATTCTTTTCTTCCTCTTCTCCCCATTATGGTGGGTTAGCATCCACATATCAGAAAAAATAATTCAACCTTTGATTTTTAGGGTTAGCTTATTTCCCCTAGCATGATAGTCTCCAAATCTATCCATTTGCTGGCAAATGTAATAAAATCATTCTTTATGACTAGGTAGTATTCCACTGTGTATGTATATCACAATTTCTTTATCCATTCATCTGTTGATGTGCATCTAGTTTGGTCCCAGAGCTTAGCTATTATGAATTGAGCTGCTATAAACACTGATGTGGCTGCATCACTCTGGTATGCTGATTTTAACTCTTTTTGGTATTTACTAAGGAGAGGATAACTGTGTCAAATGATGGTACCTCTCCTAGTTTTTTGAGGACTCTCCATACTGCTTTTCTATAGTGGTTGCACCCACCAGCAAAGTTTAAGTGTACCTTTTCTCCCACATCCTCACCAACATTTATTATTGCTTGTATTTTTGATAATTGCCATTCTGGTTGGAGTGAGATGAAATCTCAGTGTAGTTTTTTTTTTAATTCATTTTTATTGTAAACAAATGGTGTATTTTTAATTCGTATTTCTCTAGTTGCTAGAGATGTTGAACATTTTTCATATTTTTTTGGCCATTTGTATTTCTTCTTTTGAGAAGTGTCTTTTAATTCTTTTGCTCATTTATTGATTGGGTTATTTGTTTTTTGGTATTAAGCTTTTTGAGTTCTTTGCATATTCTGGAAATTAATACCTCATCTGAGGTGCAGGTGGCAAAGAACTTCTCCCATTCTGTTGGCTCTCTCTTCCTGCTCTTGATTATTTCCTTTGATACAAAGAAGCTTTTTACTGACACCATTCCATTTATTGATTCTTGATTCTACTTCTTGCATTTTAAGAGTCTTGTTAAGGATCTCAGTTCCTCAGCCAACAGGTTGGAGATTTGGGCCTACATATTCTTGTAGTATGTGCAGGTTTCTGGTCCAATTACTAGGAGTTTGATCCACTTGAGTTTTGTGCAGAGTGAGAGAAAGGGGTTAAGTTTTATTCTACTGCATATGGATTTCCAGTTTTCCCAGCACCATTTGTTGAAGAAGCTATCTTTTCACCAATGTATGTTTTTGGCACCTTTGTCTAGTATGAGATAACTGTATTTTTGTGGGTTTGTCTCTGTGTCTTCTATTCTATTTCATTGGTCTTCATGCCTGTTTCTGTGCCAATACCATGCTGTTTTATTACTGTCGTTCTGTAGTATAATTTGAGGTCTGGTATTGTGATGCCTCCTGCTTCATTTCTCTTGCTAAGGATTGCTTTGGCTATTCTGGGTCTATTATTATTTTAATTAATTTTTTTTAATTTTTACAGACTGCATTCTGATTCATTGTACACAAATGAGGATATAACTTTTCATGTCCATGGTTGTGCACGATATTGATTCATACCATTCCTGTAATCATACATGGACACAGAGTAATGATGTCTCTCTCATTTCACCATCTTGCATACTCCCAACCCTCCTTCCTCTCTCTCATTTCCCTCTCAGTAATCTAAATTTCCTCCATTCTTCTCTTCCCCCTCACACCCCCCTACACCACTGTGTATCATCATCCACTTATCAGGGAAAACATTCAGCCTTTGGTTTTTGGGAACTGGCTTTCACTTAGCATGATATTCTCCAATTCCATCCATTTACTTGCAAATGCCATCATTTTATTCCCCTTTATGGATGAATAATATTCCATTGTGTATGTATACCACAGTTTCTTTATCCATTCATCTGTTGAAGGGCATCTTGATTGGTTCCACAATCTAGCTATTGTGAAATGAGCTGCTATAAACATTGATGTGGCTGTTACTGTAGTATGCTGATTTTAAGTCCCATTGGGTACAAACTGAGGAGTGGGATAACTGAGTCAAAAGGTGAGCCCATTCCACCTTTCCTAGGAATCTCCATACTGCTTTCCAGAGTGGTTGCACCAATTTACAACTCCACCAAAATATACAAGTGTGCCATTTTCCCCAAATCCACACCAACATCTATTATTGCTTGTGTTCTTGATAATAGCCATTTTAATTGGAGTAATATGAAACCTTAGAGTTGTTTCAATTTGCCTTTCTCTAATTACTAGGGATGATGAGCACTTTTTCATATACTTGTTGATCACCTGTGTATCTTCTTCTGTTAAGTGTCTGTCCAGTTCCTTGGTCCATTTATTGATTGTGCTCTTTGTATTTTTGGTGTAAAGTTTGTAAGATCTTTATAAATTTTGGAGATAAGTGCTCTATTTGAAGTGCATGTGGAAAAGACACTCTCCCATTCTGCAGGCTCTCTTTTCAAATTATTGATTGTATCCTTTGTTAAGAAAACACTTTTTAGTTTGAATCCATTCCATTGATTGATTCTTGCTTTGATTTCTTGTACTTTGGAAGTCTCGTTAAGTAAGTCTGATCCTAAACCAACATGATGAAGATTCGGGCCTAGTTTGTCTTCTATTTGGTACAGGGTCCCTGGTCCAATTCCAAAGTCCTTGATTCACTTTTTTTCCTTCTTTTTTTTTAATTGTAAAAAAATGGGTGCACGGAACCGCGGGTGGGCTAGAGCGGCGCTGCGGCGTGGAGCCAGCGGGCGATGGAAGACGAGAGGAGTTTCTCGGACATCTGTGGCGGCCGCCTGGTCCTGCAGCGTCGCTACTACTCGCCATTCTGCTGGGAGTTTTGCCTTACCTGCCCTGGGCTCTCGCTGTGCTCGCTCACTGCTGTCACCTGCACCGTGTGGCTGGCGGCCTACGGACTCTTCGCTCTCTGGGAGCATGATCCTCTCTGCTGCCATCTTTATCACCCTCTTAGGCTTGCTTGGATACCTCCATTTTGTGAAGATTGATCAAGAGACTTTGTTAATCATTGATTCCCTTGGCATCCAGATGACTTCATCCTATGCTTCAGGCAAAGAAAGCACCACCTTCATAGAGATGGGCAATGTCAAGGATGTTGTCATAAACGAGGCTATTTACATGTGGTGGAAGAGAAAATTGCGCTGTATTGTTCAGGATAGCCTCTGATTTCTAGGCTCAGGTGATCCTCCTGCTTTAGCTTCCTGAATAGCTGAGACTACAGCAGAAGGTGATTTACTACCTCTGCATTTTATTGAAGGATCCAGTGGAACCACATAAGATATCCCAAGTAGTACCTGTCTTCCAGTGCTCAGGACCTGTTCTTGTACATCAGCTTCACGACTCGTGTCCCACCCTCAGACTTTCCAGGGTCCAGTTCCTTCAGGGCTTGTTCCCACTTGGAGATGGCATTGCAGATCTTGAAGAGGCAAAAGAGGAAAGTCAAAGAAGGCCCTTGTGAGGGCAACGAGGTCCAGCCCTGGTTGCCTGGACTTAGGCAGAACTGTGAATCCTCCCATCAGGTGTCTGACCTGTGGAGACTCAACACTCCCAGGACCTGAGGTGCTGCCACTCCCTCACAAAAGGATGGGGAGGTAGAACATGCCCTGGGCATGGTAAGCAGCAAAGCAAGAAACTCTGTCCCATTGCCTTAACAGTCGAGGGGAATTCCTGGGGGCTACACAGGCCCACCAAAACTATGGCCTCACCTCACTGGCTCCATTTCCATCCAATGACTGCCATCTTTTCAACAAATATACCCAAAGGCATTCAGGCATTTATGAGAAATAAATAAATATATATATAACATATACAATAAAAAAATGGGATACATGTTGTTTCTCTGTACATGGAGTCAAGGTATACTATTTGTATAATCACAAATTTACATAGGGTAATGTTGTTTGATTCATTCTCCCCCCCCACCCCTTCCACCCCCGTTTTCCCTCTATACAGTCCTTCCTTCCTCCATTCTTGCCACCCTCCTTAACCCCAACCCTAAACCTAACCCTAACCCTAACGCTAACCCCTCCCTACCCCCATTATATGGCATCATCCGCTTATCAGCAAGATCACTCCTCCTTTAGTTTTTTGACATTGGCTTATCTCACTTAGCATGACATTCTCCAATTTCATCCATTTGCCTGCAAATGCCATAATTTTATCATTCCTTATGTGGAGTAATATTCCATTGTATATATATGCCACAGTTTCTTTATCCATTCATCAACTGAAGGGCATCTAGGTTGGTTCCACGATCTGGCTATGGTGAATTGAGCAGCTATGAACATTGATGTGGCTGCATCTCTGTAGTATGCTGATTTTAAGTCCTTTGGGTATAGGCTGAGGAGTGGGATAGCTGGATCAAATGGTGGTTCCATTCCAAGATTTCTGAGGAATCTCCATACTGCTTTCCAGAGACACTGCACTAATTTGCAACCCCACCAGCAATGTATGAGTGTACCTTTTCCCCCACATCCTCACCAACACCTATTGTTGCTTGTGTTCTTGATAATCGCCATTCTAATTGGGGTGAGATGGAATCTTAGGGTAGTTTTGATTTGCATTTCTCTTATTACTAGAGATGTTGAACATTTTTTCACATATCTGTTGATTGCTTGTACATCTTCTGTGAAGTGTCTGTTCATTTCCTTATCCCATTTCTTGATTGATTATTTGTATTCTTGGTGTAGAGATTTTTGAGTTCTTTATAGATTCTGGAAATTAGCGCTCTATCTGAAGTATGAGTGGCAATGATATTCTCCTACTCTGTAGGCTCTCTCTTCACATTACTGATAGTTTCCTTTGCTGAGAGAAAGATTTTTAGTTTGAATCTATCCCAGTTTTTGATTCTAGCTTTTATTTCTTGTGCTATGGGAATCCTGTTAAGGAAGTCTGATCCTAAGCCAACAAGTTGAAGGTTTGGACATACTTTTTCTTCTATAAGATGCAGGGTCTCTGGTCTGATTCCGAGGTCCTTGATCCATTTTGAGTTGAGTTTTGTGCAGGGTGAGAGATAAGGGTTTAATTTCATTCTGTTGCATATAGTTTTCCAGTTATCCAGGCAACTTTTGTTGAAGAAGCTATCTTTTCTCCATTGCATATTTTTGACACCTTTGTCTAGTATGAGAAAATTGTATTTATTTGGGTTTGTGTCCATGTCCTCTATTCTGTACCATTGGTCTACCTGTCTATTTTGGTATCAATACCATGCCGTTTTTGTTACTATTGTTTTGTAGTAGAGTTGAATATCTGGTATTGCAATACCCCCTGCTTTGCTCTTTCTACTGAGGATTGCTTTAGCTATTCTGGGATTCTTATTCTTCCAGATGAATTTCATAATTGCTTGCTCTATTTCTGTAAGGTACATCATTGGGATTTAAATTGGAATTGCATTGAATCTGTATAGCACTTTAGTTAGTATGGCCATTTTGACAATATTAATTCTACCTATGCAAGAACATGGGAGATCTTTCCATCTTCTAAGGTTTTCTTTAATTTCTTTCTTTAGCATTCTGTAGTTCTCATCGTAGAGGACTTTCACCTCTTTTGTGAGATTGATTCCCAAGTGTTTTTTTTTTTTATGCTATTGGGAATGGGGTAGTTTTCCTAATTTCTCTTTCTGAAGATTCATTAGTTATATATAAAAATGCATTGGATTTATGAACATTGATTTTGTAACCTGCTACTTTACTGAATTCACTTATGAGTTCTAAAAGTTTTCTGGTGGAATTTCCAGGTTCCTCTAAATATATAATCATGTCATCAGCGAACAGGGATAGTTTCAGTTTTTCTTTTCCTATTCGTATCCCTTTAATTTCTTTGGTTTGTCTAATTGCTGTGACAAGAGTTCCAAGGACGATGTTGAATAGAAGTGGTGAAAGAGGGCATCCCCACCTTGTTCCAGTTTTTAGGGGGAATGCTTTCAGTTTTTCACCATTTAGAATGATATTGGCCATGGGCTTAGCATAGATGGCCTTTAAAATGTTAAGGAATGTTCCTACTATCCCTATTTTTTCTAGTGTTTTGAGCATGAAGGGATGCTGTATTTTATCAAATGCTTTTTCTGCATCTATCAAAATAATCATGTGATTCGTAACTTTAAGTCTGTTGATATGGTGAATGACATTGATTGATTTCCTGATGTTGAAACAACCTTGCATCCCTAGGATAAAACCCACTTGATCGCGGTGCACTATCTTTGTAATATATATTTGTATGCGATTTGCTAAAATATTGTTGAGAATTTTTGCATCTATGTTAGTTAAGGATATTGGTCCGAAATTTTCTTTCCTCGATGTGTCTCTGTCTGATTTAGGTATCAGGGTGATATTGGCTTCATAGAATGAGTTTGGGACGGTTTCCTCCTCTTCTATTTCATGGAATACTTTGAGAAGTATTGGAATGAGCTCTTCTTCAAAGGTTTTGTAGAACTCGGCTGAGAACCCATTTGGTCCTGGACTTTTCTTTGTTGGTAGGCTTTTGATGACCTCTTCTATTTCATTGCTTGAAATTGATTTATTTAAGTTGTGTATATCCTCCTCGTTCAGTTTAGGTAATTCATATGTCTCTAGAAACTTGTTGATCTCTTCGAGGTTTTCTGTGTTTTTGGAGTGTAGATTTTCAAAATATCTTCTAATTATGTTTTGTATTTCACTCGTATCTGTTGTGATATATCCTTGTTCATTCTGAATTTTAGTAATTTGAGTTTTCTCCCTCTTTCTCTTTGTTAGTGTGGCTAAGGGTTTATAAATTTTGTTTATTTTTTCAAAGAACCAACTATTTATTTTGTTAATTTTTCCAGTTGTTTGTTCTGTTTCAATTTCATTGATTTCAGCTCTGATTTTAACTATTTCCTGTCTTCTACTACTTTTGGTGTTGGTCTGCTCTTCTTTTTCTAAGGCTTTGAGCTGTAGTGTTAAGTCATTTATTTGTTGATTTCTACTTCTTTTGTTGTATGTGCCCCATGAAATAAATCTTCTTCTAAGTACTGCTTTCATAGTGTCCCAGAGATTTTGATATGATGTGTCTTTGTTCTCATTTACTTCTAAGAAATTTTTTATTTCCCTCATGATGTCTTCTGTTATCCTTTCATCTTATAATAGTGTATAATTTAATTTTCAGGTATTGAAAAATTTTCTGTTTTTTATTCGGTAATTTTTTTCTAATTTCAATCCATTATGATCTGATCTGCTGGAATACAAGGTAGTATCTCTATCTTCTTGTATTTGCTAACAGTAGCTTTGTGGCATAAAATATGGTCTATTTTAGAGAAGGATTCATGTGCTGCTGAGAAGAAAGTGTATTCGTTCTTTGTTGGATGGTATATTCTATATATGTCCATTAAGTCTAAATTGTTGATTGTGTTATTGAGATCTATGGTTCTTTATTCATTTTTTTGTTTGGAAGATCTATCCAGTGGTGAGAGAGGTGTGTTAAAATCGCCTAGTATTATTGTGTTGCGGTCTATTTATTTTCTGGAATTAAGAAGGATTTGTTTGACATACATGGATGAGCCATTGTTTGGGGCATAGATATTCATGATTGTTATGTCTTGCTGATTTATGCTTCCCTTAAGCAGTATGTAATGTCCTTCTTTATCCCTTCTGATTAGTTTTGGATTGAAGTCCACATTATGTGAAATGAGGATGGATACTCCAGCTTTTTTTTTTTTTTTTTCCATGTGCATGGTATATTTTTCCCCATCCTTTCACGTTTAGTCTATGGGTATCTCTTTCTATGAGATGAGTCTCTTGCCGGCATCATATTGTTGGGTTTTTTTTTTTTAATCCATTCTGCCAGTCTATGTCTTTTTATTGATGAGTTCAGGCCATTAACATTCAGGGTTATTATTGTGATATGATTTGTAATTCCAGTCATTTGACTCATTTTTCTTTTTTGACATGATTTGGTTTCTCCTTTATTTGGCTATTCCTTTAGGCTAGTTCCTCCCATTGCTGATTTGCATCATTGTTTTTCATCTCTTCCTCATGGAGTATTTTGCTGAGGATGTTCTTTAATGCCAGCTTTCTTTTTGTATATTTCTTTTGCTTTTGTTTATCATGGAAGGATCTTATTTCATCGTCAAATCTGAAAGTAAGTTTTGCTGGGTATAAGATTCTTGGTTGGCATCCATTTTCTTTCAGACCTTGGTAAACATTGTTCCAGGCCCTTCTAGCTTTTAGGGTCTGGATTGAAAAATCTGCTAATATTCTTATTGGTTTCCCCCTGAATGTAATCTGATTCTTTTCTCTCGTGGCCTTTAAAATTCTGTCTTTATTTTGTATGTTTGGTATTTTCATAATAATGTGCCTTGGTGTGGGTCTGTTGTAATTTTGTATATTTGGAGTCCTATAAGCCACTTGTACTTGGTTTTCCATTTCATTCTTCAGATTTGGGAAATTTTCTGACATTATTTCATTGAATAGATTGTTCATTCCTTTGGTTTATTTCTCTAAGCCTTCCTCAATCCCAATAATTCTTAAATCTGGCCTTTTCATGATATCCCATAATTCTTGTAGATTCTGTTCATGATTTCTTACCATCTTCTCTGTTTGGTCAACTTTGTTTTCAAGGTTTAATATTTTGTCTTCAATGTCTGAGGTTCTGTCTTCCAGGTGTTCTATCCTATTGGTTATGCTTTCTATGGAGTTTTTAACTTGGCTTATTGTTTCCTTCATTTCAAGGATTTTTTTTCAGTATCTCTAACTCTTTATTGAAATGATCTCTTGCTTCCTGTATTTGCTCTTTTAACTGTTGATTGGTGTGATCATTTAATGACTGCATTCGCTCTTTCATCTCCTTCAGTGTCTGCATTTGCTCTTTCATCTCCTTGTTTGCTTCCCTGATTGTTTTAATTGTGTTCATTCTGATCTCCCTTTCTGACATTTCTTCTGCTGTGCTGTCATTGGGTTTTATTGATATAGTATCTAGGTTTGTTTGGGACATTTTCTTCCCTTGTTTTCTCATATTGGTTAGATATCAGTGGGACTCTGAGATATTGCAGATTTCCTCTATTGGCTTATAGTTTCCCCGTATATTTCCAGTGTATCACCTCCCAGCCTTCAGTAGCCTGAAGTCTTGGAGGAACTTGATAAAGCAGTGTTTCCGAGGAAAGCTGCTCCTAGCCCGCTACTGGTTCCAGGGCTTGGAGCTGGCTCTGTGCGGAAAGGCTCTAACTGGGCTGTCTGCTCCAAGAAACTGGCCTTGGAAGGAGCCTACCATCAGAGGGAGCAGGGCTGCTTGGAGAAGTCTCTCGCTGCCCTGCCCTGGTCCCTGAAGCTGCCTGTGGGCTGGATCTCAGCACTGGCTCCAGGACTTGGAGCTGGCTCTGTGCAGAAAGTCTCTCACTGGGGGGCCTGCTCCAAGAAGCTGGCTGTGGAATGAGCCCGCTACCAGAGGGAGAAGGGCTGCCCGGGGAAGACTCTAGTTGCCCTGCCCTGCTCTGAGAAGATGCCCTTGTCTGGGCCTGCCACCTGGGCCGAGCTTCACCTGGTGGGGAGGCTCACCCTGTGGCTCTATGTTAGTCTGAGCCTCTCAATGCCTCCCCTTCTTGAATCCTGGGTTCTGGAGTGACAAGCGATGCAGTCACCCTCTAGTCCGACATCTTGGATCACCCCCCTTGATTCATTTTGAGTTGAGTTTTGTGAGGGTGAGAGATAGAAGTTTAATTTCATTTTACTACATATGGATTTCCAGTTTTCCCAGAACCATTTATTGAAGAGGCTATCTTTTCTCCATTGTATGTTTTTGGCTCCTTTGTGTAATATGAGGTAACTGCATTTATGTGGGTTTGTCTCTCTGTCTTCTATTCTGTACCATCAATCTACCTATTTTGGTACCAATAGCATGCTGTCTTTGTTACTATTTCTCTTTAGTATCGTTGAAGGTCTGGTATTGTGATTCCTCCTGCTTACCTCTTTCTGCTCAAGATTGCTTTGTCTATTCGAGGTCTCTTATTCTTCCAGATGAATTTTGTGATTGCTTTCTTTATTTCTATGAGGAACATCATTGAGATTTTAATTGGAATTGCATTGACTCTGTACAGTGCCTTTGGTAGTATGGCCATTTTGACAATATTAATTCTGCCTATCCAAGAACATGGGAGATCTTTCCATCTTTGAAGGTTTTCTTCAATTTCTTTCTTTAATGTTCCGTAGTTTTCATTGTAGAAGTCTTTCACCTCTTTTGTTAGATTAGTTCCCAACTATTTTATTTTGTTTTTGAGGCTACTGTGAATGGAGTGATTTTCCTAATTTCTCTTTCAGAGGATTCATCACTTATGAATAGAAATGCATTTGATTTATGCATATTGATTTTATATCCTGCTACTTTGCTAAATTTATTTATTAGTTCTCGAAATTTTCTGATAGTGTTTGGATCCCCTAAATATAGAATCATGTAATTGACAAGTAGTGATAGTATGAGTTCTTCTTATCCTCTTCATATCCCTTTAATTTCTTTGGCTTGTCTAATTTCTCCAGGTAGTGTTTCAAGGATGATGTTGAACCGAAGTGATAAAGAGGGCATCCCTGTCTTGTTCCAGTATTTAGAGGGAATGCTTTCAGTTTTTCTCCATTTAGAATGATGGTGGCCATGAGCTTAGCATAGATAGCCTTTACAATGTTGAGATTTGTTCCTACTATCCCTATTTGATCTTTATATTTAACATATTTCCAGATTTTTAAATTTATAATATTGAAACTTAATGGGGGAAAGATGCTGCATGTAAATTTTCTAAAATGTTCTTTTTTTTCTTTTAATGCAGTATTGGGAATTAAACCCAGGGGAACTTTAACACTGAGTCACATACCTAGCTCTTTCTATTTTTATTTTAGACGGGATCTCACTAAGTTGCCCACACTGACCTCAAACTTGCCATCTTCCTGCCTCAGCCTCCCAGGTAGCTTGGTTTTAGGCATGTAACACTGCCCTTCACCCCTCTTCTTAACATGCTATTCACATAGAACCTGATCCTTCAGAAGTTCTATTTAACAAGGAGTCTGTCCTGAATTCTCTGCTTTGAGTCCTCTTTGCCTTCTGGACCATGAAGAGTGGCATTATCCTTTTTCTGTAAACTGGAGCTGAGAAGCAGCCTTGGGATTACTTTGCAAGGTCAGGATCCTGAATGGTGAAAGGCTTGGTGGTTTGAGCTCTGGACCATGAGAGAGGCAGTCGGTGAATGGCCAACTTCTGAGTGAATTAACTTAGTGATTAAATGAACTGACTGCCTTCTTCCAGGTCTCTGTACTCAGTTTACTTGTCTAGCTCTCTTTTAACTCCTTGAGGGTCATAAAAACCAAAAACCTTTACTGGGGATACAAAACAAGTTTACTAATTATCAATCTTAAGGAAGGATCCCCATTGCATGGAGCATAGCAAAGATAACCACTATGCCAATAACTCTTTAAAAATAATCACTTATCTCAACAGGTTGATACGTACAAATTCTAACAATTTTTAAAATAGTTTCTGCATGTACTACCACTTGGTATAATGAACCATATCTCTATGTCCGTCTTCCTATCAGTAAACAGAGAAGTGGGTATGGCTAGCTCCAAAGTATAGGTTGTTTCCACTATACTCTTTTCTGTGGTAAAATTTAATGGTTTTTATATTGACCACACCTCAATTCCCCTTATAATGTATGTACAACTAAGGATTGACATTATTTAGAAAAGTCATAGTACTTAAGTAAATAAAAGAAAATTTCTTTGTATCTTTGTAACTGTAAGATAACTCCTGGAAAGTTCTGACCTTCTGCCTTACCCAGCCCAGTTGTTTCTCAAACTGACAACATGGTGGCTTGAGTTAGGCCTTGGAAGATGCTTACCAAGGTTGGCAGCACATTGTTGGTGAGGTGTGTTTGGCATAAACTGCCTAGGCATCCCAGGAGTACCCTACTCTTTCTAGTTTATTATATTGAGATGCTTAGGAGAAATTACCACTCCTAATACACTGGATCTGGTCCAGGGTCAGATTCCTGAACTTCTCTGAATCTTACATTGACTCCAGAACCAAACCCTTTTAATTGCTAAAGACCACCCAGGAGTAACCTTTAAACTGAATGTAGCCATATCAAATTTCCCAGGGCTCCTTCAAGCTAAACTGGCTCACCCACACCACCCAGAGCAGGACAGAAGATCTAGTGGAGTTTTGATTTGGATTCAATTTCCAAAGAATGTGTGATGTCTTCTGCAGCATTGAGAGGCCTGGCCAGAAAGGCCAGAGTCCATTCACTCATAGAATTGGCTTGGATGCAGTGAACATCCCACCACTTGGCCTGAGTGGTATGTGTGAGTATTAGCTGTTCTCATCTGACGATAATAACTTGTGAATTGTAAAAGGCAAACTTTCCAAGAATGTTACAAAAGTCATCTTCCCAATCTAGCCTACAAAATTGACTGAAGATACATTAAACTTTGTTTTCTCTTAATTGTCTTTATCTGATTCTTGATAAGTTCAGAGTATTTTATTCAGGATTTTATATTTTTAAAAAACTTATTTACCAGCCAGCTATATAGTACACTACAATTTTTTAGGCAAAATATGTTACATACATGAAAGATATTTGCATTGTAATTTTCATTCAGCTTATTTCTTCCCATGAGTTTAGGGAACACAATCAGAAACATCTGTAACATAAAGATTGTATCAGAGAGTGAATTTCATGAATTGACAACAGTAGGTTGGAATTTAGTACTTTGTTTTTAGATCTGATTGTATGGGTGTGGTAGTTTAACCTATACTTTTGTTTCACATGAGTAAGAGAAGAATATGATAAATGAGTACACTGAACTTTTCTCTAGCTGAGAAATTTTGACCTTTGGAATAAAATATTACCACTGCCATATTCAAAGCCTTTCTAGTAAATCCCTTTAACAACTCCAAATTGATATTGTTATTTTAAAGTAATTTTTCTTGTGTACAGGTGTAAAGAGATACTTCATAGAAAAAATACAAGTCATCATATAATCTGACCTAAAGCAGACATGCCTCTAAGAAACCCAAGATGCTGTTCTTCTTTCAACCATTCATCAACTCAATGAGAAAGAATGTAAGAAAGTTCTATTAGTGATACTCCTCCCTTCCCAAAATCAAGAACAGGAGGTTTCCTCGATTTATGGAATACTTGGAATTTCACCTAAGACAGATAAATTGAGGCCCAAGTGATTTTTTTTTTGAGAAAAAAGAAAACCCTGCTACATCTATTTTTTGAGTAGGAAGAGGTTAACCAAAGAGTCACTTGTCAACCACCATGTGGAATCATTTATGCCACACTAGGCCATCAATAAAAGTGGAAAACATTGCCCTTATATTTTTTGGATTTTAGGGGAACTTGTTATACAAATGAGAAAGAGGGAGCAGCAAGACTGTACCTGGTTGATCCAGTCTCTTGAGCACCTCCAATTCTATTACCATAGATTGTCTTTCATCACCTCCTGGATTTCCACCTACAACTGCATGGCAATATCAGCATCCGGTTACACATCTACACCACTGGTTAGCAGACGGATGAAGAAATCTCTCCAATTTAGTCATTTATGTGTCAGCAAGAAAGGAGTCCCACTTCCCTCGTGGCCAGAGGACTTAACTTCAGCATCACTGAAGTGATGGCTAGACATTTACGAGCCATTTTCTTTGGTTGACAATTTTGTTTTTAAACCCCAAATGGAGCATCTGCAACTACTGTTTTATTGAATTAATTTCAAATACAGTCGTGTTTCCAGTAATCTATGACAGTTTTAAAAGTTTGAAGAGACCAGGAGTTGGTGACAACAGTAGAACATATGTGTTTCATTGGGATTTGTTAGCATCTTGCTAAATTATGTTACAGAGAAATTTCAGGAGGTAAACACCAGGTCAAGCAACAATAAATCCCCATTAAACATTCATAATTCCACGACAAGTGATAAAATGAAAACGTAAATATTACCAAACTCCTAGCTCACTATGCAATGATCACAGAAATATATAACAAATAGGGTGAATAATTTTTTTTAAAGTCCTAAAAATACTACAACAGATTATGAATTATAAAGAAAATTCGTTCACTCATTTTTGGGGTAAAAATTATGTAGGCACTTATAATATACCGGACACTGCCTGAGATTCATGGAATTCATCAATGACTAAGGTTCCTCACTTTAAGGAGCTTCCATTCTGAGACAGCAGGGAGCCGACCCAAAGACAAGAAAGAAGTAAATTATAAAGCTTGCTATAGGGTGGCAAATGCAATGGAAAGATAAACTGTGGAGCAGGGCAAAGGAGCTTCAAAGTATAGGGTTTGGAGAAGGCTGACGGGTGCAGGCTGCAGAATTTGGGTGGTCAATATAGACAAGGGAATAGTTGGACGAACATGTGAAGGAGGCAAGGAGATTGGCAGTTATATTTTAAATAATAAATTATCAATTAAATATGAACATCTAAAAATCAGTCTGATAAATCACACACAATCTGATCAACAGAGCTGATCATTTAAAATGTCAGCTAACAAGAACGATGGTAAAATTCATTGTCTCTTTTTTAAAATTTATTATTCATTATTGTGGTTCTTCTCATTTTGTTCCTTCCAAGTGCTGCTTTTTGATAACTGACTTCCTCCTCATTTCTTGCTCTGCTTTTCTAGTTTTCCCTGCCAAACTGACATTTATCCTCTCCCTTAATGCATGTACTTTTAATTATATGAATAAATAGAAATGTTTCCAATAATGCAATACTATTTTCCCTTGGAAATATCATACTCACTTACATTATTATGTTTGTGAATACTTTTTCTTGACTCATGCTGTAACCATCTGAATCATAAAAAGTCTCATTCAGTCATTTTAATTTTGTTCCAGAAACACTTACCTTGAAGTGAAAAATCCTAAATTTTTTTTGCTGGGTATTAAAATCCATTAATTTTAAAGGAAAATTATCATTCATATTATCTTAGTCCAAAATTTCTGATTTTCACAAATTGGAAAATACATCAAGTAAACAAGGAAAACAAATTTATATATAAAATAAACAATGTAAAATACAGTTCACACTAAATGTAAATGAAGTTTCTTATGATCATCAAGAAACAATGAGATTGAATTAGGAGTGGTGGTTGGTGCTTATCTTCAGACAAGTATTTGACATCCAAAGTAGATATGCTGGGTGTTTGGTTTCCAAGGGTTGACATACAAATTATCATAAACTAGGTAGCTTAAAACAAGAGACATTTATTCTCTCATAGGTCTGAAGGCCAAAAGTACAAATTCAAGGTGTCAACAGGCTGTCTGGAAGTTCTGACAAAAGATCCGCTCCAGGCCTCTCTTAGCTTCTGGTGATTGCTGGTCATCCTTGCTGTTCCATGATTTACAGATGTACCACTCCAGTTTTGTATCTGTGTTCACATGGCTTTCCCTGTTTATGTCTCTGGGTTCAAATGTTCCTCCTTTCATAAGAACACAAATCGTTATGAGGACAGGTCTTCATTATGACCACATCATAACTTCATTACATACAGTGACTAGTGGTTAGTACTTGAACTAATCTTTTTGGTGGATACATTTCAACTTACTCAATAAGAATTTTCTTTTTCTGACACTATAACCAAATAAAAGTTATATCTGAAAGCAGTTCAAAACACAATGAAAACACATAGCCAAAATGGACCGAAGACTTAAAAGTTTCTACCTGTTCATTCTTCTTAACTGACAGACTAACAAAGCAAAAGTGATTTTGATCTTCAACTTCAATTTGTTCCATGTGATCTTTTTGATTAAAATTATTGTGTCTTAAATAAATGGGTGTGTCTTTTTCTGAAAGTATATTATTGAAATAATATTGACATGGCATATAGTATTTAATGTGCTTTGAGAATGAAAAACAGTTGTTATTCCCCTCAAAAAAGTGTTATTTGAAGAAAAGTAAGCTGTAATGGTGAAAAGTGGTTAACCAAACTGTTATAACATGAAATAAATCTATTTCTTCAGGTTTGAGGGCAATCCAACTGTGATACAGACATATATTTTCATGATAATATACTGAAAGAAATATTTCAAATGTATGTTACTAACTAGTCCCTTACAAATACTTAAATCCCTCCATAGTTTAAAATTCCCCACACTGGAAGAAGAGAAGGAAGAGGGTTGCAATTTTGATGCTCTAGGGACAGGGAAGGGGTTCTCCAGGTGCATTTTCTAATGAAGCCATTTGCATTCTGTCTCTTATGAATTAGAAGTATGACTTTCCCAAAGGGGATACAGTCTAACTAGCCTCCATGAACTCAGGATGTGATCTCTCTTGGAAGTCAGGTCTTTGCAGTGTAGTCAAGATGAGATCATTAGGGTGGACCCTAATCTAACATGACTAGTGTCCTCATAGATAGGGAAATTTGTACACAAACTTGGGTGCAGATGAAAGCAGAATTCCATGAAAGCTGTGATCAAGGTGAGGCACTTCCAAGCTAAGAAATACAAAAGATTTCCAGCAACCACTAAATGCTAGGGAAGAGGCGTGGAAGAGATTCCCTCCCACAGCCCTCAGAAGCAACCAGTTCTGACAATACTTTGATCCTAGGCTTCTAACCTCCAGAACGGTGAGACAATAAATTTCTACTGTTTATTCCACCTATTCCATGGTACTTTGCTATGCAGCTCTAGCAAACTAATATTCCAGCTTTCGTGTAAAGAGGGCTAAAATTGATATGACAGTAAAATTTAGTTATCACATACATGAACCTTAATGTTTGGTCTTGATCAGTGTTGAATGTCTAGAGTCTGTTCTAAACAGTTTCTGATAAGATTCTACCAATCCCCTTCTGAATGATGTAGTCTAATTGTTGACCCATTAATGCTGTAAGTTTACTTTCCTATACAAGGGTGATTAATTCCCAAGAGATATTTGAGAAGTCACTGAAATGTAACACATCAACAGGAGCAAATCTTTACTCCCAGGACAAAATCTACTTTTGTTTCCTTCTTTGTAAAAAAAAAAAAAAGGAAAGGATGCGGCAATGTACCTGACTAAAAATACATTTCCAAGACTTTCTTGCTCAAAAATATTGTCAATAAAATGTAGAAAATCTTGTAAGCAATATGTACAAAACAATTGAATAAAACTTCTAAAAAAGTTCATTGAGATGACACTTCTTCCTTCTTTTTTCTTTCCCCACACATCATTCTAAGGTCTTCAGGTCCAGCAGCCACGTGGAGATTGTCAGTGAAAAACTGAATCTCTGCCCTGACACTTTTGTGCTACTAAACAGATATCAACAAATGCCTATCTTCATACATTCATTCAATGACAATAATAAAGTCATATAGGCAGCAGTCCTAGATAGACATTTCTCAAAAGAAGATGTTTCTCAAAAGATCAACAGATATGTGAAAAATTCCTCAAAAAATTAATAATTTATATCTCTATATTTCATAATAAATAAGTTACTCTTAATAATTTGTTTCCTTTTTCTATTCAAAGAAAAATTAAAGGAAATTGAAAAGGAAGATATCATCTGAATCATTTTATAATGAGAAAACATTACTCAAGATTAAGTTTACATAATCTTTATCATTATAAAGTTAAAAGTATATAGACAAAATTCCTATTTTAAACAAAGAAAGTGCTGGGTGTGGTGGTGCATCCCTATAATCCCAGCAACTTGGGAGACTAAGGGAGGAAAATCACAAGTTTGAGCCAGCCTGGGTAACTTAGTGAAACCTTGTCTCAAAATAAAAAATTAAAGACACTGGTGATGTGACTCAGTGATAGAGTGCCCCTGGTACCAGGAAAAAAAAAAATTAAAAAGTGGGATGAGATTTCTCCCACATTTTTCTAGTTCACAGAGCTTATTAAAAATCTGTGCTTCTTTGAACTACTTCCCCTTCCAGTAGCATTCCTTCATTTGAGAAGCTTTAACTCAATTCAGCTACTTGAATTACTTGCTGTTGTTTCTTTGAAGGTGTAATCATTGGGGAGTGGGGGTTGATACCATGAGCAAGAAGATAGTTCAGATAGTTTGCTTTCTTGCTAAGCCACCATTTGGCTGTCAAAAAACTGTAAGTTTTAAAGTATTTTTAACCGATTAAGATTCCATCCAATGAAACATTTTAGAATAGGTCTTTCTAGGTCCGTAAGTCCCTCACTTGCCATCTTAAGCAAAAATAAACTTTGTTTAATAAATATACAATAATTCTTGGTCAAAGGGGAAAAATATCTTAAGTGGTTCTATAAGTGGTTCTAGCATTCTCCTCTTTCTGAGCCCCAGGGTGTTTTCAGTTTAGGACTTCTATACCCTACACTGCTACTATTTTAAGTGCTTTATATTCCCCTTCAACCCCCCTGTTAAATGTTTTTCCTGTTATACTGTTAAATGGCAATATTATCAAATTCATTGACATTCTTGAGTTCTTTGACACTATATATAAGTATTCAAAAGGGTATGACCTATTGACTATAATGAGATTTAAGTTTCTTTATCTTGTTTTTGATGAGGCAAGTTAGATTGGGAATATCACTGATATAAATTTTTAGACTGAGAATCCAATCAGCTATTTATAAATCATTCACAATAGTAAGTATAGTAAGTGATGAAGCTAAAGCTAGAAGCCAGTCTTCAGTTTCCTAGTTCAGTTCTTCATTCATTCTCCTGAACTTGCCTTCTAGGATAGCTTCTACTATGTAATGGTACTTTCACCCCAGCAAATAGGAAAGATAACTGAAATGACTAAAGGAAGAGAGTATTCTCAAATCAGGCATGTCTCCAACTTGAATTATTATTCTTGATGGAAATTTAAGAAGATACTAGAGTATAGAAAACTTTCTATTTGAAATAAATATTATAGTATGAATATGAGGTGTCTCCCAAAAGCTTCAAAGGAGGTGAAATGATCAGATTATGAGAGCTGTAACTGATCCATTTGATGGATTAATAATTTGAGTGGAATAACTGGGTGGTAACTGTAGACAGGTAGGGCATGGTTAAAGGAAATAGGTCACTGGGAGCATGGCTTTAGAGATTTTAGTTTCTCCCTGGTGGCTCAGTTTCTCTCTCTATCCTTCCCAACCACCATGAATTGACTAGCTTTCTTCT
The DNA here is from genome assembly GCF_902686455.1 of Sciurus vulgaris. NCBI lineage: Eukaryota > Metazoa > Chordata > Mammalia > Rodentia > Sciuridae > Sciurus > Sciurus vulgaris. The sequence goes on along the minus strand of NW_027632875.1, from coordinate 1,827,587 downwards.
GCCATGCCTATCCACCATCATGGTGTGCCTCACCTTGAACACAGGGAAATGGATATGATTATCCATGGACTGAACCTCTGAAACTTGAGTCAAAATATACTTTTTCTTCTCTAAATTGTCCTTGTCCTTGTCAGGTATTTTGTTCATAGTGACAAAAAACTAACATGTTCAGAAATTGGTACTGAGAAGTAGGGTCATTGTTGTGGTTAACCTGACCATGTGGTTCAGTCTTTGGAGCTGGTTTGCAGGAAGAGTTTGTAAAGACTTGGAGATGCAGGCTCCTTCTGTAGCCATGAGAATCAACCTAGCTTAACCACAAATATAAGGTTGAATAAGCACACTTACCACCAAAAGAAACAAAAACAAACTGAGCAGGTGAAGGTGTAAGTGACTGCAAGCTTGAAAAACATATGCATATATGTTGTCTTGCATATTTTTCTTTGTTTTTCTTAATTATGTTTGTGACTTTATATATTATGAGTTTAAACATAGCAAAAATGTCAAACTTTCTCTCACATCAAAAAGTAATTTGCTCATTCAATTTCCATTCAATGAATACTTATTGAAAGACTATTCTGAGACAAACACTATGATAAATATTATAGATATTATAAGAACCAGATAGATATAATTATTGCCTTCATGAAATTTATAGTCTGATGATACATGTACAAAAATTAAAGTTAAATTAAACATGATAAATGCTAACATTTAAAACTCCATGAGAGAATTTTAGGACACAATATTCCCATTGGCATATTCAAGATCAAACGTAAGTCAATGTGTTTTACATTTTTCTCAATGTTTCTCTCCACCACTTTTAGGAAGTATTTAGTAATAAAAATAAATAAGGGTGATATTATAAGTATAACCTTGAGCCTGCTTTCTGAGAAACATGTAGCTCATTCTTAAACTTGAATTTGTTAGTAAGTTTGGATTGTATTAATTTTCATGGTGTAGTACAACACCATGTGATGTCATCTTTCTAAGTTGAAGACATTATTTTGAACATGGGTTTAAAGAAAAATCAAAATACTAAGTTTGTGTGATTTGTTATGCAGCAATAGAAAACTGAACACAGCAATTAACTTGCAAAGCTAAGATTATCACTTGGGTCTGTCCAACACTAGAACCTTCACTCTTTTTCTGAAGTGGACTGATTTACTATATTGCATACTCATCCTCTACAATCTTTGTTCTAAATCTTATTCTTTGGCTGTAAGTTCAAGATCAAAGGTAGGCAAAATACCTTGGTAGCAGTCTAAGGAAGTAAGAGTAGGAATTGGTACTTGGCTGATTCATGCTGACAGGATGAGAAAGAGTAGGCTGGAGAATTTATGGATACCTCCATATTTGATGTCAACAGTGTGATGTTAATATTGAAAACTGACTTTTTATGCTTAAGCTGATATCTTTTTGGAATCCTGTATAAACTATAGCTGATATGAGCATCACTTTGGTATGTCATTAAACAAAATGGTGGTATATTAAAAACAAATTTTTGTAACAGTGAGATTCTACCTTCCATGTCCCATGTCTTACATTAGTTGTACTTAAGGGTATAACTTCATGAGGAAATAATGCCAACCACCATCAATTGATGAGTAGGAAATGGGGTCAACTAATGTAAACCTATATTAAAAATGAGAAAATTATATTCTTTTATAAGGTGGTTGCTATTTTTGTGTGGTAAGACAACAGGCCTTACATTCTCAAATAGTTGTCCTCGATTCCTTATTACAAAGTTATAAGAGTAATAGCCTCAAACTGATTCTAAAAGTCAAAAGTAATAATGAAATAGAGCATTTTAGAGATTGCTCTTTATGACTCTACAAATACACAGTGTTTCTGAGGCATATCCAATAAACCCTTTGCAAGACTTGATATTGATCCAACAACACCAAGGAAAGAACTTTAGATTGTGGCAGAATTATCAAACCTCCACCATGAAAATCTTAGCTTTGTGTTGATTTGAAAAACAATAACAATAATATGGACTGAACAGGAATGTTTATTTCTATTGACGGGTCTATATTGCTATTAACTAGTATACAATATCTTTCTGTTGCAACTTTATCATAATCATTAAAAGAATCAACAATTGGGACATATGATAGCAGGCACGCACAGATTAGTCAGGTAGATTTTCAAGGTTTTCCATACCTCCCAATTTCAATAATAACAGTCGAGACTACTGAAGTTAAGGCTTGAGTTACTCCAGAGTAGTTTTTGTACTAACTGAATAAAGGTATACTTTGAAGAAGACTTATTTCTTCTACAGTGCACATCTACTTGATCGTTGATGTAAGTTTATCTACGAGGATCCATGGAACTCACATGGGTTAGTTTCCTGTGAAATTGGCACAAGTCTGAGCCTCCCAAACCCAGACTCTGAGAAAATGTTTACCGAGCTCAGATTTATGTGTATCCAAAGAAATTCCATCTAGTTTTTACTCTCTTCTTATCTCCAAGAAACCTACCAACACTGGCAGCTGCTATAGCTGTGCTATAACTAAGCTTATTCTAGAGCAGATAGTGCCAAAACAGATTTTTTTTTCAGTGTTCACAGTTCCCAAGAGAGTACTGTCAACTGGCCAGGGAATGCATCTGTGTGGGCCAAACCTCAGAGAAATATTCTTATCTAGTGTATATTTATTTTATTATTATTTATTATTTTTATTATTATTATTATTTATTATTTTTATTATTATTTATTTATTATTTGGTATATAATAAATATGATCCAAATTTCCCTTTCTTCATAAAATGTTAATATATGGGATCTGACTGGGAACCAGAAAGTTCTATAATATCAGTGATTTTAAAAGAACAGCAAAATAAGATCATTTGTACTATACCCAGATATTTCAACTTAATGCATTTTAAAAATGTACATTTATGTAACTAGTAACAAATAATATTTAAAATAGCCATAATATTCAATAGTAGCAGAACATTCTTATTTCTTAAGTACATTTCAAAGGAAAATATCCTAATTGTTATATTAAGTAATTTACTATTTATGACTATTTCTGATATTATTAAAAAACAAATTAGGTAAGAAATTACAGTCACCTCATACTAGACAAAGGAACAAAAACACACAATGAAGAAAAGATAGCCTGTTCAACAAATGGTGCTGGCAAAACTGGAAATCCATATGTAGTAAAATGAAATTAAACCACTCTCTCACCCTGCACAAAACTCAAATCAAAATGGATCAAGGACTTAGGAATTAGATCAGAGACCCTGCACCAAATAGAAGACAAAGTAGGCCCAAATCTTTATCATCCTGACTTAGGCCCACACTTGCTTAACAAGACTCCAAAGCACAAGATATCAAAGCAAGAGTCAATAAATGGGATGGGCTCAAACTAAAAAACTTTTTCTTAGCAAAGGATACAATCAATAATGTGAAAAGAGAGCTTACAGAATGAGAGAAAATCTTTCCCACATGCACTTCAGATACAGCACTTATCTCCAAAATTTATAAAGATCTTAATAAAAGTTTGCACCAAAAATACAAAGAACCCAATCAATAAATGGGCCAAGGAACTGGACAGACACTTTACTGAAGAAGATATGCAGGCAATTAATAAACATATGAAAAAGTGTTCAATATCTGTAGTAATTGGAGAAATGCAAATCAAAACAACTCTAAGATTTCAACTTACTCCAATTCAAATGGCTATTATCAAGAACACAAACAATAATAGATGTTGGTGTGGATGTGGAGAAAAAGGCACACTTTTACATTGCTGGTGGAGTTGTAAATTGGTGCAGCCACTCTGGAAAGCAGGGTGAAGAATCCTCAGAAAACTTGGAATGGACCCACCTTTTGACCCAGTTATCCCACTCCTCGGTTTATACCCAAAGGACTTAAAATCAGCATACTACAGTAACACAGCCACATCAATGTTTATTGCCACTCAATTCACAATAGCTAGATTGTGGAACCAATCAAGATGCCCTTCAACAGATGAGTGGATAAAGAAACTGTGATATGTATATATATATATATATACACACACACACACACACATACAGTGGAATATTATTCAGCCATAAAGAAGAATAAAATTATGGCATTTGCAGATAAATGGATAGAATTGGAATTGGAGAATATCATGCTAAGTGAAATAAGCCAATCCCAAAAAACCAAAGGCTGAATGTTTTACCTGATAAGTGGATGATGATATATAATGGAGGTTGGGGGTTGGGAGTGAGAGAAGAATGAAGGAAATTTAGATTATGTAGAAGGAAATGATAGGGATGGGGGTATGAAAAATCATGGAACGAGACAGACATCATTACCCTATGTACATGTATGATTACATGAATGGTATGAATCTACATTGTGTACAACCACAGAAATGAAATGATGTATCCCATTTGTGTATAATGAATCAAAATGCAGTCTATAAAAAATAAATAAAAAAAAATTTTTGAATGTCTAATCATATTAGCATAATATTAACTGATTATATAAGCTTTTATACATCTAATTTAATATAAAACCCCTTTCACTAATCTATAGTCTTTCAAAATATTGAATAATAAAGTATATTCTGGAATTTGCTAATGCCATCTATTTTGAAAACTAACACTTTAAAATGATTAAAATATGACTTCTTATTTTTATCTTATTGAATTTTAGCACACATATTTGCCTTTCTTTCCTTGACAGTAACAATAATAATTTTAAAGAGTACATTCATAATAGTGAATGAAATGGAAGAGGATATATATTATAATAGAAAATTCAACAACTATAACAAACAAAAACCCACAAAATAGATGAGAACTCTAGCAGTATGGCAGCCTAGACACCCTAATATAAGTGGTCCTGAAAATAACTAAAAATTCAGGATCCAATGTACATAGCATCAATTAAATTTGTGACTGTTATAAAAAGATAAGGCTAGATATAAAAAGAAGCATGAAAATATCATCAATTACATTGTTTTCACCATAAAGATATTTGCCAAATCCAGATAAACTTGAGAGCTAGTGTTCAAGGTTTCACAAGTCATAGAAAATATGAGATAAGCCATAGACCCTGGTCAATGTGGAAAGTCTTACAGATGATTTTCCCACATAAACTAGAGAGGATATGGTCACATATTCTTGGGTAGCTCTATCCCCAACCATCTCCTGTTTTCCCACCCTCACTCCAACTCTCCACCACCCAACCACACTCAGACCTCTACTACCTCTACTGCTAGGGATAAAATGAACATTTTTTAAATCTTATAACTCAGTGCTAGTGAAGGGGAAAATTTTTTTTCCTAAGAATTTGTAAATACAAATAAATTCTCAATGATTTTTGCAAACTGAGTCCATACTATCTGGAATTTATGAAATATTTTAAACCATGAATTTGTTTTACAGTTCCTAGTTAATTAGTAACTACAGGTTCTGAAGAGAAGCAAAGGGAGCAACCTGATATCCTTTTGGAAGGACACCAATCTTAAACCAATGCTTTAAGGAAATACCAGGCAAGCTTCCAAAAAATGTGAACTCAAAATCACAAAACATGTAGAAAATCAAATACCATGAAGAAGAACCAGGAGAATTAACAAACACTAGACTCACACCCTCAGTGGTCAAATAAATCATTAAAAATTCTTCTTTTTCTAGGTAAAATTCAGAGAAAGAAAGGATGACATGAGTAAAGGAGAAAAGACTCTAAAAACAACAAATAGATTAGAAAATAATTGGATTTAACTTTTTAAATTAAAACATAAAAAACTCAGAATATGATGCTTGTTTCTGACCATATTAGATTATCAGGAATCAGCTTTATTATTCCTCCTTAAATAAAGAGAATATTGATAAAATACATGAAACTACAGTTTTCAGGCATTATACAGAGCTAATTCAGATCTTTGATCCTATAAAGAATGGGAACCAATGAGTGGAGACTTGTGACTATGTGCTGTAGTTTGGGTCTTAAATTCCCTCAAAAGGTCCATATGTTGAAGTCTTAGGCCCTGCTTGATACTTATTGGGAGGTAGTGGGACCTTTAAGAAGTAGGGTTACTGGTAAGTTTTACTATTGAGAGTGTACACTTGAGAGAGATTATGCAGGTCTGGACTATCCTTCCCTTTTTTTGTTTTCCTGGTCACCAAGTGAATGGTTTTACTCTGCCATGCATTCCCAGTATGGGCTGCGACAGACCCAATGCAACAGAGCCAACTGGTTATAGGCTGAAACCTCCAAACCTATGACCTAAAATAAACCTTTATTCTTTATGTTTATTTTCCTAAGTATTTTGTTATAGTAAAGAAAATCTAACTAATACATTATCGACAAATGGTAAATGGTAGGGGATACCCACATAGAACCCAGTAATGTCACTGAGTTGAAAAGAAAGACATTGGGATTTGGAGAGGGCACAGCAGCCAGCATTTATTGGATGGGATACTGACAAAGAAGGAGGCTGTATAGAGATAAGCTCCAAAGATTAGTTCCTTGTTCAAATATTAATCTCTGCATGTATGAGATAAAGCTACCTCAGGTGGCAGAAAGAATAATCAGAAACCATGAGGTCAAATAATTCCTAGAGTTCACACAAAACTGGGAATAGCCTACCATATAGCTAGAGAAATAAGACTTCAGAGTATGTGGGGCATAGGGGAGAACCTCCAAAAATTTATTTATAAAGATCATGTATAACTTTATATAATATAAAAGTGAAGGGAAAAAATACGAGATTATCTCAATTGATTTTTATCACCAATTAATGATGCAAAGTATTTGACAAATGTAATACCAGTTCATAATAGAAGACTAACAGCTAGCTGAGAATAGAAGGGAACTTCATTGCCCTGATTTTTTTAAAAAGCAGCTATATCAAAACAACAGGTGAAATCATGCTTAATAATGAAAAACTAAAGCCTACCCACTACAACTGAGAAAAAGGACAGGGCTATCTTCTCAAACAAATTTCATTTAACATTGTCCTGAAAATTCCAGTCAGTACAATGAGGCAAATATACATGCATATCCTTAGAAAAATGTAGGCACATTGAAAAGAAATAAGTAAAGCTATCATTGTTTACAAGTACTAGAGCTATCTATGCAAGAAATCCTATTTGCTGAGTAAATACATTGCCAACAAAATTAAAAGTCAAGCCATAGATTTGGAGAAAATGTTTGCAAAATGTATATTTAGTAAAATGTATGCAAAACATATAAAGACAATTAGCAACATGATTAAAAATAAGAAAAATACTTAAATATTTCACACACACACACACACACAAACACATGCAATAAAATACCACTATATATACCCCCTAGAATGGTTAAACGTACAAAGGATTAGTGAGGATAAGAAGCAGCTGTGACTCTCATACATTTCTGGTGAAAATGTGAAATGGTCCAACCACTTTGGAAAATAGCATGGTACTATCTGCTAAAGTTAAGCATGAGCAAATTACTCAGAAATTCCATTTCTTGTAACATACTCAAAAGAAATAAAAATGTATGTCCCCAAAAAGATTTGTACACAAATGTCCTTAGCAATTTTAGTTAACCCAAGTGTCGAATGATCCCCCAATATATAATAAATTATGTTTTACTTATACACTGGAATGCTCCTCAGCAACCAGACAAAGCAAACTGCTAAAGTATGCAAGAATGTGTTTGAATTCCAAAAGCATCAAACTAAGTGAAAAAAGCATATAGAAGTCTACTTATATGATGATTCCATTCACCTGATATTTTAGAAGATAAAACTGCAGTGATAGAAGATAAGTGTTTTCCCAGGGACTGGATAGAGGCAAGAATCAATAACAAAGCAACTTTGGAGAAGAGAATTTTTGGAGAGTTGGACTTATCTATACCTTGATACAGTGGTGATTACATGACTACACCCATGTTTACAAACTCATCAGTTTGTTTTCTTGAGACAAAGTTAATAGTGACAATTTTCTATATAATTTCAACAAAACCCCTATTGTCAAAACACTAGCAAAAAAATAAATAAATAAAGCATGAGCAAGTCAAACTATTATCTCATTTTTAAACCCATTCTATGAGAGAAATTAAGAAGTGATCAAATACCAAAGCAATGGAGAATTTCTCTTTTGTGCATTATTAGTCGAACTAGCTTTTGGTTCTGCTAGGCTGTATTTATACATTATCTTTTGAAATTGGGTAATCATGTACTGTATAACTTAATAGCTCTACCATATGAGCATATGCAAGTTAACTTTTACATGTATGAACCACAAAACATGCATAATAATATTATTTTCATTACTCTCTATCATGAACTAATAAGTATTAAATGTACATAACCAAAATGACAAATTATAGTATATTTATGCAAGAGAGAAACATACTGTAGTAAAAATAAGTTAATCACATGTGCCAACATAGAGACAGAATGTTGAGAAAAACTGCTAATCTCAAAAGACAATATACTGCATGATAACCTATTTATAAAATTCAAAATAAATTAGTGTGATAAATTTTAGTTATTGTTGTGAAGGTTCATTATAATATCAATAAGTAAATATATTAATGTATGGCCCAATGACAACAGGTGTCATTAACTAAGAATTATAATGAATCCAATTCTGTTTTCCTAGAAGTCCATCTAAAATAAAGACATAAACATGTAAGTGGAAAGAAAAATGAATGAGTAGATGAAACAATAATATGGCATAAATATATCTTAATAAAGAAGATATTAGCATAATCTTGGAAAATATATAAAACAGAAAAATAATAGCCTAGTAAAAATGAAATGTAAAGTTACTGTTAAAATGAAGAAAAGATAATCCTTTTGACACTGTTGCAGAATTATTTTTTCCAAGTGCCACAGAGGTTGTAATAATTGACCCTTTTAGAATTAAATGAGTCAAACCCTTCTTCCTAGTTAACCTTGCATGAATACTACCAGCACAATTTTTGACTTTGTGTAATTATTACTTACAAAAATCCTGTCATGAAATTATTTAAACTTTGAGGATTATACTATCAATCAAGTCCGTGGACAAAATTATGTTTCTAGCACAGAATGCAAATCTTACCAATCTTTTAAATGTAAAAGTGAAGGTATGAATAAACACAGAAGGAAGGAGGGAATACAGGAAGGGGAGAAACTGGCCTGAAGAGTCTCATGTTTTATAATTCAGAATGATGAGAAATCATATCTGATAAAATTAGAAAGAAGCATCTAATTGAGTTTTCTTTTTAAATTATTAGTATAACCAAAAAGAAAGAAAGAAAGAAAGAAAGAAAGAAAGAAAGAAAGAAAGAAAGAAAGAAAGAAAGAAAAAATAATGCTGTAAATTATCTGATTTTCAGAATAGTAGTGGGGACAAAATGTCCATGGCAGTATGAATAATATATAGCACCACCTGTTGGACTGGAAACTCCATAGTTAATATTTCATATTTTAAAAATTATCATACTATTATTTGGAGTAGGGAAAAATAGAATAAAAAATTTAAAATTGTAAGTGGTTGCCTCTTTGAAATAGAAATGTAGATAGAAAAACAAGGAGGTCAATGAACTACTGTGTTTCATTATATGTTTCAAAATGTGTTTCAAAATATGACCATGCTAAGTCATATTTTTCCTGTTTGTATGAAGCACCTTCATCTAAGTAAAGGAAGAGATAATTAAACAACATGACACCAAAATAAAATGCCTTGTACAAACTTATCATTCAAGTAAGTGGTGGATACCACAGACTTGCTTTTCATCCTTTACTTCATGTTATTTTTTACTCCTCTTTCAAGATATGCTCTCATTTCATGATATATAATGATACCTATCTTCCTTTGCATGAAAAGAATCTAAATACATCTCAGATTTGAATTAGAGAAAACTTTTAAAGTAGTTTGTAAAATATTTTATGTTCATCACTTTAAGCAAGCAGTGTTGTCAGTGTCAGTAATGCAGAAGGAACAAAGAGGCAACCAACAGTTCCTAGAATCACTGAAGCTAATTTGTAGTCAGAGCCCAACTGAAATTTAGAGAATCTCAACACTGAGCAGATGGCTGTTCAGCCTGTAAGTAGCACTTCCCCTTAATTTGAAAACACCCAAAGAACCACAGCAGTGTTGTCTGAGGCTCATTCAGTGACCCTTGCAATGAGGTAGGAGGAGCCAGAGAAGATCTGACTTTGCTGGAGAATCAATCGCACACTGTCCCTACTAACCTTGCACGAAGTGTACTTAGTTTGTCTTTCCTTTCAGATTTTAAGACTGAAGAAAATCTTGGAAGACAAAGCACTCTTTTTCCTCTCCTCCTGTAGAAGCAGGATTGACAAATTGCAAACCTGTCCCCTTCTGATGTATCTCATGCAGACTCAGTTCATTGGGCAGTTTGCCACACAACTCTCCAGATGCCAGATACTGTCAAGGAGACTGTATAACCTCACCGAGGGGTTGAAATGTATCCTTCTACTTCTTCCATTAAAAGAGGAAAAATGGAGAGTTCTAATCTTGTTTTCCAAAAGCTAATTTTAATTGTCTTTCCTTTCTTTTCAAGAGATGACTACAAAAACATAGCAACTCAGAAACATGGGAACCCCAAATCACATCTTCCTAAAATGAGACAAGGAACAAGCATTCTGTGTAGTAGAGAACTGTAGTAAGGGGATGACCAATATCCCAGTTTTGATTTTCCTTTATCTCATTTATTAACTTGAAACATATTCCTATATCCTGTCTTTCCCCTTACTCTCTACAGTTTTACTTTATAAGAGCTGAATGAATCTTGTGTTTCACATCAATTTTAAAGTTATGCAAAGAGAAATGAGGAAATAATCTTACAGGCTGTTTCCCAAAGAGAAAGAATCAGTAAGGAATCATTGCCAATCTCATGATAAAGTTTGTTTATTGGCTTTGAGTGCTTAATATCCTGTAAAGCATTCACACAATGTAATCCCTGTGATGATCAAATAACCAGTACCACATCAGTGTGTTCTATAACCTGACAGTTGCTGACTTGGGTAGTAACTTCAAAATTATCTTTCACAGTGAAACTCTACATCATGCACAACCACAAGAATGATATACTGATTAGAATAAATTATACTCCCTGTATGTATAATAATGTCAAAATACACTCTACTGTCAGGTATTCCTAAGAAGAAAAAATTTTAAAAATTATCTTTCAGTTCACTGGATTTGTTGAAACTCTCCATTCTCATGCAAAGAGCAGATTTTCAGAAATTGTAGTATTTGCTCCAAATCTTTCAGGTACTGTGGAGAGCCTGCTTGTATGGACATATACTAGCATACATGTGTATATGATATTAATTTGCCCATAAACACACTACTGTCACTGGCCAACATGCCATTCCTTCTATAAACCGCACGGCCTCTTGGCTCAGGACTCTTTTTGTTTACTTACTTTTCTGCCCACAATGCTCAGTGAAGACAGCAATATGGTTCACTCTTCCCACAACTTCATGCATTGCTCAAATGTCACTTTCTTAGTGAGGTATCCCCAAATCATCGAATCAAAAATTACAACTTGACCACTCCAGCTCTCCATAATTTTCTTCTACGCTTTATTTTTCTCCATAGCACTGATGCCTTCCACTCTGTTCTATAACTTACTCTATCTGTTCTTTAATACCAATATGGCTGACACACTGAGATGCTCATAAAACATTTTTTAATGACAACATTTAAAGATGATGCAAATGATGTCAGCTTGGTATCTGAATGTGACTTTTAATACATTATTTTCCCACCATAAACATGCATTTTTCACCTTTCAGTAAAACTACATGCTCTTTCTAATAGCCAAATGCTATGCTGTTCTTCTGTTCATGCAATACCTCAACTTTCACTGTGTAATTGTTTACACCTCACTGGCCTTCTAGTCTGATTGATCCAAGGATTATTTGTCATTTTCTATTTCACTTAGGACTAACTTGAAAATGAGGGGTTTTCCAAGGTCCCCCAAAAAAATTCCATGAAGAAAAAATTGGCTCTTGTACAATGATGAAGAGAATTGCTGTGAGATACCACATAAGTAAATCCAAAGATAACTGGGATGCACAGCTCACTTAGAAGGAGAAAGAAATTGGACTGCACAAGGAATCTCTTGCTCCCCTTGCTCAGATGAGATGTCTCTGGCAGGCATCCCATCTATCTTCACTCAAAGGGCAATAATTTTCCAGTAAAGCCATTTGGACACATGGCTGCTTTCCAGTCATTTGAGAAGTTCTCCTGCAAATGTGTCCCGAGAAGATGTCTACAGTGTAGGTATGATTTCAGAAGATGGATCTGCCTGAATGATTTCTTGCCTGGACTTGGCTAGGACTTTTTTCCATCTACTCTAATTTTTTTCAGTCAAGATTTTTATGAGTATTGAATAAGAGTATTTTAGATGTCTCTAGTAGCTAAGATTGAGCCTTAGACAAAAGCCCTCTAAGACTGCAGTATAAATAGAGAAGAGTTCAGGATGACATCATGCTGTATGCACACCAGAAGTGAACAAAAATAACCTACAATAACCTTTAGAATTAGTTTTTTCCTGACGTCATAAAACAATATTTTATTTGGGAGGCATGTATGGGCAAGATCTTTCAAAAGCTCTATTTGTTTTTTGTATCCAGGAAGACACCACCATTGTTTTCACATAGGTTTCCTTCTGTGCTGTGGTTTTGCCATTTTCTGCTTCTTTATGAGTGGCTGCTTCAGAATATTTTTCTTTGGGACATTTATTAAGAGCAACAAGGATATGAATGAAAAACCATCCTTACAACAATACAGGGTGGGTTTCTACTTCCATATGTAATGCAGATCAAATCCAAAGGACAGAAATGGACTATATCAACAGCAATATGGTTGCTTTCTTCCGAGGTTATATAACAACATGCAGCTGGTAAAAAATATATTACAGTACATTGATGGACATCTATCTATGTGCCTTTTGATGTGTTAGTTAAATCCAAGATTAGAAAGAGAATGTAGCATCATAATATAGTTTTTTAAAAAGTATAAAAATATTCTAGCCAAATTGAAGTATATCAGAGAACAGAAAAACATAAATTCAAAGTTATGGTTAGTCAATGTTCCAGCTTTTACAATGCTTCCATTATAAAATAAATTTGATATATTTTTTCAAACTGTTAACATAAAATCCTTTCTGAATCTGATTAAGTTCACATCACTTCATTTTTCAAAATGTTCTTTCACTATTTCCTAGAAGACAAAGATGAGTAAGTGTAAAATCTTTTCAAATATAATAAAACCAAATTTAAAAACTTCCCAAATAAATAGCACTTCTAGAATAAGTCAGCATATTTCATTTTCTCCTTTTGGTTCCTATTAATCTTACACAGACAAAAGAGGAACGTTCCAATAATTAACCTTGTGCTGTTGACCTAACCAAAATTAACTGGCTATGCAACAATTTAGTTGTCCATATAAAAACAGGAAGAGATTTCCCCAAGTAACCCTTATTCACCACGAGAAAAACAGCTGGTGCTCTCTTTCCATGTAAGCCTATGGGGCAGGGATGAAAGGATGTATATTTCTGATGTCCTCTCTTGTAAATGGGTGGCTTTTTCCAATGGAACTATGCCAACACCCACTTCCTGAGAACCAGGGGCCCAAGAAGATCTCGTCCAAATATTTAGAATTAAATCTTTATAAAATGAGATCTATGAAAAATGAACAAAGATTCAGCACCAGTGCAACATAATAAATAATAATGGAAGGCCATAACTTTCCCTCCTACGAAAGGAAGAAAAGATTAATAAGAAACATTGCCTTCCAAGGACAAAAATCAGTTTTAGTACAAGACTTCTTTTGTGTCCTGTTTTCCAGTAGTTCTGCTACATTCCCTACAGTACACTGCTGGGATTTTTAATTTTTTTTATTTTTGCTATGCATGCTCACACATCTGTTGCACATGTGTGATCAACCGACTAGATTCTTGAGCCAAATGTCCTGTTAAATGGACAGAGTGGGCAGAGCATACCTTTGAGAGTTAGATTCTGCCTCTGGTGGATTGCTGCCAAATGCAATGGTGTAATAAAGAAAAGAAATCTGCTCATTTGAATTGCATTGAAATGAACTGTTTTCTCTCCTAAAATACCATATGGTAATGATCCCTGGAGGTATGGCGCACAACACCTAGGTCTGGCAGGCTCCAACGAAGGTTGTAAATGTCCCTGTGTAGTCAGGCTGCGAAAGGCAAGACGGCTGACAAGAAGCATGCTGGGTGAAACAAGAATCCTACCTGATGTACCTCAATTGACTCAAAATGAAAGAAAGTAGATTGAACAAAGAAATCCTAGCAAGTAGCCTTGGAGAAATCCTTCTTCTCCCATTAAAAAGCAATTCTTGGATCTCACCTCCAGTAAAGTGAAACCTTATGGAAAGAAAGCTGTTTCACCTGAGCAGTAGCCAGAGTTTCTGTGCAGCAAATTATCTCAATAAGACTCAAGTGGACGTCTGCAAAGCAAAACGCAGTCTTCATAACCAAACCTCCACCAGAGCTGAGAGCAGATGGACCCATAACTGGAGACAGCAAGAGTCCTGCCTCTGCTTTGGCTAGCACTCTCAGTGAACCTGATCCTGCCTCAGGTAGTAGCTTTTGACCTGCAAGCCATTCTTTGAGGTTTTTCAAGGGACAGACACACACACACACACACACACACACACACACACGCACGCACGCACACACGCGTGTGCACAAGCCAGACTTTCTTAGTTCTAAGGAATTCAGGTAGCATTAGAGAACCGGTGATGAGATGCCTGTACACCAAAAAAAAAAAAAAAAAAAAAAAAAAAAAAAAAAAAAAAGAAAGGAAAGAAAAAAAAGTACTAGTGTAGAGTACTAGTTTGTGGGCTTTAACCGCCACAAACCCCTTATTGCCTTTAGTAATTATAAAATTAGTATAATTCTGATCCTTTCACCATTCTTGAAAGGGTACAAATTTTCCACTAAAATCAGTCTAAAATCAAAATATTTCACATAGAAATAAGAGAAGTTACCCCAAGACAAAAAGTTATTCTTGCCTATGTATTCCTATTCTAAGAATTCGATCATGACGGGGTACAAGAATTCCTAAAACTTGTTTCTTCTCAATTTTCCCTTTGTTTTCCTAGAAGCTTAGATAACTGAAGAAAAGTCTATCCATAAAACTGAACATAAGTTGTGCATTAATATAATTATTGTTCTTAACTTTCCTGAGAATGGAAGTTTTATTTTTCAAGTCAAATATGATTTTGTTTTGATTTATATAATTTCTTTGTAATAATTTTGAGGATTCTCAAGTTAGTATTACTTATAAAAACACAAATGTTTTATAATGGAATCATAGCAGTATACAATAGGCAATCTTTATCTTAACCTTGGTTAATAGTAATACACTTAATCTTCACTATAGTTCAATAAGATAAGTATTGTTGTTACCCCTGATATTTATGAATTAGAAAATTGAGATTTATCAGAATTTTGTACTTTGCCCAAAGTCAAAAGTAAGAGGTATCCTGAGATAAGATTCCATCCTGTTTTTTGAGCCAGTATTCTGAAGTGTCCACTATGCTAGTATGCTAGAAATGTATTTTGGGTTTTGAAATCCAGACTCTAGAGTTGCCATTTGAAATATATCTTTCCTATATTTTAAGACATTGAAAGGAGAAAATCCTATTTACCTCACTTATTTCATAGTTTAAAAAACATTATGTAACCAAATATTCTTATTTTCTTCAAGTCTGAAGATTTGTTATCAGGGAAGTGCTAGCCCATTGTCTCTACAATCTGCTACTAATATTATTTTAAAATTCTGATTTTTTTCTTTATCCCTTTTTGTTCCCATGGGAGTCAAGTGAGTTTCTTTAATCTTACCACAGAGGTCTTTTTTTTTTTTTTAATTTTCTAAACCAATATGTTTTCCAAAAAAAGAGACCCATGAGTAAAAAAGTATAAACAAATACATTTTGTGTTGAAATATTTTAAAAGAACTAAATATTTTTAACCGAAGTCTTCACATCTATAAGATCTCTTCCTGTCCTTGCTTATGAGTCATTTTTACTTGAGGACTTGTATGAATTTTGGGATCACAAAAATGGCTTTTAGAAATCATGTAGCAGGAAACTGACATTTTCACTGATACCCATATTTCAGAATAATTCTCATAATATCAACACAGATGTTTCTTTTCTTCATTAACTATAATATCTTCAAATTTGATACTGAGATGCCAAAAAAATGTCAGCTGCTCTTTGTTGTTGATAAAGAGAACATTGGATTCTGAAGCAATACTCAAAGTCATATATTACAACCCTGTTTATTGTTTCAATAGAGGAGTTTTGAGCACAAGGTGTGTGGGAAGGATATTTATCTTATTTTCACAGATTAGAAAGCTGATGCTTAGAGATTAAATTATATTTACGAGGTCAATGAAAATATCAATAGAACTGTGATCAGCCAAATCTGCATTCCATAAAAAATCCAAAAATAAAGCTTCAAATGATGTTAACTAGTATGTTAAAACGTCTTGTAAAATTAATGAATTCATATATTCATGCCTTTCATTTCATCTCTACTTTAGATTACCAACATTTTATCTGAATCACAGGAAATTCCCACTATAGGTTGCCAGTTGAGCTTTGAGCATAAAATCTGGAGAAGCTACATACAAACCCTTATGCATGTTTTAAACATACAGAACATGTATCTCATGTAAACCTGAAAGTAACTTAGCTCTTAGATGGGGACAAATCTGCAGAAAAACAAATTCCTACATTTCTCAAATCAATTCTAACAATTATTTTCTGACCATTTTAAGGATGTTACCAATTGTTCTGGATGGAAAATTTGGGTGTAATTTGGAAAATTTGGATTGTTTTTTAATCATTATTAAGAATTTTAATGATTCCAAAGGAATCATTAATTCATTTATTCTTTTGGATAACCATATAAACAACCCCTATGTCTTGCTGAATTTTAGTAAAACTGTGAGATATGCTTTAATAAAAGTGACTCTCTACCATTAGCATCTCCAACATTTAAGGGATTAAACCCCCAAACAGACATATAATGTAGTCTTTCATTATTCCTTAAAATTCTTACCTGAAATTTCAGACTTGAATTAAAGAAACTAATATCCATATCACATCTCTCTCTCTCTCTCTCTCTCTCTCTCTCTCTCTCTCTCTCTCTCTCTCTCTCTCTCACACACACACACACACACACACACACACAGATGGGGTGGAATGCGGAGAAAGCAAATAAGCCAAAAATAAGGAGTTTGCAGGCCAGCCTCTGAGTGATGCCTACAGGTTTGTTGTTCCAAGTGCATTTTCTACAGTGAGCGTACAATGTCGCCGTGTGTGAAAACACTCGCACATAAACAGGAATATGAGCTCAGCAACACTTCTGCATATTTTCTCTTCTTCTCCCCTCTCCTCCACAAGTCCTTGTACTTCCTAATCTACAAAATCAAATGTTAAATCAGGAGCAATAACCCACAATTAGCTTTTTCAATTAAAATGTTGAGTTCAAAGTTGACTCCAGAGTGAGTAAGTGCTTTCAAAAACCACAACCAGCAGGCAGCTGCCAGATTATTACAGCAGTTTATTTAACCGTAAAACATCTGATCAATTTTATTATCTCAGCAGAAGAGAGAGATCCTGGAGAGTAGGATTTCAAATATACTGCACATCCTATGTGTCTGTGAGAAAACTGAAATTCTTCAACACCATGAATATCCTTTTGCCATCACCTTGCTGAGAAAAAAAAAAGTTTCTTCATTCAAAAGTCAACAGAGTTGAAGAACATCATGTCAGTCAGCCAGGGGAAAGTGTGGGGAAGGGGCCAGGAACAGACAATTTACAAAATTACAAGTTTAAAAACATTTGAACATCCGGCTCATGATGTTTGGGGTTTTTATTCATCCAGAAAAGAGATTCAGAAAGGGCTGCCAACTTCACCAAAACAAAGAGTATCACGTTTCAAGAATGCTGCCTTTTCCTGCCAAGCTTTTTGCTCTGGAATCCTCTCTATGGCTATGGCAGTGAAGTGGACTGAAACCTCCAGGTTATATAAAAGGAGGAAAGGACCCTCAGAACTCCAGAAAAGGGCACCTCCAGGGATTTCTCCCAACTCATTCTCCCTGGCCTACCCTTCACATTCTTCCAGGCATTCCCCGCAGGGCATTAAAGTCAACCCTGCAGTGCTTCTGCAAGTGTCCTGGAACCCAACATATTGAACAGGTTATATTCATCCCTATCCTCCACCATCAATTCCCCTCACGGAGGCCCTACTGGTTAAGAACATAGACTCTTCTGCAAGCCCTTCTGTATTTCAATGCCAGTTCCTACATTTACTAATATGATAATCTTTAGCAAATTACTTCTCTGTGGCTCGTTTTCCTCACTTACAATCTTATAATCACTTATAATCACTTATAATCTCATAGCTTCATTTTGAAGATTGAATTGATTTTTCATGTGAAAAGTACTCATAACCATGCCTGGACATAGTAAGTTCTCTGTGAGATTTACCTGTTGGTTTGTAATCATTCACTCCAGATGCAGTCTTTAGCGCACTTGGCTCTGGGCCTCGCCCAGTTCATTTCTACCCACTCCCAGGCTCATCTCCCAGTTCCTGGAACTCACCTGAAAGGAGGGTTCAAACACTTAGTTATCTGGGCTGTTCTTGTGTCCTTGAGGTCATGTCAAAGGAAAGCCTAAACACTGTCATACACCTCTCATCTTTCCAGAAACCACCATTTGAACATGTTCTGATGGACCCTGAATATAAGAAACTCCCAACTGTAGTTGTCTCTAAAACACATATCATTCATTGTCACAGAAGTGTAAAAAGATACTAATTCCAAACAACACACTTGAGGAACTTTAATTTGTTTTTTTCTGCACGTTAACAAATGTAAATTTGAAATTTAGAAACAATTTCCAAAAACAAGACAATTTAGAAATTATTTTTAGGAAATGACATAAATCTATAAATGACATAAATCTATAAAAAGACATGTCAGTATCCCAAAATACATGAGAGCTGCATCTAAATGCTTATTCTTTAATTTCTGCTGTCTTTTATGTGTAGTCCTCAATCCCAACCACTTTTTTCTCTGGGACTGTGCTGATGTAGCTGGTATTCTTGAATTTCTATAAATTTGTGCATAATGTATAGTGTTTTATGTACATTTTAATGTAAAGTGCTTTAGTGTGGGGGCACCTGGCTCTCCTTGCAGTGCTTGACAGAGTTCACTCAAGGATGATTGCAGAGACTCATCCTAAAAGGATTGTAGCCAGATGTATGCCTCCCTAGCTTGGATGTTATTCTGTGGAGTTTTCCTAATAATATATTACTCACTTCAGTCTGAGGATCTTGCTAGAGGTGATGGGAATAATTCTACAAATTTCCAGGAAAACATCACGGAGACAAAAAACATGTTGAAACCCTGTAATGTTAACCTCACTACAGGAGAATGTTTTTATTATGTTAAAAATCAAACACTGCATTTACTGGCACAGCCAGAACCTGCTGGGGCACAGAAACTTATAGATAACAATGTTTCCCCAAGTTCTAAGCACAAAGCACCTCCCACAGTAGCTACTAGATATGGACTAGCTTATTTTATCAATGGCAAGCCCTGGTACCCCCCTAAAGGCAAGCCCTTAGAGAAGGTAGATATAGATCTCCCCCTGTCTCTTACATTGTGGTTTAATTCAGATGATGGTTTTATTTATGTGTGGTGGTAAGGTAAAAGTATAAGGTTTCACAACATTCCTTCCTTCCTACAAAGAATATATCACCCTTAAAATAAACATTGGTACACAATGCCCTGTTCTGGGAAAGAGAGCTACATAAGATGAGGTAATTTATTCAGTAAAAAAAACTTGGCCACGAGAACCACTGTGACTGCTGCCCTCCTGTAACCCTTAATTCAGCAATTTAGATATTAACCAGATGGACCTAGTAGAGATGGTCACATGACATTATTTGTCTATCGCTTTACCGCAAAAATAATAAAAATTGTCTTAGGTCATATAGAGTTTAGATATTAAGGAAATAAACATTGTATTAGCTCATTGACATAGTTAGATATTCTTAAAATAATTGTGATTTAGTATGAATAATCTGTACGGTTACTGTTTTCTCATAGTCTTTCGGTAAAAACAATTTCTGCCTATGCTTTGGAAACTTCTTGGATTTTATTAATCATAAGCCTGTCATCATAGCCTGAAGAAAAAGTGTATATAAATCCAGCTTTCCCCAGAATAAAGTGAGATTGATTGCACCAGAACTAGAGTCTGTCTTTCATTCTCCATCCATGGCCGACGCTGTCTCCCGCATCCCGTTTACCAGTGTGGAACCCATGAACTCCTGCTAGGGCCGGACCCCCGCACTTTAGTTTGTAAATAATTAACTAAGACTGACTTATAAAGGTTTTGGTTTATTCTGCTTATTACTTTAAATCACACGACAAAGTTTTCCAACAATACATTCATGTTATTTTTGTCTACACCTAGTTTGGTGCTTTTAATTATTACAGGATAATCCAGTTTATGCCCATTACAGTTTTACATAACCAGTCAGAGTCTGACATTTAATTAATGAAAATATCAATATCCAATAGTTAACCTTATATTTAATCAAACTGATCTAAAGTCACAATAATTCTGGTAATCTAGTGAGGAATTTTTTCCCCCAGTCTTTTACATAAGAGTTTTCCACCTGTGTAAGCAAGACGAATGATTCCCTTTCACTTTCCAATATAGAGGGACTCAAATAGCACTTTTGGTTTTGGAATCTGATTATTGGCAATCAACACATTTTGTTGACAAAAGTATACATCTTTCAGAGACACGAACAACGTAAGACATAGACATGTAAAAACCTTTGTGGATATAGGCAGGCCATGAATAAAAAGTAAATAACCAAAACATTTGCCCAATGAAATAGCTTATCTTACATGTCTGGGAAAACTGTAATATAAAGTGAAAGAAAAAGAGGTAAATGTATTCATTATAGCCCCAGGAAATAAAACAACAAGCCTAACAAAATATTCACATCCCAAGACATTTTACACTACTAGGTTCAAATAATTAATCTGTATTCTATTACTACACAATGAATTTAAATTCTGAACATTTCTCATACAAAAATACAAATATTAATACATTAATTATACATTATTAATTATTAAATATCACCATAAAAATATGGTGATATTTTTAATTTTTCTTAGCACAATTTTTCTTTGTTTATCAGAATATTCAAGATTTTAATGAGAAAAATATTAGAAAAAGTATAAGATTTAGGTATTTGTACTTGAATGTTGCTTTCCTGCTATCTTACCAAGAAGCAAAGTAACAAATGAAGGAAACATTTTTGATGCTCTACTCCCTCTAGTGGGCATTTTTTGAATGGTAAGTTTGGCAACCTCCTGTACATTTTGCATTTTGAACTTCCAGGTTCTCATGATTCTGAAAGGATCGAGTCTTTGCAGGTTGCCTACTCAATGGTTCCTATGATATAGGAACTTTATAGTCAATCAGCTCATACCTGTTTCACTCCCTCATAAAACTACAGTTTTCAACTGCAGATATTGTTAGGAAGTTATGATATCAAATTCCACTCTTTTTAACATTTCTTGGGCCATTTGGAGAGACTGGGAAGGGTATAATCCATTTTCCACCTTGCCTATCTTTTCAGTATATTTAAGTAAGTCAACATAATAGTAGCTACTAAAGGAGTGAAAAAATTAGCATTAAGAAGCTATTTAGAAATGTACCTGTTTTGGGCAAGGGTAAAAAAAATAAGATGTGTTGTTCATAATCCATGAAATTACAAACAAAATGGTTATTTTCTTTGACATTATATAACACAATCACCTATCAAATTCAAAACGGTTTGTGTCTAATAAAAAAGTTTGTACAGATAAATACATCCAATAAGTCTGTTTTAATTTTAACCACATTATTCTCTGTGTACAAAATTACATAATTTCTATTTCACGGAAGATCAAGTGCACTTATTTGTTTTGCTAGCCCATGGTGTCAGAGGAGCCCAATGTGGAACCAAAATGACCTCAAAGAATTTATCAAAGGGAGATGCAAGAAATATGTGCAAAGGAGCAGGATTTAATCACAGTAAAGCATGACTTAGCAGAATCTCAAATTCATCTACAGTTTAAACATGTTCCCCAAAAAAGTGTGTGTTGGAACCTGGCTTGGTGGCACATGCCTGCAATCCCAGTGGCTCAGGAGGGTGAAACAGAAGGAGCCAGCTTCAGAAAAGTGAGGCACTAAGCAACTCTGAGATCCTGTCTCTAAAAAATATATAAAATAGGACTGGGGATGTGGTTCAGAGCTCAAGCGCCCCTGAATTCAATCCCTGGTACCAAAAAAAAAAAAAAAAAAAAAGTGTGTTGGAAATTTAGCATCCAATGTAAGTTCAAGGAGTAGGGCCAATGGGAGGTATTTAGATCACAAGGGTTCTACCCTCATGCATGGGTTCATGCTGATTTTTAAAGGACTTGAGGTTGCGAATTCATCCCCTTACCCTTTCTTTGTCCTTCATGATGGGATGATGCACCAAGAAGTCCCTTGGCACATGCTGACCCTTTGATCTTATATTTCGCAGCCTGCAAATAGTGAGAAATAAATTAAAAAAAATAAATTACACAATCTGTGTTATAGCAACACAAAATTGGACTAGACATTGAAGATTCCTCAAGAAAACAAAAATAGAATTATTATATGATCCAGCCATCCCACTTCTGGGTATATATCCAAAGCAAATAAAATAAATCCCTATCTCAAAGAGACATCTGCAATCCCAAATTCATTGCAGCACTATTTACAATAGCCAAGTCATGGAAGTAATCTAACTGCCTGGGGATGGATGAATGGATAAATAAAATATGAAAATATGGTGAGTGTATACAGAGAGAAATAATATTCAGCCTTTAAAAAAAAGTAGGAAAGTCTGCCATTTGCCAAAACATGGATAAATCCAGAGGACATTGTGCTAAGGGAAATAAGCCAGACACAGAAAGACAAATACTGTATGAACTCACTTAAATGTGAAATCTAAAATCTATTGAATATATAAAAACAGAGTAGAAGGGTAATTTCCAGTAGCTGCCAGGGGTGCCAGGAGGTAGGGTGGGGAGGAGAAGGGCAAATGAAGAGATGTGTATCAAGGGTACAAACCTGCATTTGTATGATGCATACGATCTGGGGACTTGTTGTACAACACGGTAAGTATAACTAATAAAAATGTATTGCAGATAACTTAAAATCCTGAGATGGAATAAAGAGACTCCAATTTATAGCTCTTTCCTTGAGAAATTCAGAACCTGGCCAGGGGGAGCAACAGAACACCAAACCTAAAGTTGCTCCTTAGGACTCAATAACATATTCCATAAGGTCCTCATCTGAGAGTTACTTCCTCTGGTAGAAGGAAGGAAAGAAAATGGAGCCTTCCTTTTCTGGTTGTTTAAGGCATTTCAGTTTATTTGTCTTCTGCTTCTTTTTGTGAAGGTAAACATGGCCTTCCACCCTCAGAGACAATAGCCATGGTGGAACACATAAATGCCAAGTGTCCCATCCTGGAATTTGTGGGACTGATGACCATAGGAAGCTTTGGGCATGATCTTAATCAAGGACCAAATCCCAACTTCCAGGTGTTACTGTCCCTGCGAGAGGAGCTGTGTAGAAAGCTGAGCATCCCCACCGACCAAGTTGAGCTGAACATGGGCATGTCCATGGACTTCCAGCATGCAATTGAAGTAGGATCTACAAATGTCCGGATAGGAAGCACCATTTTTGGAGCACGGGATTTCTCAAAGAAACCTACCCTGGACAAGAGTACAGCAGACCTAAAGGCCCCAGTGGGGGTAGCACAGGAACACTGAGCCAAGGACAACCAAGAAGACTAACTGTGCACTAACCGTGATTCTCATTTTGATATTTGCCATATTACAGCCCAGTCATGCTCTCTTGTGACCTTGATAGAGTGCTGATGATTACATGTGTTGATGGAAACCATCTGACATAGGAAAGCTTGCCTCAAGCAATGGTTTTGGATTACATTTGAGAAATCCAGTCTCATCTACAGAGCAGATACCAAATCAGTAGCTGGAAAGTGAGTTTAATGTTGAATTCTATAGACAAGCACCAACCAATCTGTGAATCTCTTTTTCAAGTTAAAATTTGAGTCACTGGGCCAAAGGTAGTGGCATACACCTATAATCCCAGCTACTGGGGAGTCTGAGACAGAAGTATCACAAGTTGGGAGGCCAGTCTATGTAACTTAGACCCTTAGCAAGTCTCAAAATAAAAGGGCTGGATATTAACTTAGTGGAAAAGCACTTGCCTAGCATGTGTGAGGACCTAGATTCAATCCCCAGTACTGGGGGTGTCATTGATCTATAATTATGGAAGTCAGAGGGATTCCCCCACCCTCCTCCCTTTTTTTTTTTTTTTTTTTTTTTTTTTTTTGTGGTGCTGGGGATCAAACCCAGGACCTTGCACTTGCAAGGCAAGCACTTTACCAACTGAGCTATCTCTCCAGCCCCTCCTCCCACTTTAATAGAAAATTCCTATGATTATAAACTTGCTACAAGTCCCTACTTAATGGTAACATTACTTTGCTGTTCAGTAGATAGGGAAGGTATTTGCTGTTCTGGAATGTCAATGTAGGTAACATAAAGACTGGCTCAAATTAAGGCTCAAAACACAATTTTTGCTAGGGAGAGGTTGTGTCATTGACCACTGTGATAATGACCCTGAAATTATAAGGGTTAACTGTAAATAAGACTTTGGTCTTTCTGTCATCTTCCTGAACAGATAGGATTTTGAGCTTTTTCCTTTAGAACCTGCAGCGATAGAATTTAATACAATTTCTCCTCCACCATAACCCTCGTTCTAGTGATTTTTTTAGCAAAAAAAATAGTGAATTTCACCCCTCCTCTGAAATGAAAGTTCTAGCCAGGCATGGTGGTGCACACCTGTGATCCCAGCCACTGGGGAGCCTAAGGCAGAAGGATCCTAAGTTCAAAGCCCACCTGGGTAATTTAGCGAGATCATGTCTCAAAATAAAAAAGGGCTGGGGATATAGCTCAGTAGTAGAGCACTTCCCTGGCATGCACAAGTCCCTGGATTCTATTCCCAGTACTTGAGGTGGTGGGGATGGAGTCTTTAAAGCCAGTTCAGGCACATGGTATCAACAGCACCTTCCTTTGACCTTCCCTTTCTAAGGGAGCATTTTCTAGGCATATTTATAGCTCCCCACTGAATTTATAAGGCAGAATTTTGCAGCTCTTCTTGATTGTTAATAAAGTATTGATGTCTTCAAAAACCAGAAAACACAATTCTCTAATAGTCATGACAGATGGCTTCAGTGTGGGTTGTTGTTTATTTTCTAGATAGATTTTTCTCTTATTTATTCAAGTCCTAGTCTTTAATTTTATGAAATAACTTTGAGAACATGATGTTGCTGCTGAATGTAATTTTGTAACACACCATTATGATTCCTGTACTGTTTCAATCAGAGCTATAGTGTGATATTTCAGAGTCTGTTAAATAAAAATGTGAGTTTGAATTATAAAAAAAAAATGTATTTCAAGTTGTGCATGGTGAAACTCATCTGCCATCCTAGCTACTCAGGAGGCAGAGGCAGGAGAATCTGAGAGATAAGGAACTTACTTAGCAATCCCAAGGTCCTGGGTTCAATCCCCAGTACTGGAAAAAAATATTCTCATCAGTTTTCTCGGCTGGTCTGTTTACCCTGGACTTCTTATACTATAGTTTCCCAAGCGCAAGGTAGTTCTAGAATTTAAAGGCAAATGTTTTTCAAAATGTTCTCTAAATGTTAGTCAACCAAGTAACCTGGAACTCAAAGAAACCAGATTCTTTTCCCACATGGAAGAGAAACTTGACCCTGGAGCCAGCAGAGCCTACAACTGAGTTGACACGAAGCCTGAGCTTATAGTTGATAAAGCCAAAACTCTGGGATGAATGCTTGGGTTCACCACCATTGGTGAATTCCCATTTATGACTTATGATAAATTGATTTGCCCTTTGGATTATCTGCTGCTGAAAAAAGTCATTTGATGGGAACAGGTAATCAGGAGAGGTGTGCAGATCCATGCAACTTAGGACAGGCCAAGGGATGTGTAATGGTGGGAAAACCTTGGCAGACAGGGCACCATCAATGTAGAGTGGAAGAAAGTGTACGTGAGATAAAAACACAGGAATAGTAAAGATGCATATATGTCCAGGGTCAGCCCAATCTTCTATCTAACAGAAAAGAAAGTTTAACCTTTTTCAAAAGCAAAGTGATACAGCCTCAGAGGAAAATTATAGGAACTTTTCTATGATAAAATTTTCCTGTTCCTCCCTTGTGAGCATGTCTTCATTTGTAAAATTATTAAACAGTTTCTTTTTGGGGGGACAGGTATGAGGCAGAGGAAACATATTGGAGAAAAGGCAACTAGATGGCAGATTTCTTTATAAACTACATTGATTAGGCATGCATCAACGTTTGTACAATGAAACAGCAATATAAACCCACCAAACAATCTGAGACAATCTTTATCAAAGTGTGGCCTTAAATATAACCTGCAACGCTTACCTGCAATTTTTATAAATGCATAGTACAAGGCCTACTCTATCTGAATTTTTAGTAATGCTGTTTGGAAGCAACATTTCACAAAATTTCCAGCTTATTTTCTATGCAAGTACTGAAACGTAGTAATCATAGCACCAGAGGCTTAAAAAATATCTTCCACAAAATTGGAAGAAAGTTAGGCTCAGTGACACATGCCTAGAATTCCTCAGGAGACTGAGGCAGGAGGATCACAAGTTTGAGACCAGCCTGGGCAACTTAACTAAATGCTATCTCAAAACAAAACATAAAAAAGGGCCAGGGGTATAACTCAGTGGGAGAGGGACCCTGGGTTCAGTTCCAGTACCCACCAGGCCACACACACATACAAAAATTAAAAAGAAAAGGAAAAGGTGAGGTTGCAGAAAAGTAGGCTCTAAACTACCAGCCACAGTGGGAATAAATCACACATAAACCTTTACAAATCCCTTAGAAACTGACATTGAAGACAACATAACATTTCTCCAATTATATTTCCCTTATATATGAGAAAAAAAGTTTTGGTTTCTTCAAATGAGCACAGATTACATAGTTGACAAACACTGAAAAAAGTTCATCCTTAGATTTTAGAACCTCCTTGAATTTGGGAAAATTACAATCTGAGGGGTAAACTGAGACAGCCTGAGCAAGGAGTACAGTTAGAACCGAACCTTATTTTCTTGAAGCCAGAAAAGGTGCCAATAAACTGAAAAAGATGGATGCACTTTTTAATTGGTTCATTCACCCACATACTGAGAAACTACTACATATAATGTTGTTTAATGATGTGAACACCAAGCTGGATAGTGAATTAGTGTTGATTGTGATTCCAGAAAATAGCATCATTAAAAATAAAAATTAAATGTTAGAAACTTTTCAATAGATTTTTTTTTAGGTTATAGGATTGAACCCAGGGCCCAGTCCTTCAATAGATTTTATTGTCAGATTGACACTTTAAGACATACTGAGTATTCTAGTTAAGTGATAGAAAACCATAAGAACAACTGGGTGGAGAGGCAGACATCAATATTAATTGTTCATGTGTTGATAACAGAAAGAAAAACAAACCCTAGATTTTTCTGTGGAAATGATCTCTTTAAATATTCATTTTAGAGTATCACAGATTATTGATTTATCTTGCTGATGTTATTATTTAAATGCAATTTCAGTTGGTCTTCCCAGTCTTGCAAATCTGACATTCTGAGAGGTCCACTTATATGAATATTTGAGTCTGGGGCCTTGATTTCCTTCTATAACCCTTAAATATGTACAATTGCTACATCAACCCACATGTACTTGACAGTAAATGTGCTCATCACTGATACCATTAGAATACAAAAGGATCTTACGGTGCCATATTCTCATGGATTATTTTAAACATCTTGTTTTCTTACCAGGTTGAAAAGAAGTTCCACAGTTTTGTTCAAAGTGACAGAAAAAAATCTAACAAATATCCTGCATCTCAGAAAATAAACAGCAAGTGTGTGACCACAGTGATAATTAAAATTTAGTCTCCATTCTGAACGATGTCACCTGCAGGGGCATGAAAGGGATATGTGAATGTATGCTTTGATTTTCTAGCACCACTTCAAAAACAAACCTAGAAAAGTATTGACTCTCATTTCCTTTCCACTTTAAGAAAAGCATTTCCAGATTGGAGAGAACATTCTGTACACACTTGATCTACACCTAATTCCACTTATATTTATGAATTCTCATTATTCTAATGTCTAAGCTTTCACATTTAACTCTGAATTTCTCTCTACAGAGTAACTACACTGCCTTCTCAACTCTTTCCACTTACTTTATCTCAGAAAATTTGTATACCTGAACCAAGTCATCCTTCTGTCTCTAAGGCTCTTGGCTGGGGACTTTCTACACATACTAAACTATGGGCAGAATCACCTGTGCTACTTTGGAATATGTCCATATATCATTTTTTCATCTATCCAACCTGTGCAAACACTGAGAATCTTGGCAGGGCTGGAGTGTATTTAGATACCTCGTATCTATTATTATTAGATCTTTTTCCCATATGTTGTTTGCCAACTCCTGCATCCTACCACCCTGTAGGTGTAGAGTCCTTTAATCATGACTTCTCTCCCTACTATGTAAGGTAGAAATGACTTCTAAGATTTCAGCTTTAACTTTTCAGCTGAGCTGAGTCCTTATCAAAATCACTCCATCCGTAGTCCAGCTTTCTCTATCAAATAAATGGTTGGATCTGATGATGCTTAAGACAACTAAAATGAACTTAAAATGAAAATAATTCATGTTCAATCTTTCCCAGTCAGGGGGTTGGTTGTATTTTAAAGAGAACCAAGACTTTAAAATTTGTAACTTGCATAGTTAGGAAAGATCTCCTTTCTCTTAAATATGTTATTTGAGGTACACCTCTTCCACCACTTTCACATTGTGTCAAATGATAGAGAAACAATTTTATATATTGTGTTTGGGATGCTTCCTTCACATTTGGACCCAACTGTCTTGATTTTTCTTTTTCTGCTACACTATAAAGTTCTCAGACAAGCACCATAATTGAACCACAGTGGTTGTAAATGTAAATAGCCTCGGAAACCAGACAACAAAGAGTAAAGGGGGAACAGTGTGAACATTAAGGTGTAGTGGGGCCTATGGAAAATTAGTGTGTATGTCTCTTAAAAAGAGTAATCACTCCTCAGGTTGGGATCACTTGCCTTGTAAGAAAAAGGTCCCTCAACACAGGATAGCTGCATTTTTGTAATGAAATTTCCCGGTTTGCAAATGTAGGCAACTCTTTCATACTTTCAATACAGATATAACTAAACAGATCTGTGAACTAAATCCAGCTGGAGTTCTCCAGTGTATAAACTCTGGATAGTTTTCTAGTCCTTATAAAGCTAAAAGTTACAAAATTATGTCACTCAACCAAGAGGGACATATAATAACACTCTCATGCTTGTGAGGAAGGACATGACATATCCATGCATCAAGTAAAGAATTGCACTAGCCAAAATTATGACTTAATATTTTCAAACATTTCTTCATTTAAAAACCTTTATATTAATCAGAGGCCTCTAAACAAACTGTCATCAAAACAAATTTCTTTTAAAAACAACCTTGATTATACAGCAGAGGTAAGAGGAAAGATTTGGTTTGTGATTTTCATGAAGACCATTCTAGTCATCACTGATAGCCTGAACATAAAATATTTATAATAAGCAAATGTTGAATATCATGTTTTAAATCAATAAAATAAAGTATCAGCATGTTTTACTTTCTTTTGTGACAGTGTAAAACATGCTTGTTTTACATATATGAATGTCTGCATATGTGTATCCAGATTTTGTTTCCCTGCTGGATAGATCTTAGTACATATGCAGAAGTCCACACACAAAAGCAAATTCCACCACCAGATGGAGCTTAGCTTCCATTAAAGCATCAGATATATGTAAAAGGGATTTCAAGGGTTTGTTTGAATTCTTTGTATACTTCAGGAAAGAACAGAAGAAAAGAGGTAAACTTCAAAGGAGGCTGAATGTTTACAAGCTTGTTACAAATGCCAGTTACCAGGGCACCTGAGGTATCCTGCATAAGAGTACTCATTTGGTCAGGTGCTAAGTGTCTACTCATAAATGATTTGAAAATTGACTTCCTTCCTTTGTATTCCTTCCCCCCCCCTTTTTTTTTTGGATGAGAAGGTTAAATTCCTATATGTTTAAGTGCCTACCTTTAAATAAAAATTGCAGATCATCACTATAATGGAACCTAAGTAAAATTATCAAAAGAAACAGTTTAAGTTGCATAAAGAATGAACTCAAGAGAACAAGTATTTTCCATTAGCTGAGTTTAAATATAGTACAGAAAGCATCTACTACAGTACCTGAAACAGAGTCAGTTAGTGGTAAAAGTTACTTCAGGAGTATTCTCAAAGGAGGCAACAATTTGTTAATTAATTTCTACCAAATCAATAGACTGCATATATGTATCCAGATTTTGTTTCCCTGCTGTGTGTCCATGCAAAACTCATTATGTGTTCAAAGCAGGGCTGGGCCTATGGAGCAGTCAGTTATAAACCAAGACAAGGTGTCTTTCTAAGGAAAGGATTATTTATAGAATTGAGAAAAGATGTAAATGAGTGCACCCCAACTGTGCATGTAAATTGAGCATTGATTTGAGTGTGACTTATAAGTAACAAAACAACAGAGAGAGGTCAGGGAAGGTATGCCAGCCAAAGAGAAGTAGGGATGAATATTGTAGGAAGGATAAGAATTGAATAAACAAAGGGTAGGTCATGCATTCCCAGGAAGAGAGGACATCTGAGCAGCAGGAAGGGGGTGAGCAGGTATGTGGTCAGAAAGGCAACATGTCTGATTCCACTGAAGGTATATGCTGGCCTAAAGGCAGATTCAGCCTGCCAGCTGTGTGGTGGGCTAAGATGATGGAGGAAATAGTAAAAGACAAATGGTGAGTTTACTTGAGATTATTTAAACAAAGTTATTGAAAATGGTGGATCAGGAAGGTATAAGTGGAGAGGGTTATTTATAGAGCTTATGAAGGAACAGAAAATGTAGGAGATTCATTCAGTACACAACCTGCCTTTCTGCTTAATTTCTTTTATACCTTTCACCAACATTTATCATTCTAGGCTAAAAGAAAATAAAGACTTGTAAAGCATGCCCTCAATGCTCAGCAGTGTGTTCAAAGTCACGAAGCAAAGATCACAGGGGTGATCAGGAAATGGTAAGAGGTTGTAGGAGTGTGGCCTGTAGGACATGTGGCTTGAACTAATCAGTACATAAACCAAGGGATGGCAAGAGAAAAAGGTCAGCCTGGATTTAATGAGTAGGGCAAAGGGACAGGTGGTTGCACAGAAAACAAGAAAAAATTAACCAAAACTCCAAAAGATGGAGAGCAACATTTTGACAAATATGAATTTGGGAATTAGCTTGAGGGGGAGTGTAAAAAATATAGATTCAGTTTTCAACTAAATTTAACTAAAAAGTAAGATGCCCTAGTGTAAACATGTTATTCTGTAGGAATTTGGAGATATAAGACTGAAGTCCACTTAATCTGCACTGGGGGCCAGGGGGCCAGAAATTGGCGCTGGAAGTAGCATTATCAGCATCCCTCATTTAATATTTCATATAAGGAAGGGAGGACTATTTGAGCTATTCATTAGTGTTTTGCAGCCTGTTTTTCCTTCCCCCTTATATTCAAAAGGTGTAGCCTGACTTTATTATTCCTTACCTCAGTGATTTTGAAAGGAAGAAAGCAAGAAGAGCCTCAAGTTACAGCTGCTGCTGGTTCTGGTCTAAGACCCCAAATCATCATGAGATGTTGCTCATGAATGCTAGATAAGGGAAAAGAGGCAAGAGGAGAGAGTGTCAAATAAAGAGAGTTGGTGGGGAGAAGGGTGGATGATGAGACCCAGGAATAAAGGGAACAGGTTATGTTACTGCCCCTGACTTCTGGACCTGCAGGGATAGCAGGATACTCCAGGGCCAACAGTGGAGGATGACTAGAGGGTCTAGAGGAGCAATTCTAATGCTTCCACACGTTTGAAGACCCAGGGTTGTTAGTTATTCCTGAGGCAAGAGGAGGCTGAAGAATGACTGAAGTGGACTTTTGTTCCAATTTCATCGGCCTGGGCCTTGAAATTGAAAGTAAATTTGTTTAAAAATCAAAGATTCAAATGCTTCAACCTGTTCTTAAGTATCCATTATTTTTTATATTGTTTCCTTTGCCAAGGTTCTAAATTTCTCTAGAGTTTGTATCTACTTACTTAGATGCTTAATTAAAGGATAGTTGACTCTGCTACCACATTGGAATTAAATTTTATGCTTGAAAAGAACTTAGCAGGTTACTCTTACTTAAAAAAAAAAAAAAGAAAAACTGGAGCTAATCAAAGAGCTAAAACAGTCTCACAGAGATTCCATCTTAAAGATGTACAAGAAGAATGTTTCAATATAATTTACATTTCGGAAGTGGGGGTGTTCACTGGTGCTCTGTGAATGCCAAAGGAGGATGAGTTGTCTTCAGAAAGTTTAGGAAAGGAGTTTAGTAAAGCCTGAGCGAAATTTTTAGTACCTAGGCCACAGTGAGACAGTTCATTCTCTGCATCTCACATGTTGGAAGATTCTCTCCTCAACTGTCACCAACAATGACAATTCACTTTAACCAGACAGAACTTTCCATGGTCATAATTTTCATTTGTTTCTCTCAGATTTCAAGTGTACCAAGGAGAATAGGAATTCTACCTGTGTGGACCACTCCCATAGGTGCAAAACTTCTTGATTGTAAGAGATGCTCATGATTTGTTCTGCTATTTGGTTTGCATCTTAACCAGGAGAGACAGACACATCATTTGCTCATAACTAACTCCTCCATTTGGCCTAAAGTTCATAGAAAAATGAGAATTGAAACAACTGGAACAAAATTAAATAAATCAATTCTATTTTTTTAATCACCAGGTCTTTTAGTTTCTCATTCTGTCAAGGATCACTTTCAGATCTTAATTAACAAGAAAAATGTAGGAGGAACACCAAAAATACACATGTCACTCACTAACTATGTGATCTCAGGATTCTTACTTGGTATCTATGACCTTAGGCTCTTCTGTATTGTATAGATCCCTATAAGTCCCAGAAAGTGGATTGACAGGGAGGGAGGATGGAAGAGAAAAAGAAGGGATGGTGGAATGAAATTAACCTAACTGTTCTGCGTATGTATATGAATATGCCACAATGTATTTCACTTTTACATCTATAAAGATCCAACATTAAAAAACATAAAAAAATAGAAAGAAAACCAGTAGAGGAGACAAGGAGGGAAGAAAGAAAGGGGAAGAACTGGGGACAGAATTGGAGCAAATTATATTCCTTGCTTGTATGTTTATGTTAAAATGAACCCCAATATTATATACAACTCTAATGCACTAATTAAAAAAAAAGCTAGGGACAGCTTTTCCTGACCTTCATTCCCCAAGCCCTTTCAATAGTTTTGTAAGCATTTAATTTTTTGAGTGAATACTTCTTCTTCTTGGAAAAAAGTTATATCTGATAATTTTTGAAAATTTTTTGGCAAAAAGTAAATTACAACTTTAATACTAAATATTAAATAACAAATTTGTTTCCAAGAGTTATTTTTTTTTAGTACTAGAGATTGAATCCAGGAACTTATGCATGCTAGGCAAATGCTCTGCCCCTGAGCTATATACCCCCAACCCTTTTTATTTTGATAACAGGGTCACTAGTCTGCCCAGGTTGGCCTCAAACTTGTGATATTCCTGCCTTAGGCTTCTGAGTAGCTGGGAATACAGGTGTGTACCATAGTGCCAGACACAAGGTACTATTTATCATGACAAAGATCACTGAGATTCTATGAAGGAAAAAAAAAGCAGTCTTTTTCATACTTTGTCCCTACTTATGTTTCTAGGTAACATTTGTTCCTGAATTTATTCAAGTCTTATAAATATTTCTCCATATATACATATGGGGTCTGATAGAGAGATGTTATTTAATTAGAGCACTACAAAATGGATAAAACTAAAATATCCAGCCTTTGGGAATGTATTAATACTGACACTATTTTGTGTTTAACTGGAACACAATGCTTATCTTGAAGGGAGTGGATGACAGTCATTCAGAGATGTACTATGGATGTTATAAATAAAGGCAAGTCCTTTGTTTGGAGAGGTAGTTAAGGATAGGCATTGCCTACTCTCTGGTTCAGGAGTAGCTGGGCTCAAATACACACAGATCAAAAGTGTTTTTGACAGTGAGCTATGAGGAGATGGGCCTGGTGTGAGTGACAGATCTACCTTTGCTTCTTTCTAGTAGTACTACATGTCTCTTTTGCAACAGAAAGATTATCATGGTATCAGAGAGTCTAGACTCTACTTGCATCCATTGTATTGCATCTGAGATCAAGCTGTTCAAGTGGGCTGGAAGGGCATCCAAGACGGATTCTCTGGATGCACAAACAATTCTTCTGGTGGGACACACAGTGACAGTTAAGATAGAGTGGCAGTGCCCATAACAGATCTTGTTCATGAAGTCATTAGCAACAGGAACAAGAGCATGGTGACAAGACCAGAGAGTATCAGAAACTGAAGGACTTCTAGAACATACATGAAATTGCTGGGAGAGGATGTTGAGGTTAAGTTCTGACAGAAACCATGGGGGCTCATGTTATAATAATTTAGATTTAAAAATGAAATGAGTGGAAGTATAATCTCATTTTTATGCCACAGGCTAATGAGACTGCAACATAAAAGATATATGATCACTCTAAAAATGTGTTCATCTACATTGCCAATGAGAATAATGATAAAGAATTATTTGATATGAACATTTATTATTTATATGAACCAGATGTATTTTCTGTATTCTCCCACTTATACAAAGTCAGACACCTAGTTTCTAGAAGTTCTTCTTGTATAAACATTATAATTTTTGTTTAGAACAATTCTCTCAAGAAAATGTCCACAGGATAATGATAAACTTTTTTTCTGTTTACACACACACACACACACACACACACACACACACACACCCAAATTTTTAAAAAGTTAAACTTTTAGATTGTCTTTCTTAAGGAGTTTTATATTTAAGATTTAGCAATAGTTCAAAGGTAATGAAAAGAAATATCAGAGAATTTCAATTACTACTCTATTCTAATACATTTTTCGGTTCATATACTGAGAATGACAGTTCCAAAATATTCCATGAAAAAAACTCTATGGGGAACATATCCAATTTTTCACATTTGTCCTTTACTCTATGAACTCATTTATGGAGTTACATAAAGATGATCCTTAATTATTAATTAATGATAAATAATTACATATTATAAAATTTCAGTGTGGTAACAGTATAAAACTAACTTTGAAATTGAATAAGTGTTTGATATTAAGTAACAATTTAGTAAAATAAAATTCCATTTAGGCAATACCCATAACTTTGGGAAGGAGTAGCAGTATGCATAACTGCATGATTAACCCATATCTTTTAATATTCATTCAGATTCCCAAACCAGAGCTAAGAACAGTTGGTCTGCAGTTGTCCCTACTTGCTTTATACCATATTACATTTGTCTTAAATTTCTAATTTGTGGAAGAACTTATGGATATTCCCACTGGGATCTTCAAAACTCTTAATTTGTGTAGGTATTCTGGCTTCTTTCCAGATGTATGTGAACAGCAACTGATACAAGAAACAAACAGGCAGAGACATCTTTGAATAGCATTCTTTTACCATCAGGTCACACATACCTCCATTCAGTAAAACATGCCACTGAATTCCTGAGCTGGGCAGTTCAATAATGCATTTTTAAAACTCAGGTGGGATTAAAGAGAATGATTTTCTATTCAAACAAAAAAAAAAAAAAGAAAAGAAAAGAAAAGAAAAAGGAACTATGAACTTTACAGGGTCTTAAAAACACATACAGGATGGGGAAAAAAAATTCCTCCAAACTATTGAAGAAAATTAGTAACACACAGATTTTATCATCTGTTTCCTCCTCCTCAATGGAATGTTTTGTTATCCAGACTGAAGAGCTTGCTTTCAACAAAATTAAGGGCTCAGACATATAGAATAGAAAAGAAAAAAATAAAAGAATGAAAACCAAACACCAACCAATATACCAACCAATTTCAGTAGCTCATTTTATAATGAGGTAGAACAAAGAACATAATGGGTAGCTCCAAAATGGCAGAGTTCCAGAAACCTCATTCAATCTACTAGATGCTTTGCCAAACCTTATTCAAATAACCCAATTATGACAGACCAGTGGAAATTCTTACAAAATTGGCCCCCATGTAGAATCTCCAACTATGTTTCCACTCGGGTCAAAAGGATCACTAGGAGTGCCTTTTGGAAGTTTTTGCCTCTGGGGTTCAACTGCAATTTTGTCAAATGGAGAATGAGTGGATACATCCAGGTAAAATTCTGAATGTAGATTTATATCAAATTTTTTCAAGCATAACAATAGTCCTACTTTTTACACAATCTCCTAAAAAAGTATCCAAAGTAATAGTCAGTCTGGCTTCCATTGTACTGTGTAATCATGAGTCCATCTCTGCATCTGCTTTATTGCAATTGTTATATCACAAGGTCGATGGAGACCTACCTCATAGAAACCCTGTGAGGATTAACTAAGATTAAATTGGAAGAAAAAAGTGGTATTAGAGAAGCCAGTCTTCATCTATGTTGCTAAATAGACCCAGATGTTTTAACAACTGTCAGATTATTTAGAAGCATCTTCACTAAGAAGAGAATTAATTTGCATAATGCATTTCAGCTGCAAAGACATTTATAAAAATCAAAGAATACAATGTTACAGATGGGAAGGGAAAAAACAATCTGGCTCCTCTCTGGCCTTGCTCATCATACTGGCCACCATTCACTCAAAATTTTTTCCTATGGAGCAAACGTTGTAACTAAGAATTTCATGGCTAAAAAAGACTTTATACTTTCTCATTCCTGAGATCTTCCTTACTCCTGTAAAAATGGTGAATGGAT
Source organism: Sciurus vulgaris (assembly GCF_902686455.1). Taxonomy (NCBI): domain Eukaryota; kingdom Metazoa; phylum Chordata; class Mammalia; order Rodentia; family Sciuridae; genus Sciurus; species Sciurus vulgaris. The sequence continues at coordinate 1,790,468 of NW_027632875.1, read as the reverse complement.
TTCAACATTTTTCATGCTTTGCAGTACTGCCGAAGCACAGCGAATCTGTTCATCAAGAGAATACTTAATTCTCTTTTTCATCTTCCACTTGTGTTATCCAAACATAACTGTTCTTCATTGCCTGGGGGAATACCATCAACTTTAGAGCTTATCAAGATGACATTAATAATCGTAGGTGGGAATCAGCCTTTGTTAATTTCACATGCAGATCCAAGGATGTTCTAAAATTTGTACACTGGAGTGGTGATGGGCAAAGAAAAGGAATATGGGAAACACTGAAAAGTACTGGGTTGTACTCATTTCTTTTGTTATTAAAAAAATATTGAGAGGTCTATCTTTGAGAGCCTTTAAGAAACCTTAAAATAGTATTTTTTCAATATCATATAACATAGTGCTTAGGAATATAAGCTCTGAGGCCATATAACCAAATTTTATTACCATTTCGACCACTTACTATTTGGGTGACTCTGAATTAGTTACGTATAATGTTTATGTGTTGGTTTCCTCATGTTTTGTTTTGTTTTGTTTTTGAGATAGGTTTTCACTACATCCAGGCTGGTCTCAAACTCCTGGGCTCCAATAACCCTCCTGCCTCAGTCTCCTGAGTTGCTGAGACAACAGGCATTTGCTTCTAAATTTTAAATGGTGATAGGTGTACTACCTAGCACATAGGGTATTATGAGAAATAATAATATATTATCATGTACATACAAAGCAGTGAGAACAGTATTTGGAACACAGTAGGTAAACATTCAATAAGTATTAGTTTAATAATTTTAAATTACTAACCATAATTTCAACTCAGCATCATTTCACAGACAAGAAAATTTCAACTGTTGAAAATTTTTCTAAAACATTCAGACCCATTTTTCTCTTTTAGAAGCTATTAAGTATTGGATTCTACTGTCATGTATAACTAAAAAGAACCAATTTTAAAAAAATCTAAATATTGAGTGAGATATCCTCAGAAACTTCCAGTATGGTGGGGTCATTGTTCTAATATTTCTCCTATAAGTACTCTGCTTTAGTAAAATGTGTCTCTAGATGTTTCCTAAACCTTTGGGGACAAATATACCACATAGTACCATTGATTTTCTTTCCTTGATTACCAAAGGATATATTAAGACTCAGTCCTCGCTGGGCCTGGTGGTACACACCTATAATTCGAGAGGGTGGGGAGACTGAAGCAGGAGAATCAAGAGTTCAAAGTCAGCCTCAGCAACTTAGTGAGGTCCTAAGTTACTCAGTGCCTCTGGGTTTAATCCCCAGTACTCCTCACTGCCCCCACAAAAGCAGAGAGACTCAGTCCTCTGTACTAGCAAAAGCAAACATACACACACACACACATTTATTTAACTCAGATGTCTGCTGGGGATCCGCTGCAGTGAGCAAGGTGACTCTGCTGATCTCAGCTGGGCTCTCCACCCATGAGTGGTTAGCTGGAGATCAGCTGGCCGAGGCTCTCTTCTTCCTTGTGGCGGCAGCAGGCTAAGCTGGTGTTCTTCTCACTATGGTGGCAGAAGTGTAAGAAAACAAGCAAAATGCATGTGGTAGTTTAAGGTTTAGTGTCAATGGCACACCATCACTTCTGATTCACTCCATTGGTCAAAGCAGGTCTCATGATGAATCCCAAAGTCAAGAAGTGAAAACATCATCCTCTGGAGGAAGGAAAGGGGAGGACAAGAGTGTTTATGAACAATAACACATTCACCAAAGAGATCAAGAAGTGAGCACAATACTCTTTTCCCTTGAGCTCAAATATACTTCTTGTGTACTTAGTAGCCACTACAATAGGAAACCTGGTAAAAATGATGGGAAGAAGAAAGAAATCCAACTTAGACTTTTTGGTTTTATAATTTTTTAATATTTTATAAATTTTACAATATTTTTAACAGAATAATAGATCTGGACTCCAAATTCTAGCTTTCCAAAATATAAAGCATTACACTACTAGATTTTTATAACATGATATTTATTGCGACTGAGTTTAAAAAATATGTATGCATATATTAAATGTCAATGAAAATGTCATTAGTTTTAAAAATATAAATAATTTACTTATCAATTATTTCTTTGTTGGGAGATAAAACAGATTTAGAATTTTTTTACTTTTCATGTTAAAAAATGTATACATTTTTCAATTTTGAAATTAACATCTATAAGAACATGTACAAATGGTACAATGTTAACCACCAACTACATAGCCACTTCTAATCCACTAATTTTAAAGCATGCTAACAAAGTAAATTATTTTTTTTCATTTATTTTACTTATTTCCGAATTGAACTTTTAAAATAACTTCAGTCTTTCTTCTTCCAAATGGGTACTAATGGTTCACTTAAAATGTTATGATTTATGCTTCCATAAATTCACAATATTAGTCTCGACATTAGAACAAAATGAAATTTACACATTTCTAGTAGAAAATGTTCTGCAATTTTATTTTCAGATCGCTGTGTTTATATATGTGAGATAAAATTTCACAGTGACAATACATTAAGCATCAAAAAGAATTCTGTTAAACCAATGCAAAATGCTTAAAATGGCCACAAAAACAATGGTTCTGATAGGATAAAGGGGTCTGACTTTTACCTGTAGATAAGTATACTTGCATCACCTCTAAACTGAGGACTTTAATGGAAAAGAAAAAAAAATTACTACCTCTTACCAGTACAAGTTATTGATGGTATTGTTCAGTTTCAAATTCCTAAAGAAAGTAAATTGCATTTAACTAGGTAGCATACATTTAGAAATAAAAGTCTTTCCAAAAACTCTTCCACAGCTAGAAGCAATTTCAGCAATCCTAAGGTATAACTACTATTCTTTTTTAAGTGGTCTTGGAAAACAGAGGATGAACAGGTTTTAATTATAGTAATTAAATTTACAAAGCAATGATAAAAATGTAACTGCAAAGTTACTTCTTTATCTCTTAACAATCAATAAAATAATTTGTATTTACTTATTAGCCAATAACTCTATCCCTTCACCTCTGCCTACAGTATGCTGGAAAGGTGGCTTGGAAGTCAGAAGCCCTAGGACTTCCATCTGGTCATTGGACAGAGGAGTCCCCCAGGCTTGTCCATTCCTGGATGCTCACTCTGAGCTTCTGGCTTTCTGATGTACATGTCACAAACTCTATTTTGGAAGTCTTTGCCAGGAGCCTTTGTTATGCTGGCTGTGAGTTTAAAATGTATTACTCTTTCTGAGTTTAAGCCCTACCTCCTTTACAATGCAGCCCCCAAGACACTGGGCAAGGTCAATAAGATCCCTAAACCCCACCTTTCTCATCTCAACAATGAAAGCTGGGATGAGGATGGGGGTGGGTGGGTCTTGTTCTTCTAAATTTTCAGTGCTGTGGATCACAAATTGCTCCAAGATAAATCCATGCCTGATATCATAGTCTCTTGTTGAGATCTGTGTTGCCACAGTTGACACCCTGGAGAGTAAGGTGATTTTGCTGTGCTGCAGACACGGGTAATGTTTCCCCCTCTGCCTTTCAAAGTCTTAAAACATTCTCTGAAGACTTCAAAAGGCACAGGACATGGCCTTTGTTCTAGCTTCTCTCCTCACAGTTACCACCCCAAAAGGGACACAGATGTTCTAGCCAAATCTACACATTGCCCACTTAGTTCACCCTCAATAGTATGAGTTAACTGATTCGTGTTTCCTAACATCCCTAGAGAAAGGAAAAGTGGTGAGACCAGGCATTTAGATCCAACCTACATTCAAACAATCCATCTCATTTAGGGGAATGAATTGCAATAATTATTCCATGCCTATTATAATCTATTCATTTAAATGCAAAATATAAATTCAGTTACTATATGGATACTTGAGAAATACAGGGAAAAAAGAAATCTCACAAGGTCAATATTTTATTGTCTATCTTTAGCTGAAAACATTTCATGCAACTTTTATATTCCACATGCAGTATAAGGACTGGTATGATCTGATCTGTTTTTATAAAATAAATGTATAAAATAAAAGGCATTTCTAATGATTGTATGTACATAATTGTTCAGTGTAAAGGAAGATATTAATATTCAAGACCTATATGTCAATGGAAGTTGGAAAAAATAAGAACTTGATATAACAAGAGGAACTATCTTTATTAAAAGAGTAAGTAATTTGCCTCTATGATGTGCTTTACAGAAGGCTGCCAACCAGATATTGACTAAAAACACTCAACTTCTATGAAATCCTCCAAACATTTAAATTTACTCAGAAAAATGGGATTCTTTAAAATAAGTCAAAAAAAATTTCATAAACCAAAGAGGATATGCAACTTAAGAGTAATAGAAAAGCAGGAGGAGATTACATCTCCTTTAATGATATAGAGGAATAGGAGACAAATGATGAAGAAAACTGAAACAGTTCCATTTCCTGTCATGCCCCACCCTTTTTTTTTGAAGGTGTGGAAAATATCAATACAAGACAAAAAAAATAAAACCTATGGTGAAAAGACAATTTTAGCATTGAAAAATCTGAAGACTTATTCATCAGCTTCAATATAGTATGATTAATAAACAGAATTAAGATAATAACTAAAACTTTCTAAATTCTCATTCCTAGGAGGTTCATTATTTCAACTTGACCTTTCAGCCTTTGTGAAAAGATTTGTTATGTGAAGGTAGTTATTCTCTACCATGTACTCTTTCCTGGTTCAGGCAATTTATATTTGACATGCACAACTTCACAGATATAAACAGTTATCCACTTTTATAATCCTAGCATCACATCCTATAAATCATAAGATATGGAAAACATTCTACCACATATTAGGGGGAGTAGAGGTGGGGAATAAAACAGAACACAGATACTTAAACAAAATTAAGCAAGAGTTTTTGGAAGCCGTCTGTGTTCTTCATGCTACCAGTAGCTGGCCAATGAGTGCAGAATTTCTTTCTTTAATTAAGGCAGTAATAATGATGGCACCTTGCCTTAAATTCACCTGTAGCTTCTGCTCATCATGAAAATAAATAAAACAATAATTATTTCAGTGCAAAAAAGATGAGACACATTAAATGTGATAAGGAGTCACTTTGCAAGACCTGCTGCTATCCAGACTTAGAATTTTATAAAACTAAACCTTACTAACTGGCATGAATTCAGTTCCCTAAATAAAGGGGAAGTGCTTTTGCAATTGCTTTTCATTACAGACTATATATATCTGCTAAAGACATAAAGAAAAACACTGATATAATTTCAAATGCTGACAGAAACAAGATTATTTCCCTTAATCCAATTTCTGACCAATTTTGGCTCTCCACTGAAGTGTGAATATTTCCTCGATGATGCAAGTGTTTCCTTCTCTTATTTCTGAGTGTTCTCCAACTTGGTTATGAACTGCCTGTGAGTACTGGCATGGGGAAAAACCTGTTGTTTGTGAAGTAAGGATCAGGAAAAATTGTGAAATTATCTCACAAGTTGCTAAGATGTGGTTTTGCCATTGAAATTATGTTGCCTATGAAAATCTGTTTATTCTAACTATTTAGACTTCCTGAAGGTATGAATGTTTTAATGTGAGCACAAAGGGAAAGTGGAGACAAAACCAGTAACTTCAAGGTCTCTACCTTATGAACTGTGTTAGGTATTTTTTTTAAAGATAGATATGGTAGTTTATCTGCAAAATTGGTGTCACGTTTAATGCCCTATCCCAACATCCAATTCATTTCTACCATCTACTGCCTCTACTTCCTATTGCTTATTGCATCTTTGTACATTAGGATGGGTTATTAAGGAGGATGACACTCAAACTGCCACTTCCAGAACATCTATGTCCTCAACTACAGGGACAGTCTCATACAGTCTCTCTGAAGACATGCTCTTTTTATCCCCATTCTCACAAAGAAGTCAAAATACTTATTTTGAAATGTATTTTAAGTCATTTTAAATTTTAAAATAACATCACCATCCTGCCCACAATCCTTTGAAGGCTAACTTTTAGCCTCAGGACAAAGTCTGATCCCTCTACCTGCTAATAAAACATCTATTACCCTTTCAGCTTCTTGCCAGTCCCTTTAAATCACTCCATTTTCTAAGCCACACAGAACTATTCAAGATTGCCCACACGAACCATTTTTCTGAGCTTGCATCTCTCTGCACGAGCTGATTCCTTCACCAGAAAAGCTTTCCCACAACCTTCCTAGCTTGGCTGACCCTAATTACTCTTTGTGGTTCAATTCAGGTATCTCTGACTCCTAAAATCTCTTCTGACTCCTATTCTACATCCCAGTTTCAGTGAGGTGACTGTTTCCACAGCTGCAAATTCCTCTAGCATACTGCATTTTAAGTCTTTTTAGTTGGTCATTTATTCCACCAGATAATGATTTTGTGATGTAAAGAATTTTTCATTTTATCTCTGAATATGGAACACTTAGCTCAATGCCTAATGCATGGTAGCACTCCATAAATTATAAGAAATTAAAAGCAAAGAAGGCTCTAACTATGATAGCGATATCATTGGCCTTTCAGTTTAACTCATATGTTGACATTGACTGCTGTTTCTTACTTTGTTTACTCCTATTTGCATATTTTGCCTGAAGTCTGGGAAGAGTACTGAGAAAAAGTATTCTTGAAGCCTCGTCACCAGCACCATGCCTCCACCAACCCTGGCCCTGGATTCCTTATGTATAAGGATGATGGTGAGAGGTCACCTCTGCTTGAGATGCTTTTTCCCATCAATTTCCCCAGTTGCTAAGTAGGGATACAGCTCAGTGGTAAAGTCCTTGCCCAGCATGTGCAAGGCCCTGGCTAAAAACTAAATAAATAAATAACAATCAACCCATCCATCCACCCATTCCTGGTTGTAGTCTACTGGGTAAAACTGGGGAAGACCCACAATGGCCAAACAGTGCTTATTTTGTTTCTTGCAATTAGTTTTTATATGACATTTCAATATTGGAATTCAAATATTTTTCTAGTTTCCAGAATATCACAAGTCCTAAATGACATATAAATAAATCATTCTAAAGCTAAGAGTGTTTGGTCTTAAATATTATATGCTTATATTGGAATAGATATTATCCATGTCACAACACTAATATAAAAAAAGTATTCCAAAACTGAACAAAATACAAATGAACTTATCAGCCTATATTTGTCATATTTGATCAATTAACTACAATATTGGAGGGTCTATAATGCACATTTACTCTCTAGTATTATTTATTAAATTGAGAACTCAGATGATGATAATTAAGCCTTCCTCTTTGGGAATTATCAAGAAATAAACAATAATAAATGCTAGTGAGGTTGTGGGGGAAAAGGAACACTAGCACATTGTTGGTAGAACTGCAGAGTAGTGCAACCATCCTGGAGAGGGGTATGGAGATTCCTCAAAAAACTAGGGATGGAACCACCAAATGACCCAGATATCTCATTCCTTGGTATTTTCCCAAAAGATCTAAAATAGGCATATTATAGTGGAACACACAGGCCAACATTTATAGCTTCACAATTCATAGTAGCTAAATTATGGATTCAACCCAGGTCCCTGTCAATAGAGGAATGGATTAAGAAATTGTGATACACACACACACACACACACACACTCACTGGAGTTCTACTCATCCATAAAGAAGAATGAAATTATAGCTCCTGCCAGTAAATGGATGGAAATGAATATTATTATCTAAGTGAAATAAGCCAAAATCAGACACAACGTTTTAATGTATTCTCTCATATGAGGAAACTAGACTAAAACATAAAGAAAAGGGAGGTAAGGATAGGATATGGTAAAGATACAGAGAAGATCAGTAGTGTAGAAAAATAAAACAGAAGCAGAGAGGAGGGATGGGAAAGGTGAGAATGCATTTTTAAAAATTCTTTTAAAATCATGTTATGTGCATATATAAATAAACCATAGGGAATTTCACCTTTATGCATAAGTAAAAAGAATCAATCCAACATAAACAAATAGATGAGCAAAAGTAAGTTTAATAGAGGAAAGGAAAGAGAAGGGAAGATTGGGGGGAACATGAACTAAAAATCAAATCCCATGCCTGAAATGAACCCAACTACTATGTGTAACTATAGCTGTGATTTAAAAAAACAAAACAAAACAAAACAAAAATACAGAAAATGTCTATTTCTATAGCTCTTTTGAAACCAGTTTATATTCGTCATTATGAAAGTAGCACAATAACAAAGAAATTAAGAAAAAGTCTTTATGATCCCAGTGTTACAAAAATCATATTTCTATAACTTAGAATAAATCTTCTCTGCTCATATAGATAGCTCTATAACACATATTTTAGTTAAGAACTTAAGATGTTCTCTAAAAGATTAATTTATTTCTATAATTTTTATATGCTTATCTTTGAAAGATTCCACTGATTGTTTTCCCATTCTGCCTGAACTCATTTGATTATTTTTCTCCTTAGAAATCTGGGAATTTAAAAACTGATACAAAATGGTAAGACACACATATACTCAGAATATTCTATTATGTACAAAGATACACAATTTATAAATTGTTAAACATTTCAAAATTCCCTCTCTTGATAACACAGAAAAACGCAAAGTCAAATGTTTCTCTTAAAAAAGCATTTTTCTAATGATTGTTAAGGTTAAGAATTTTTTTCCTGTATCTATTAAAGGCAAACTAAAACCACATTGAGATGTCATCTTACTCCAGTTACAAGGGCTGTTATCAAAAAGGCAAAAGTAAACAAATGTGGACAAAGAAGTGAAGGACTGGGGACCCTTTCACACTGTTGGTGGGAAGGTATATTAGTACAGTCATTATGGAAAATAGTATAGAGGTTCCTAAAAGTATTAAAAATAGAACTGACATCCAGTAGTCCAACTACTAGCTATATACCCAAAGGAAATAAAATCATTATCTTGAATAGACGTCTACTGTTGTATGTTCATTACAACAATATTCACAACAGTCAATATATAAAATCAACGTGAGAGTCCATCAATCAATGACTGGAAAAGAAAATCTGTTATATTTACACAAAGGAATACTAGAAAGAATGAAATTCTGTCATTTGCAACAACATGGATGAATCTGAAGAACATAATGTTAAGTGAAATAAAACAGATACTGAAAGACAAATATTATATGATCTCCCTCATATGTGGCTTCCAAAAAGTTGACCTCATAGAAATACACAGTAGAGGAGCTTTAACCAGAGGCTTGGGTGGTTAGAGGGTACAGAAGAATAGGGGAAGATGTTGGTCAAAGGATTTATAATTACAGTTACAGAAGAGTGATTTTTTTAAAAAAGTCCAGAATAGACAAACACATAGAGACAAAACTCAGAAAGATGACTGCGTCAGGTCGGAAGATGGAGGGAAAGCTTAGGTGGAGGTGGAGAGAAATGGGAAATGACAGAGAGTGGTTATGGAGTTTCTTTGCCAGGTGATGAAAGTGCTCTAGTCCCGATTTTGGTAATGGTTGTACATCTCTAAACAAACTAAAAACCACTGGATTTCCAGCTTTTAATGGGTGAATTATATGATATGTGAATTATATTTCAAAAGTCATTTTTAAAAAAGTATTTATTGCTGCAAATGGATATGCAAAAACAATCTTGGTTTAATCCTTGAGGATGGTGGGAAACAGGGGATTCATGATTGACAAATGAGAGTGTATACACATACTTCTTGGTGAGCTCCAAATATTTTAGAGTAAAAATGCTTAATATTAAACTAATAAGGTCAGTATGAGCAATGAAAATTATATTGGTAAATGCACATATAACTTTTTCCTTGATAGTCTTCCTCCAATCAAACTTAGCCCCAATCTATGAGAACAACATCAGAGAAATTCCAGAAGGAGTGTGTTCCATAACACCCCCAGTACGTACTCCTAAAAACTGTCAATGTGGAAGCTGAAAAAAGTCTATCTGAGAGCAGAATAGAGACTACCAAGAGACAGAAAGTGTGGGTGGGAGGAGGAAGGGGAAAAAAACAAGTTGAATATGATCAATGCATGCCACACTTATGAATGGAAATATCGCACTGAACCCCATTAATACAAACAATTAACATGTGGTATTAATAAAATATTTTAAATTAATAAAAGCTAAAACACCATCAAGGTCTCCAAAAACAAAGACTGAAAAACTATCACGGCCAAGAAGAGCCTAAGGAGACAACTAAAAGTAAGGTGGTACACTAAGACAGAAAAATATAGCAGCTAAAGCAAAGAAAACCTGAATAAATTCAGGACTGTTGATAATAATACACCAATGTTGGTTCACTGGTTGTAACAAACGTACCATACTAGTTAATACTATCATAGGAGAAACCAGGTATGGGGTTCACAGAAACTCCATAATATCTTCTTACTTTTCTATAAATGTAAAATATTTTAAAAGTATTTTTTTCTTGATTTTAAAAATGGTTGTGTTAGAATTATAAAATTTGCATTACAAAGGTAAGTTATTTGTGTGCACTTGCTCATTTGTATGTTCCTTGAATAATACACAATATTCCTTTAGTAAATTATGCAACCGATAAGAACACAGGATAGAGTCATATTGCTGGCATTCAGGTACCAGCTTTGACAATTTTAGGTGACATTTGAGTGAATTATTAAGGTTGTATAGTTCTCCATATGTTTTGATTTGGATCTTAAATGTCCCCCAAAAGCCCATATGATAAAGACTTAGCCACCAACATATGGTGCTACTGGGAGGTGGTAGAACCTTTGAGAGGAAGGACATGTTGGAAGGAAGTTAGGACATTGGGAATGTGCCCTTGAGGGTGTCAGTGGGACCCTGGTCACTGCTTCTTCTCTGCTACCTGGCTGCCATGAAATGAACAAGCCTCTTTCACCAGGTGGTGGGACCATGAGGTAATATGGCACTGCAGGCCCAAGGCACCACTGGACTGAAACTGGGAACTAAGCTAAACCTTTCTTCCTTTAAGTTATTTATCTTGGATATTTGTTACAGGGGCAGAAAGTGGACTATCACCATGTGTTCATCTAAAACCAGGATAACAGTATTACCTATCTCACAGGTTTTGTGTGTGTATATGTTGGGGGATGATGAATTAGATAAGACATATAGTAAAGCACTCACACCTCCTAAATATTCAGTATTAACAGCTAATGACTGCTAGTTTTACAGGGTATACTGATTTCAGCCATGATAGAGAAGCTGATAGCACAACTATTACATATGGAAAACTGATTGCAGTTCTTGCACAGTAACAAAAGCATGGTCTATAATCCTTGAAAGAAAAGCCTAGTAGTTAATATTCACCACAAAAGACCTATTAAGATCATTTTTTCCAAAATACAAAGATAAGAGACCACAGAGAAAACAGGAAATGCCTCTAAGAAGAAAAGATAGATTACAATTTTGAGTTGGCAGATGGGCTGAATTTGTGCAATGTGTAAGTAAAGTCCCTGACAGGACGCGGTTGCACAGAAGTCCTAATAAGCTGCTAAAAATTCCTTCAGTCCTTGCTCAGCTCCTGACTATGCATGTCCAGGTAAAGACCCAATGAAGACTTGCAGAGAACAACAGCTGGGAGGCTGGATAGTTGAGCAGAGAATTCAAGGTTTACTGGGCTGGGGAGGAAGAGGTTAGATACTGAGTTCAGCTAGAACAAAGAAACCTTAGTGTACATCCAGGGCTTCCAATTGAGATCTCTGAAAGACCATGGCCACAGCTTAGGAATAAAGGCAAAACTGAACTAGACCTGGCTCAAGACAGTAACAACTTCCACAGATCAAGGTGATCTCCTAGTAATACAACTGCCTGCAGGAACAAATTTTTATATTCTTTAACGAAGCTAAAACAATCTAGAGACTTTAAGCTTTATTACTAAAATGTGGCATAGAATAAAACTCTACTAAACAGGCAAACAAGCAGAAGGCAAAGAAACAGAAAACAAGGAACCCATAATCAAGAGAAAATGAATAATCAATTTAAGCAAATCCAGAAATGCAAGGGTTTCAAAACAACTATAAATAACATGCTAAAGACCAGAAGAAGAAATTAAAATGTTGATGAAAAGGGAAGATGAACATTTTCAACATAGAACCTATAAGGAATATTTCTGTTTTATATTTTTAAAAATTATTTATATTTCAAATTTTTTACAGACTGCATTTTGATTCTCTGTACACAAATAAGGTACATCATTTAGTTTCTATGGTTGTACACGATGTAGACTCATACCATTCATGTAATCATACATGTACACAGGGTAATGATGTCTGTCTCATTCCATGATTTTTCATACCCCATCCCTCTCATTTCCTTCTGCATAATCTAAAGTTCTTCCCTTCTTCTCTCACCCCCCCCCTTATATATCATCATCCACTTATCAGGGAAAACATTTGGTCTTTGGCGTAAGAAATATTTCTAAATTATAAAAAGTGAGACTTGAAATTAAGAATTATTTGGATGGGTTTAACATGAGAGAGACAAAGAGAGTATTAGTGATCCTGAAGACAGGTTAAAAACAACAACAACAACAAAAAGCCTGAGTTAAGGGACAGAGAGAAGAGATGGTGAATTTATATCATAATCATTTTAATATTCTATAATCGTACTACCAATCCATTTTCCCATTCTTTCTTTACCTACTCTTATCCCCCTTACCACTAACAAGACTGTTTGGAACATTTTATAAACCACCTATGGGTTGGCCCAGTAGCCAACTCATCTGAGAATATTTACCCCATGAAACAAATAAGAATAAAAAAGTGTCAATTTTATTTTTAGACAAGTAATACTATACTAATGTACAAAAATATGTATAAGACTAGATTGAAGGTAATATTGCTATCACGGGGCACAAAAAAGAGGAGGGGACTCAGAGTAGGGTGAGCTCACATGATGCTGGATTGACTCCTGAGGAGGCAGAACCAAAGGAGAGAAGGGAAGTAAAACTGCAGTGCAGAGCCACAGTCCAATACTTCAGAAATGATGACTGATTCTCAAAGTGGCTCATCAGTACAACAGCATTTCAAGAAATGTGTTAAAAAGTAAAGAAAAGTTACCAAGATTAAATTTGCTAGCAGTTCATTCACTTTGATACTTTAGCAACATTCATTTCTAGGGTTCAGGTTTATCTCAATTTCAGTTCATTAGCTGTACAGAGCATAAACTGTAGAGAATGCACACCAGTGTTTATATATTCACACACAAAAAGCAAAAGAATGTATTTGTTGAATTTAAAAAAAAGGAGGCTCTTTAATGCTAAAAGATGAGATAAGGTATGCATTTTTTTCTTGTTTAAATTATTGCCATGACTATCATTACTTTTTAATCATCCTGTTCATAACAATGTCAACATTTTTTAATTTCAAAAATTCAAAACTCTATCCCCTAATAGGATAATAAAAAATTTAACTTATAGTTGAAAATACAGCATTTGCTCTTCTTATGGGTTACAACTATAATAGCAAAAATGATAGCAAAAATAGCAAAAATTAAAATTAGACACCTGCTAAAAGGGAATAAAGTATAGTCTGTAGTCCATTTTCTAAAAATATGCAAAAGAAAAATATCAAATACAAACAGGAATACTTTTCAGTGGTGGATTTTACAACAATTTTTATTTTTTCTTTGTGCTTTGCTATATTTTCAAAATCTTCATATTGAATTTACTTCATGGTTCTCATGAGAAAAACAAAATATTTTAAATTTAGTTTCAAGGTTGTTTAGGAATTCAATTTGTTTTACCATATGAAATAAAAAATATAGGACATTTTCCAAATTTTCAGAGAACATTTCTCTTCAGAAATATGTTCAAAATCTGTAAAAAGAAGTTTATTTGCTTAAAAATTCTAGTCTTCAGTAAAAGGCCCCAAAAGAATGATTTTAATAATCCACAAGTCTTAGCTTTCTATTGCCTAAGATGTTATGAAAAATATTGTGTAATTCAAGCTAAAAGTAACTAAAGATTTGTACTTAATTTTAATTAGCATCTATCAATTGTTCACTGAGGCCTTAAAGTTTCTCTAAAGTTGGATTTTAAGAATATTAGGAAGAGTACCAAAAAGAAAACAAACACTATAAAATGCTATTTTTAATGTTCTATATTCTCAAACCAAATTATTCAGGGTTAGAATTTACCATGAGTCTTACCTAGAAACTTTAGTTGGCTATTTCTCTATCCCCTACAATTTCAAGAAGAAGCACAAGATTAGGATGAAATACACATGGATAGATGAAACACGAACAAAAGAAAAGTTCTAATTACAGGTATCTCTTAAACAGATAGGGTTATTCTAAATGTATTCACAGCGATTCAGACTTGTCAGTGTATAATACTTTGGTCTATATATGTTTTTATGGTGATTTTGTTGTGAATTAGCTTCTTTATGTTTATTCTATCTATTATCATTAGCAAAGCCATGTGGTCTAAATGCAGGAATTCTCATGAGACTTCTAAGCCTTCAGCAAACTTTCAGCAAAGGAGGGAAAGTAAAGATCCTTTAATTTGACAGGAGTTTGGGAATGACAGCAATACCTCCATAACTCTTTTTTTTTAAAAATCTTCTCTCCAGTTTCCTCCATGATGTTTGGACCAGTTGCAGTTCCAGAAGTAAATAACCAATAAGTCATAGTCTACAAATATACCAGTGATACTCCTTCCTTCACAACTCCTTACTGTCTCTTTTGATTTTCTCAAAAGACAAGCTTTGAAGAAACCATTCCCAGAGTGAGCATTTCAATTTTAAAAACTTTTTAAAAAGTATATTTTTAACATTCAATCTCATCATTTTCCTATGCAAATGTTAAGTACTTAACGGAGTGTAATTAGGCTGTTAGAATTCAATTTCTATAGATTTTGTAGAATTCTGTCTAAAACAATAGCAGGAAGAGCTGTGATGCAATTGTTCTTCAAATCTTTATAGACACTTGAAAATTTTAGAAATATTTGTCCTCCATAGACATCACTCTCATAGAACACAATGCATTCTGTTAAAAGGACTATCAAGTTAAAATGTATGTGTATATATTTATGCTTCAGATGTCTCAGGAGATTACACTATCCTTCTGGAAGGGTAAACAATGCATTGTTTAACTAAATTCCATACCTAACACCTTATTCAATTTCCATGAGTTACAGAATTGTTCTGAAATTCAGAGTGCTTACTGTTCAATAATAATATCGGTTTGTGATTTTGTTTTGGTAAACCCATGCAAATTTTTCTCTGAATGTCACAAAATTTCAAATACCCTAAATAAATAAGTGTTACAACTATATCTATACATATGTGCACTTATCTCTATCTATTCATAAATGTGCAGTACACACAAATCTTAAGTAGCAAATTTTATAAACTTCAAACCAGCTTGTTAATGATCTTATCACATTAATATCGCTAGTATTAAATAAAAATAATTTGAGGCTATCTTTTGTGTATATATTTTGCTGATATAAAAGAAAAAAATTTCTAATGGTGACATACTGTCCCCTAGTGGATATAAAAAGAAATGTTCAGTATTCGTAAATTTCCAAAACTGTAGGGTTTGAGAAAAACAAAACGGCCCTCTCCAAATGAAAAGCACTTCCCCGTGCTCCTTCAAAGAACTGCCTTCCAAAGAAATTAAGATAATACAATACTAGTGAAAATGTACTTGGATTTACTGATTAGTAATCATTAACCAGCAGTTTTAGTTTCCTTTAATCTCCAAGTCTAGCACAGGACCTAGCAATACAGTAGTTGCTCAATAAGTTTCTGTTGAATGAGCTAATTAAGAAAAAATAATTAACCTGGTATGGAAAAAAAACAAAAACAAGGCCCTGGGAGTGGAACTGATACTCTGATGAACAGGAACTGAGCATAGAGATAGTAAAAACCAAAATCCTCAAACCAAAGTGTGCAATGCCAGATTACAAATGAGGTAAAAGGAGGGCAGTCAAAAGCACCAGACATCTGGCCGGAGGCACACAGTTGATTATTGCATAAAATTTCTAGATCTGGAACTTATCAAACTATCATACTTTATTTGCTTGCATTATTTATAATATCAATTCTACAGCTTAATGAAGTCAAAAAGGTGGTCTCATAAACAATGTCCCTTTAAATTAGTAAAACTGTTTTGATCTTGTACAGCTCACCCAATGGTTACCACATCCTGCATGTTTTCTATTGTGATACCCTCATCGCTGTTGCTCCAGTCATGCTAAACCCTCATCTATAGTGTTCTACACCTAGACTTGGTAGGATGGCCTAACTGTTCACTTCTCTTTGCCTGTGGCTTTAGCTCTAAAATCACTAGAACAACTATTTTTAAATTCTCAGAATTTCATCTTAACATTCAAGGCCACACATAATCAACCCTATCCACCCTTCAAACTGCAATTCTCAAACATGTACTATATGGCAGTCACTTTTTTAGCAATACTGGTATAATCACTATTAACAACACCCCCAGAAAAATGGTTCCAAATAATTATCTTTCTAATTTACATTGATTTTTTAAAGACCCACCTGTAACGAGGTCCCTTATGATGTCATCCACTTAATGGTACCTCAGCAATTCATGTTATCATACTTTTTTCGAAATTCCTTACTAATATTTTTATTAGGTTTGCATATTTACCCATTTTATTTTCTCAGCTAAAATAAACCTAAAGATAATTCTCCCAAGTTGCACTCTAACCTCAAATAAAATACTATGCCCATAATATATACTCAATAAATATTTGCTAACTAGATTGATTATCTAATCCTATAGAAATCTGAATTAATAAATGATTAAAATATATTTAAAACATTAAACATTTAAAATAAATGATGTAAAATAATATACTAAAATAAGAAAAATCTCTATCTGTATTTGGAAACTGGAATGGATGTCAAAAACAAGGAATTTGTGCTATGTGATTTCCCTGCCTCTGAAAGAATACCTGGTCTAAGTAAACATCAGTGACTGAAAAATCTATATTAACACCCCAAATTCAAGGGAAGAGGGGCAGATAACACCTCATACAGGGGGTGACTTTATAAACAGAAAAGATTCAGTACGTACTGGTTGGCAATGGTTACTGTTTTAGATCACATGATAATTGACGCAAGGGAAAGAAAACTTGTTCAAAACATTTCTTAAGTGGATGTTAGTAGAATAACATCAATAATTTTCATTGATGAAAGGCTGTCTAAGTTTTGTTCCCATAAAATTTAGTTTCAAAGTTTTGTATTTGTGTGTTAGTCAGCAGTCATTACTGTGACTGAGACGTGACAAGAACAATATAGAAGAGTAAGTTTATTTGGGCTCATAGTTTCAGAGGTGCAGTCTATGGTCAGTTAACACCATTGCTCTGGGCCCGAGTGAGGCAGAACATTATGGTGGAAAGGAATGGTAGAGGAAAGTTGTCTGCTCATGACAGACAGGAAGCATAGAGTGAGAGCTTAGAGTCAGGTATGAAATATAATTCCCAAAAGCACACCCCCAGTGAGCTATTTCTCTAGCCATGCCCCACCTGCCTACAGTTACCATCCAGTAATCTACTTAAATTATTAATCCATCAAAAGAATTAATCTTCTGATGAGGTTATAGCTCTCATAATCTAATCCTTTCACATTTGAATACTACTAAATTGTCTTTTGGGACATGAACTTTTGGGAAATACCTCATATACAAAATATAACAGCTTGTTTGGGTTTTGTATGCTTTTGTTTTTGTTTTTTAAGGTGCTAGGAACTAAACCCAGAGCCTTACACATTATAGGTCTGTACTCTACCATGAGCTATACCCTCAGACATTAGTATCAAAATTTTAGTTATAAATTTAATGCAAGAAAAAGGAACTCAAATGGCAAATGGACCTATTCAAATATATTATATATCTACTTGGTAAGAACATGTAGTGTGTGTGTGTGTGTGTGTGTGTGTGTGTGTGTGTGTGTGTGTGTGTTTGTGTTTTGGAGGAACTGTTGTTAGTTCTTGTAAACTTGTGATTAGTTACAAAAGAAAAAGACCTCTTGAGTGCTGGCTAAATGGGTTGGAAATTAGTATGAAAAGTCTCAAAGTTTCACAAACACAAACAAACCAAAAAAACAAAACAAAACAAAAACAAAAACAAAAACAAAAAACTGTTTACCACTGTCTTAAAAACTATTTCCTTTCTAAAGAAGGCTGTGAATTGCAACCTGTAAAAGGAGTTTTGTTCTGAGTAGACTGGTGCCAATTTTTGTTTTAGCTAGTAAAAGAGCCAAGTAAACAAATATAAACAAAATACTACCCTGGCAAAGGTCCTTCCCTAAATGAAGAGCAGAAACATATTCAGCTTTCTCAAGGTTACATATGATAGAATTAGTATCTACAGTGCTTCTTCCCAATTAAGAGGTAGGGAGAAAATCAGCAGATATATGAAAAAATTATCTAAGTGGAAAGAACTTTCTGGAATCATCAGAATTAAATAAGTCCCTAGGAAACAATGATTTTGAGTGCAGCAATAAAACTTGTTTGGTATTCATTTTTATTCTCGAAGATAAAAGAAGATGCTTCAAAGAAATGGTCACAAAGTAGGGACGATCTGATGTAGGAAAGACTGCATATACATATTAAATAAATGTATCCTGAATTTAAAAACCTCATTAGAGGTGACAGAAAACAATCATACAAACACAAGACAGACTTGAAAATATCTGGAACTCAGAAGAATAAAGGGTGAAAGCACTAAGAGAAAGTATTAGTGACAGAACCAAATTATTTAAAGGAATCCTGGGAAGCTTAAAATGTTTCCCTTAATATTTTGAAAAGATTATGAAAATCATTACAATGATGTAGGAGAAAACAGCAAGTTGAATTAAGGTAAGTATCTGTGGAGAGTTATCATTTAGTGTCTTGCAAAATTAGTGGAAGAACAACAAAAAGAAGCCATATTCAGAGGTTATGTCACTCTTAAAGAAAAAAATTAACAGCTTCCTGCAGACAATATAAATTATTTTCAACAGACAAGAAAGTCTGATGCATAAATTCTCTAAAATGATAAAAACCAGAAAATATTGAGATCAAAGGCAAAGACTGTGACCTAAAAATCCTGGCTGTGAGATCAATGAAATGTAGATGTACTGGTATATAAACGGACCATGAAGGCATATTGATTCATGGAGCCTTCCTTTAAAAAGAAGAGTACTTAAAAACTTATACTATTAAATGATAAAACAAGTATGGGGGAAAATTGTTATTCATTCAATATTTCAGGAACCTCCCTAATGGCAGGTTTTATGTATAGTAATGTGAACAGACATATGTAGTTCTTTTTCCTATGGAAAATGTTGTCAGACAAATATGTAATTGTAAATGAACTCATAATCATATGCTATGAATAAAGCAATAGACCAAATGTATTTAAAAATAAATTCAGCATTAGAATTCTCATAAAATTTGTCAAACTATATAATATGCTTAATATGAAATAAAAAAGCAAGTCTTTCAAACATGTATACATTACAAACATCTCAAACGTGTTTAGTCTCTCAAATATGTATAGATTTGAAACATTAAAATTAAAATTTTGCATATTAAAAACACTTGAAATTTAGGATAAAAAAACTCAAGGGATAGATCAGACATTAAATTAGATATAGCTGGAGAGAGATTTACTGAAACTGAACACAGAACTGAGGAAATTACACAAAATGAATATGCAGTGGAAAATGTAAAAGGAGATAAAAAAATCTGGAAGATATACTAATGTTTAACATATATTTAATAAGAATCCCAGAAAGGGAGAATAGAGACAATGAGGAAAAATAATAAAAAAGTTTGGGCTTAAAATTTTCTGTAAGTACAGAACACACGGATTCACTCACAAAGGAGAACTAGTGAATCTCAACGTAGGTGGAAAGGAAAATCAACAAGTAAAAATAAAAAATCATGAAAAACTGTGGAGCACTAAATATCAACAGCCCTTAAAGAAGGTAGAAAGAACATACCTATAGATGAAAATTAGACTGACAGACATTTCTTACTACAATAATAGCAAGAACAAAATGACATTTTTCAAGTGCTGAAAGCAAAATGCAAACTCTCCCCCAATGCTATCAAATTTGAATGTTTAGACATGCCCCGCCCCATGTGCAAAATGTTTTTCAAGAATGAAGATAAAATATATGTTCCCTCAGATGAACAAAATGTTAGAGCTCATCCCCAAAAATCCTTCTGGTTAAATGATGTACCTCAGGTAGAAGGAAAAAAATAATCCCAAAATAGAAGTCTAAGTGGAAGACATGGCAAATAAAGAAATAGCTTTAAAATAACTATGTAAATGTAAAAACAATAGTCTCCAAAAAAATAACATCTAACTATAGAAGATATTTAAAAGAACAAGATAAAAATACTGGATAAGAGCAATAATACAAAAAGTTGGAGGTGAGTGAACAAGCTTAAAATGACCTAACACTGAATAAAGATTTGGGAAAGTGACTAAAATACTATCTCTAAATTCTCATATAAACATGCAAAGTGAAATTTCAAAAGATCTACTAAATGTATTAAAATAGGATGTGAAACTCCTAAAATGAAGAGAAAAAAATGAAATAAAAATCACTAGGGGCTTGCAGGTAGCTAAGTTACAGGGAAGTTACAGGGAAACTTTTCCCTGGAAGTTACAGGGAAAAGAAAGAGAAAGGGAATTGGTGGGTGGAGGGAGGGATAAGGAGAGAGAAAGGGGGAAGGAGGGAAGTAGAGACAGAGAAACACTCTAATTTAATGAGTTCTCATATTCTTGCCCTGTCAGAAATTTTTATGGCTACTAAGGGCGTCTAAAATCAATCAATAAATAAAATAACCATGGACAAAAGGAAGAAGGGGCTATTTGTGAGTATAAAGTTGGTCTAAACTCATCACCCAAAACATAGACCTGAATGAAGTGTGAAAACATTAAAAAGTCTGATTGTGTGACCAGCAGAACCGATCTGAGCAATTAAAACTATACTTGATTTTAAGAGGCATCCTAGTCCTGGGAGAGAAAAACACACAAAGAAGAAAAAAAAAATCTTTGGCAATTGAGTAGTGAAGGGAAAAAGAATCAAGAGGGAAAATAATTAGGGTCCTGAAATACAAAAGAGAAATAAACAGAGGAAGGACAGATAACTTCCTCCACCATTAAGAGAAATTACCTTCTACATCTGCACATTGCTACACTGACAGAAGAGGGCAGCATTGATTTAGGTATCATGTAAATTAGCCGACTCCACAAAAAATAAATGGAAAAGCCCTTAATCATAGTATTTCACGAAAAAAGGAAACAAGATTCAACATCCCTCTCATCCAAGGAAGTGGGGGTTACAAAGCAGAAGACTGCAAAGCAGTTTTACATAGTTCTATAAGGAACATTCTAGTTTCCCATGTTCAAAAACAACAACAACAACAACAAAAATACAATCAGATCCACCAGGAGTTGGGAGTAATCCAAAATAGATTATAAACATTATCAACTAAACTGAACTGTGTTATATAAATAACCAGACTGAAGAAGTAGCAAGAAAATAACCTAATTTGGAAAATAGTAATTCAATTCTATCCTGTAAGAATTGGATACAAGTATTGTCCTCTAGTAAATGTGTCGTCCCAGAGGTATGGTCTATCAATTGTGAAATTATGCTTCTGAGTATTCTAGGTTGAACAGATAAGAAAATATACTGTTGAAGAGTAAGTCTATATATAAGGGAGGCTAGAAAGATCCCATGATGCTGCATTGTGGAAATAAGATGTTAGTTCCAACTCATTTTTTAATTTAGACTATATACTACATAAAAATATACACATGGATATAGAAGTAGAGATGAATAGATTTCTGTGGGTTAAAATACATATAATTCGTAGTTCTATCTACCGAAAGGGAATACAATGACATGCCAGGAACAGTAACCACTCTTCGTGTTCAGATCTTGGTTTCTAAATACCATCTTTTAATAAAAAAAAATGTGTTTTTTTTGGAGAAATGGCAGATTCCAAGGATGAATGAGGAAAAGGACGAGATGTGATTGACATATCTCTTAGTGTCAGAAAGCAAGCAGGTGCTCAAAATTTGATGAAGACATTGCAAAGGTGATAGAAACACCCACCCAGCAAAGGGGCTCCCAATGGTTAAATCTGGGAAAATTGGAACAACAGAACAGTAATAATATGAAACAGAATCTATAAAATAAATCTAATACCCACAAGTTCATTGAGGATGGAAGGAAGGAAGTAAAGGGGGGAAATAGGCAGACAGATGGTATAGAAGAGAAATCTCTTTTTTATTATAGAATGCCAGTTAATATATTTGGAAAACTGATGGAAACAGAAAAACACAATTTAACAAGCAACACCATGTAATCATTTTCAGCAAGAATCATCAATGTTTTCTAAAAAAGAGCATGCAAAAGTATGAAGAAAATCAGAAATTTACATGCTCTCAATGTATTTCCCATAAATATTAATTGATTATAAAGGCAAAAATAAATTCTTAGTGGAACAACCCTGGCAGATATCACCTTAACAAAGTGATCAAAGTTAAAATAAATAGTAATGAGACAGATAAACATCATGTGGCCCCAGACATGATGCATTAAGAAGAATACAACATTACTTCTGTGGAATTATTGCTGAAAATACATACACTGTGTTTTTTCACAAGAAAAGAGCAGGGAAATCTAGATCCTCTAAATATAGAATCATGTCATTGGCAAATAGTGATAGCTAAGTTCTTTTCCTATTTGAAGGGGATATAGAAATCCTTTAGTTTTTGAAACTTTGGTAAAACAGAAATTATTTCAAGATGAAAGCTAAAAAAGATTTAAAAAATAGAAAAATGAAGACATTTTAGTCAAATCGTTAAGAAAAATGCTAGTAAAGTGAAACAAACAGAAAGTGAACAGCCAAGTGAATAAAATTTAAATCCAAATATTTTCCTAACTTCAATAAATGTAAATGGTCTAAGTGCATGGGTGGAAGCACAGATGTTGTCATATTAGATTGAAAACTAAATGCAGCCATATCACCTTTTTAACAGTCATGACTGAAACACAGGGACACAAAGGGCTGATACCTAGTGACTATAGGGGAAACACCAGACAGGCATTTACCAAAAGAAAGTCTGGCCCCTAAAAAACACTACAGGCTTTAGAAACAAAACCAGCATCACAGAAAGTTGAATTCACAAAGCAGGCTTTGGATGTTAGGAACAATTAACACTGTTTTGGATAAATCTGAGATGCCAGGAAGACACTCAAAAGAAGAAATGGAGCAGGGAATTGTACACGTGAGTCTGGAAGTTGGGAGACAATAACCTGCAAATGAGGGACATTTAAAACCATGGGAGTGGATGAGGATACCCAGGGATCACACAGGCCAGTGATCTGAGAATCTGCAGCACCTAGGATCTAGCAGAAGCAAAGGAGCTGGCAAGGGTTCTAAGAGGGAAACACCTTATACAAGGAAATCAGGAGAGAGTGATATTTTGGAACATCAGATTTTAGAGTCACAAAGAAGAAAATGGTCGTTACAGATTGTTACTGATAATGACTTTCACCTTGATCAAACTAGTCATGCTCTTGGTGTCTCTATCACCCAGATTTAGCAAGCATCCCCACCCCCCAATCCCACATACTATCTAGCAGCCTTGCTACCTTACCAAATTCCTCAGCTCCCATTGTTCCCCAGGTGATATTTGAGCACCCTGGATTACCTTCAGCAAGAATCTTAAGATGGTGAGACCACAACTTGGCTCACCCTGATGTTTCTTTTTAGTGTTTTTTTTGGGGGGGTGCTGGGGATCGAACCCAGGGCCCTGTGCTTGCAAGGCAAGCACTCTACCGACTGAGCTATCTCCCCAGCCCCTCTTTTTAGTGATTTTAAATCCCATCACTGCACTAAAGGTATGTAAGTACTTGAATAAAAGAAATGTAAAAAAACCATTCATGGTAGGCCATTAGAATCAATTTGAGAGTACTGCATCAAAAAATAGCAGGAAAAGCTATGACATCATTGTTACCATTGTTCTCCAAAACTTTCCACTTGCTCCTCACACCATAAATCTGTATGTTATCTTATATAGAGTTGAACCCAATCTCTCTCCCACACCACAAGAGAATATTGTAGCCATCCCCTGAATAAAGTCTTTCTTATCATCTTTAACAAGTGTCAGAATAATTTTTAATATTAAAGAAAAAATAAATTATGATGTAAAAATTGTTTAATAGGTTATAAAGTAAAGTAATATGACTGAAAATTCAGTAAACAGAAAGTTCTTTTTGAAAGTATATCCCAAAATCTTAGAATGTGAAGAGGTAATGAACAGGGTTGAAAGTGGTACTGCACTTCTCATTTTTTTTTAAAAGACAAGCCACTATATATTAAATCACCCATTTTAAATATCAAAAGAGTAAACATGCATTAAAAAGCAAAAGTTATCAGCAGTAAAACAGTATTATACCTTATAATATAACTAGGAAAAGAGTAAAGAAAATATGACAAAGTCTATGAGGTAAATTCCATCATTTAGGTACTTTTAAACCAAGAAAGGTTGAATAAGTCATTTAAAGCACATTGATAATGACTGAATATAAACTTCAAACCATAAAATCATATCTGTAGCATATAACCATTCAATAACTCTATTGGGGACTGCCTTATCCAAGAAAACATCTAAATGACAGTTTACAGTTTGGATCCACTAATTTTGTATATTTTAACATCAAATTTTTTTAAAAAAATACAATTCCTCTCTTGAGATGTTACATGATTCAGCAGCATAAATCTGTCAGGAATAACAACATTCATAACTCCATGGCATGTATAGTCTACACCTCCAGAATGGAAAAAAATGTTAAATTATATTTTATGACACAAATACAAGCTAATTTTGGTGAATAAATCTCTTGGGTCAATAATAACAAAATCCCTAGCTTGAAAATTGGGACACTAATGATATCAGAATTTGTAACATCCAGACAAAGGGTAAAAGTAGGCATTTTTTACAGTATGATAATTGGGGAATAAAATTCTAAAAGGAGTTCTGTAAAACAGATGTAGTGGACATAAAGCAAATACTTACTGAGTCAAAATGTCATTTTCCCTTATAGTTTATATGGCCACACATATACATTACAAAGGTAGTCAGGAAGGTTGTCAATTTCAGGAACTGTCATGCCACAAAATGATAAACCATAGGAAACAATAAATACCAGAGTCAAGCTATTATAGCAAAGGCAAAAATAAAATTTAAACCAAAACATACATTGATCTGACTGTTATGGTTGGTGGGGTTTGGCAGGATCCTTGGTAGGATCTGTTTTATACTGAGAAATAATGAATGTTTGGTTTCTCTGCTGACATGTTTTCAGTGAGGTGTAGGACATAGGAAAGGCTAAGCAACATTTAATTATTTCTCCAACATTATAATAAACTGAAAAAGATCTGGGGAGAACACAAAAAGCAGCACATTAGAAATCTCCTGTGGCACCCTGGAAACTCTACAAAGGAAGTGCTAACATGTTTTCCATTCTCTCAGCCGAAAGTATAATTCTCCAGTTTCCCGGACATACTAATTTCATAAAGAATAATTTGAGTGTTATATAGAACACACACAATCAAAAGGAAAAGAAGAACTACAAAATCTTTCTTCCTTTTATTTGTTTATTCATTTTGATTGGGATTGGAAGGCCTTTAAAAGACCAATAAATGTCTGATGGCTATAAATAATTAAAATCTAGCAAAGAGCAATACCAATTACAAGAAAGAAAATGTCCATCTTGATTATACATATTGCCAATAACAAGGGCACTACAACATAATGAACACTAACTTATGAAAACAAAAATGATTGATAATCTTCAGATATATTGAAAGATAACCGTAAACAAGTTCAGTGACAGCAATTCTTGAAATTATATACATCATTCATAAACAAAATTTTTTTCCTCTAACAGAATGGAGTATTTATTCCCATGACTTGAAAACTGAAATGAAAACTTAAAATGAGTAACCTAGCCTGTATTTGTTTTGTTTGGATTTAAGCACTGCACATGGAAATAAGTTCTCACTGCAGGGGCAAAAATGAAACCTTGCATTCTCATACATGTTTTACTATTTTTAAAGTAAGTTCTGTGAAGTTTAGAAAAGAAGGGGCAGAGGAGTCTTGCTAAATGCTATAGAAGAAGCCTTAGGGCTTGCTCTCCATGTTCTACTCAATGCTGGGGAAATAGTCTCATGGATAATAATTATATTAATGTGAGGTGACTTTTTTTGCATAATCCTTTATAGTATGTTATCTTTCTGACATTAAACAAGTATATGTTATACAGAAGGAATAAAGCAGATGCTTTAAGACAGAAACAAAACAGATTTGTTTAAAAATACAGTAAGAATTTTCTTGGTTATGAATAAGCACACTGCAAGCATATGATTTTAACAGAGCAGAAGATAATGCAAAGAGTTTCTAATATCTTACAATATCACTGTAGTTACTTATGATAGGCTTATTAATTCAAAAAAGGGGTTATGAAAGATTATAAATATAACTTATAAATTCTATACTTTAAAATTCTTCATATTTAAATACTCTAAGAAATAATACCCTTCTTTCCCCCAAAACAAAATAATTGGTTGTCATTTCCTTCAGCCTGGTATGTTGTTAATTTCCAAGGTGGATGAACAGTAGGAAATATGGACTATAAGAAGAATATGAACTATAGATGAGTCATGATGGGTTCAAATTTCAGATAAGTTCAAAGGCAAACTACATTAATCAGAATTAGGAGGACCTGTCTTATTTGATAAAAGACAAGATTCAAAAATTCAGTAACTCGGAGCTGACGAAATAGCTCCTTTTCGAGAGCATTCGCCTAGCATGCGGAAGGACCATGGTTCAAATCCCAGGCCGCTCAAATGAGAAGAAAAAAAAAAAAAACACAAAAATTCAGTAACTCAGAGCTCTGTATAACAATATCCATCTTCACTACAATATCCATATTCATCCACAACAGGTCAAGAATTTTTTTTCTAAAAATAACTTGCTATAAAGTTCTTTAAAAAGACCACACAAAATACTAGGCCATTCAGGTGATTATCAAGAACATATGCAACAATAGGTGTTGGCGAGGATGTGGGGAAAAAGGTACACTCATACATTGCTGGTGGGGTTGCAAATTAGTGCAGCCACTCTGGAAAGCATTATGGAGATTCCTCAGAAAGCTTGGAATGAAACCACCATTTGACCCAGCTATCCCACTCCTTGGCCTATACCCAAAGGACTTAAAATCAGCATACTACAGAGATACAGCCACATCAATGTTCATACCTGCTCAATTCACTATAGCCAGATTGTGGAACCAACCTAGATGCCCTTCAGTTGATGAATGGATAAAGAAACTGTGGAATATATATACAATGGAATATTGCTCTGCCATGAAGAATGATAAAATTATGGCATTTGCAGGCAAATGGATGAAATTGGAGGATATCATGCTAAGTGAGATAAGCCAATCTCAAAAAACTAAAGGACGAATGATCTCGCTGATAAGCGGATGAAGACATATGGGGGGGTAGGAAGGGTTAGCGTTAGGGTTAGGTTTAGGGTTAGAGATAAGGAGGGTGGTAAGAATGGAGGAAGGAAGGACTGTATAGAGGGAAAAGAGGGGTGGGAGGGGTGGGGGAGAAGGGAAAAAATAACAGAATGAATCAAACAACATTGCCCTATGTAAATTTATGATTTTTAATTAAAATTAAATAAAAAATACTAGGCCATTCAGTAAATATCACGTGACAATGACTATAAGCTGTAAAATACAGGTTCTATACCAACTTGTATGGTGCTTAAGAAGCAGGGAAAAAGATTTTTGTGTCACATTAAACTGGAAATCCATGAGGTGGGAGTTGAAAAGGGATTCTGAATTTCTGATAGTTTAATTGCTTTGCTTACAACTACCCACACTTCAGAAAAATGGCTCACTAAATTAAAGAACAAATATGTGAAAGATTTTTTCCAACACCAAAACTTTCACAGAATAAGAGCTTAATTTTATCAGCATTGAAACAAACTAAAACTGTGAATTAAGTATGATTTAAGCAAACTTTTATTCTGTTTTAAAACCATTGAACCACTCAGACTTCTGAACTGGCATTTAAAATATAATCCTTTATTTTTATGGAGGAGTGGGGAGAGGAAACAATAAAATAGTTGGTTTTTAAAAGAAAAAAACTACTGTAATATGCCACTTTTATAAATATTTTAAGTTTAACAAACACAAAACAGAGTTGGTATTATTTCAAATGCAGCGACATACATAGCCTTCATCTTTTACTCTAGGGTCATCTATATAATGTACAATTTCTTTAAAAATAGCTTATTTCTTTCATGAAACCCAATAGAATAATTTAGAAGCCCATTATATATAAACCAAATGAATCAACCAGAGGGTAATCACCAGAAAATTGAAGATAATGTGAGAAAGATTATAGCCAAATAGGAAAAACTTATAATTACTGAATTACAAGAAATGAGGGTAATAATGCTGTGGTCTTTGGCAGATAAATAAAAAGTATTACAAATTCTAAAAAAAATTATTTGAAGAAGAAATCAGTTTTTTTTTAAATTTTATGAAACAGGTTGTTTAAGGGAGGATGACAAGATTATGTCAGAATGACACAATTTTATTCTTATAAGCCTTTCTTATTTCAAGAAATCATCAAGCTATATTTAGCTATAGTATCATGAGGACACATACATGCCAAATTTCAAATCCCTAAAAATGTGTACTGGTGGTAGGAGGTGGTGATGGTAGACCACCATGAAAACATGAATGCATGTAGACACAAATACATCAATTATCATACTGGGAAGAAATGGGGAATGCTATTATATGATTAGGAAGATTAGAGAGAGAATTTAGGATAAATAAAAAAGATGGAATCATACTGGAAAGAAAACACACAGACCAAAAAGGAAGACTCTGCAGAAGTCAATTCTGTGTTTATTTAAGATGAAAAGAACAAATTTGAGGGGCTGAAATAGATCCTGTGCCAATCATCAGATTAAGGATTCATGGAACTACAAATATGCCCCAACTTATAATGGTTTATTTTTCCCCTTTTTGAACATGTGGAGACAATACATATTCAACAGAAACTGACTTTGAATTCTGATTTCATCCTGCACCAACCATATGAGGTATGGCAGCCTCTACAATGCTGGGCAATGGCAGCAAGCCCACAGCCCCAGTTATACAAGGAAGATCACAAGGGTAAAAAACCAGTACTCTACGGCATGCTGTGCAGGTAAGTACCGTAAGTTAGTTAGAGTAAATGTATTTTTACTTCTATTTTCATCTTCACTGGGTTTACTGGGATATAACCTGTCATGAATCCAAGAGCATCTGTATATTTTCAGCAGTCAAAATGTTAGTCCATCCCTCATTTTCCACCTGCATTAAAGAACTGGCAATACAAAAAGTTACTCACTGTCTAAAAGAGATCTTGCAGACACTTGGTCCAGAGAAACAGAAATAGGATGCCAGGAAATCCCACAGAGAAAATGGGTTCCTCCATGAAGGAAACAAGCCATCAGTATGCAAAACCCAAATGAATCGCATGTCCTCTTATTTACTGAAAGACTAGTCACTAACACATAATGTGTCAGTTTCAAAGATAACAGTAATCCAAAGTTTGTGGAAGGCCAATATCATGAAATAGAGTCATCAAATTTAACAAATAGAACAATGATTTCCTGTTAAAAGAGAGAGAGAGACAGAGACTGTTAAGAGCAAAGAAAAATGTTCCTAACAGATGCTGATATCCAAATGAGGACTAAAAATCTGTTATGTCTAAAATATCAAGAATTGCATTTGGAGATATTGAAAACAAAAATTGTTATAATTTAAATAAAAATCAACAAACTGCACATCAGAATTAACATAAGTGAATATCAACTTAGTGAGAAGGACAATTGGGTGAGGAGTTCTTCCAGAATATAAGAAGAAAGAAAAGAGAGAGGGGATGTAAATTGTAAGAATGGGACATTAGAGATATGGTGACAGGCATGAAGTTCAAATATACCAAATAACTTAAAGGATGTTCTTCTAATGAAAGCAATATTGGAGTTTTGTCAGGAAAATAATCAATACAAGACAAAGAAAGCAAAGGAAACTGAAGTAATGGTTAATTCTCTAATTTAAACAGGAAAGGAATTGAAATAACAAAATGTTCCAAGACACACCAATAAATGACATGTAAATGATGAAAATAACGTGCAAAAAAGGAATGTTTTGTTCACTAAAAATTGTGATAATATACAAACAATGTTATCTTACCATAATATGTGTAAGAAGGAGTATACATTAGGATTTCAAGCTTGGGTCAGTTAATCATAATCTATCAATGTAACTGAATACATTGTGAAATTAAAGGAAAAACAATAGGGAATTTTAATTAGATGCTGATATAGTTTGGGTCTTGAATATCCCCAAGAGTGCCATGTATTTAAAGCTTGGTCACCAGTCTGTGTGGTTCTATGAGGTGGCAGAACCTTTAAGGTTTGAGGACTAACAAAAGGAAGTTAGTTCAGTGGGGGCATGTCTTTGGAGGGGATATTGGAACTCTGTTTCCCCACCACCACAAGGTAAGCAGCTTTACTCCACCACGTGTTCCCCAACAGAATGTTCCACCTTGCCACAGGCCCAAAAGCAATGGCTGACCACAGACTAAAATTTTCCTTCATATAAGTATTTTTATCTTGGGTATTTTGTCATAGTGACAGAAAGCTGACACAGATGCCAAATATTTGGTACCATTCATCACCAGTCCTTAAGAAAACAAGTTATAAATGGAAAGGAGAATCACTGTTGAAACATAGTAGTTTGCATCGCTACTAAAATACATTATTGTACTTGGGTTCTGAGCTAATATAACAAGAGTTACAGAGCTAAATACTGGAAAGAAAAACATAAATCGATAACTACTATAACAGTGGTCCATTTCACCTTTTGATTATAGCTCTGAGGCTTATTTTTAGAAGGGATTTGTTTTCCTTTTCCTCCTCTCCCCCTCCCTCTCCCTAACTTGGGGGGGAGGGCAGGAACAAGATCACCTTGAATTATCTGTGCACCACAGGAAGGAGATATCTGCCAGAATATCTAGGAAGTGAATATCTCCCAAATTAACCAGTGGATGTTAACACACCATCAGGATGCCTCCCTCTTCTCAGGGCACACCTGGAATGTAGCCTTTGAAGAACTCCTTTAAAAGCCCCCTGTTCCCCCTGATGGGCAGAATCATAGCCTCTGGAACAGAAGTCCCCTGCATTTCTCCTTTGCTAGCAAAGCAATAAATATTCTTTTTCCTTTTTCTCAAAATAATGTCCTCATTATTAAATTGGCATCAGGGACAAGTACCAAGCTTTGGGTTACAATTTTTTTTTTCACATAAAAGGTAGTCACTTGCAAATATTAAAGAACTATTACTAGAGTTCAGTAAGTGGTTAGGTATGAGATCAACCCACAAAATAATATGAGATTCCCTATATAAAAGGATTACAACTATAAGAATTAATATTTTTATGGATTCCATTCACAAAATTTGGTAGCTATACTGCCAATACCAATCATAAAATATAGTAAAAAATAAGAAAATTCACTATCACAATACTAAAGCAAAATGAACCCAAATCCACAAAATGGATTATAAAGTCATTATAAAGGCTTGAAACATGTCAGGCAAAGCACTACTATTTCAAAATTAAAGTGGACTAGTCTCTAATAAAAATTAGTAATTGCATCATGCATAGTAGCACATGTCTATAGTCCTAGCTGCTTAGGAGGCTGAGGCAAGAGGATCACAAGTTCAAAGACACAGCAATTTAGTGAGATCCTGTCTCAAAATTTAAGAAAAAAACATTAAAAAAATGGGTGGGGATGTGGCTCAGTGGTTAAGTACTATTGGGTTAAATCCCTGGAAACTTCCACCCCCCAAAAATATTGTAACTAAAAAGTACAATTAATAGAATGTTCAAAAAGAATAAATTACAAAACCAAAATGTTAAGTCATACTCATTTTGTTTTTATAGCTAATGTTATTAGTGGGTGAATTTATTTTTGTTAATTAAGCAATCAAAATCTTATGTTAATTTCAGTTAGAAGAATAATGAATTTAAGTAACTGTCATACTCTTCAACTGTAACTGCAAAGGTATTGGTTTTTCTGCTCCCAGGTGTCATGTAGGAAAAGAATAGAGATGTACTTTAAACATCTTTTAAAATTCATTTCAACCTCCCCAAATAATACCAGTAACCAGGAATGCCAGATCTCTTCTTTTCTCAAACTGGTACATAGACCTTTAAGAAAAGACTTCTATGGTGAGGGGAATCAGAAGAGTATTTAAAGTAGGTTTATCTGGATTGGAAGAAATTGGTGACTTTCATGGAAACAGGAAAGTCAGAGAAAAAAGGGCTTCTACTGCAAGTAGGAGAAGCCTGAAGACAAATACAATCAATGGAATAAATGGCAAGTAAGATGAGTTTGGGCCAATTGTAAGTCTTAAAGATGGGGGCAGGGGTGAAGAAAGAGACCATAACATTTCAAAATACAGGTTGGAGGGAAAAACTGGATCTAAATGTTAATTCCATGTTAGTAGAATCCCATAATGGGAAAATTTAGGAAAAAGTCAAATATGCTGTAATTATAACAGATTATGATGGCTACTGAAATCAAGAGCAAACTTACTATGACAAAGTATATGCTTCAGAGAAGAAAGGAGAAAAATTCAGGAATAGTAGCAAGTGATCCAAAAAGCAGAAAATAATTATTTTTATTTCATAATTAAACAACTATACAAATCATTTGTCTTCTAGTACGAGTCTAAATAAGAAACACTGGTATATATTTCTTCAATTATTACAGCTAAACCCTAAGAGTAAAAGCATACAAAGATTTAAGATTTTAGCAATTTACCCAATTGTATTACCAAACCCATTATTTTAAGGGAAACAACATTGGTCCTTCTTGTCAAAAAACACATTATGCTACTCTTTGTTCTATCCACTCTGAATTAGTCTATTGTCAGCCCTTTGAATTTGTCTTTGGTCACAAGTCATTTGTATATGTAGTTGCCTCCCTCTAGAATATTTTTGCTTTGCACTTCAGATCTCAGGCCTGGATGGGAAATTGTTTTTCATGTCATTCTTCTTCCTTAAAGTCTATATTGATCTTCCTGTTTGTTTAAGTTGAATAGACCCATCTTAGGTCCTCATCGTACATCTCCTTTTTAGCTCTTGTCCCTGTCCCAATAGTGTTATTCTCTCGGGACCTGAAGCTCCAGGCTACAATACCTGATATCATATCGAGTCATATGTTTTGCTCAAAATGGCATCCTGAGTGTGTCACGCAATCCAACCACAGTACGTGTTCAGTACATATTTTGAACAAACACGAGAAATAGAATTTAGGTTACTGGCCCTGCATTTGCTGAGGTTCTGCAGTTTTCTCAGCATGTAAATTTTTCTCTTTTCCTATTCTGAGTTTACATTTTGTCTCTCTTTTCCCATCCTTCTCACTCATCATGGATGCCCACTTGTAATGTCCAATAAAGAAGTTTCTGTTTCAAGGTTCCAATTCTTCTAGTAAACCATCATTTCAACTCTCAGAACCCATTTGTTTCTGGTTGGTACCCCAATTCACATAAGACATGGGATAAGAAAGAGAAAGCAATCAAATAATTATTACACTTTAAATAAAAAATGCTGTCCATGTTCTATGACATATCATCTCAGATTCTATGCACAATGTATCACATCACCCTAGAAAATCAACTCTCCTGACCAAATGCTTATTAGAGTGGTGCATCATTATAATGTAAAAATAATATTTTGTGATTATTTTTGTTCCTGGGCATGATATTTTGTTTTGAAAACAGAGAATTAATCATTTACATTTCTTTAATTTGCAATATTGGGAAAGTTTCAGGCAGTAAGAAAGAGGGAGAGAAAAAGGGTTTCTCTAAATAAAGATTCAAAAAAATCATTATTTGTATCACAGAAATCACTCAGATATGCACAATTACACTGAGTTTTGGGAGAGAAGAAAAAGAGAAGACGGGTACCTAGAAGACTTGGTCTTCTGTGTTTTAGCTAATTCTTACAACAGAAATGAGCCAATACAAAGAAAAATTCCCTGAAAGTAAATCCTCCACTCCTACATTATCCATTACTATGTTGAGGAATGGATTTCCATTCAACTTCCTAACAGTAACCCAGACCTCATCAAGCCAAGTTGCAGTGATCAGAAGGTTCCCTGGAAATTTCTTTCCTTTTCATTCACCTACTGGTGAGTATGTTTATTTATAGACATACTCTTTATCCTTATGTTTAAATGAAGTCCAACTGAATGAAATCTGGAAGTAGTTCTGAGTTTAGACTTCAAAGATAAAGAGGTTCCCTGCTATAGACTGAATATATATCTCCCCCTAAAATTTGTACAATGAAACCTAAACCCTAATGTGATGGTATTTGAAAGTGAAGTGCTCTGGTAGTTGAGGTCAGAGCCTTTAAATCATTAGTTGGATTAGTGCCCTCAAAAAAGAAATCCAGAGAGCCCTTGTAACCTTCAACTATGTGAAGACACCGTGAGAATATGATGTATTAACCAGGAAGTAGGCCCTTAGAAAACGCTAAGGGCATGGCCAAGAAACCATTTGATAGGATTAGTATGGACCAGCCATCTCAACAGAAGCCAGGAGCTACTTTTCAATACAATAACAATTGGAAGATCACTGGGGTCTGGTCTTACAGTATCAGAGTGCAAGGGCTCTGGAAGCAGAGCACTTTCAAAGGAGAGCTGCCCCAAGTGCAGCTCTTATGGGCCACAGGGATGCCCAGGCTATGATGGCTGACTATCTACAGGACACAGGCACACATTCTGGCAGCAACCATGCAGACTGCTCAGGGGTTAAAGCTGCTTACATTAAGGTTCCAAAAGGTAGATTCCAGCTTTGAAGAGCTGAGGCAGTGGAACCTCTCATTCACTCATCTTCTCCTGCCAATGGGAAGAGAACCCATGCAGAGAACCCTGTGGAGGTGGGGGTCACTGCACATAGCCCACACTAAGGCAACACCTAGTAGAACCATGAAGGTGGGGTTGCCTGGAACCTTGGGGGTGGCAGGATCACCCTGACCCCTCAAGTGGGTCTGGAATGCTAAGTATGGAGCCAAAGGAGATTATTCTCAAGATTTAAAGTATAATGGAATATTTGCAGGTGGGGTTGGAGTTATTTTTTAATTTTTTTTTAATTTTTATAGTCTGCATTTTGATTCATTTACACAAATGGCATACATCTTTTCATTTCTATGGTTGTGCAAGATGTAGATTCATACCATTTATGTAATCATACGTGTACATAGGGTAATGATTTGTTATGCCTTTCTTCTTTCCTATTTGTGTCTGTTGGAATGGCAATATCTGTCCTGCAACCGTACCATCATTCTAGTTTGGAAACATGTAATACATAGTTTCACAGGTTCACAGTCAGGGAATGATATGCCTCAAGACCTTGACAACTGTCATAAGGACAGAATGTAAACAGATGGGTAACATATTCATAATGAAGGAACACATGCACAGAACTCCCTTACCAGAAAAGGCTCATTTAAGAGTGACTCCAGACTTTGTAAAGGTACAGTAGTACTCAAAATGTGAAATTAGAGGGCAAAATGACACAGAAAAGGCCTGAGAATATAGGCGAGCCTGATATTGCCAAGACTTACTTTTTAAAAATATGGTTGAAATACAGCTAAATCAATCTAAAAAATATCCAGAATGCTTATTTTAAAAAAAACACCCACAAATTTAATCATAAAGCAAAGATATTGTGAAAAGTTCTAAATCAATCTTGAGACCAAGAGGTCTCTGACAGAAAGTGTTTATTAAGCTTCCACAGATGCTAGCCAAAAATAAAAGGATTAATACTGGAACCAATTCCCTATGCCACCAGCAGCATTGCCTGATAGCAGTTGGGAGAAGGGCCATGAGATCTAAGAACTAGGATATTTTATAATAAAATTTGAGAGAAGAAACAAGCCTTTACATTGAACTTACATTAGCTATAGGTAAGAGGGGAAGGAAAATAGGGAGCAAAGTCCTGGGATTGGAGGACATCCATAAAGAGAAGCTTTTGCTGCTCCTTGGCTGAATGGCTCTAGAAGCAGAATGTGATATTATCTTGAAGGCTAATCTTCAATCTACAGGAAAGGAGTGTGGAGTGGTTTTCCTTTATAGATTTAGCTTGAAGTTGTCAGTTAAAACAAACTTTTCTCTTTCCTTTTTCTATTACCTGGCCTCTAACTTAATTTGGTATATCTCAGAATTATTCTTTTATGAACCATATCAAACTTTTCTAAGAAACAAAAACTTGTAATGATTACTTACCAGTGTACTAGTATTATAGTCTACATTTTTCATATTGCATTTAAAAAATTTTTGTAGTTGTAGATGGACACAATACTTTTATTTATTCATTTTTACTTGGTGCTGAGAATTGAACCCATGCCTCACACATTAGGCATGTTCTCTATCACTAAGCCACAACCCTAGCCCCTACATTACATTTCTTTAGAGAACACACTTGATTAAATAAATAACAAAAGCAAATGCTCTTGACCAATATCTCAAAACTATATTATTCCAACATGCTTAAGCAAGCACTGGGCAAAAATGGAGGATTTTCTACCTTTTTAAATCAGTTGTTACATGCTCTTTGCTCATAGCAAAACAGAAAAACCTACAAAAGGATTTTTAAACAGGCATGATTTCAGTTGCACAGCCAGAAGTTTTTAATAAATCTGAACAAGTACAGTGTCAAGCACAGGTTAATATATACCTCTATGAAGACCTCTGTTTGGTCCTTGAATGCTTTGTGGTTAGGTAGGACTTTATTATGTAAACTATATATTGAGATTTATGCCTTGTAATTATGGTTAAATGTTATTTGTGAAAGTTTCTTCAACTTATTGGGAATTTTGCTTCTTCAGCTGGCAGCAATTACAGACTTAAAGACCACCAGACATAATTCTGCAGCCCCTTTTGGGATCCACAAGCTTGTTATGAGCACTTAATAGCAAGCGTAAAGGAACATTATACTTGGTAATAAACAAAGCCAGAGGGAAGGTTATTCTTTTCCATTAAAAAAAAATCCTGTTCATAAATGATTCAAAAACTAAAAGAAAGATGGCTATTCTACCAACATGTGCAACTTTATCTGCAGTCAGAGCCACCGCCACCGTAAGCAGTACTTTTTGTACTTTGAAAGTAACAGCTCACACAAATTACTGACTACTTCTTGCTCAGTCAGGATATTCATCGAACAAAGCCATTTCCAATGAGCAACCACAAACATTTCTAGCTTCAGTTGTAATCTCCCATGAAAAACTATTTCCATACTATTTTTAACTTGTATATGGTAATGATTATCTGTTTATCTCTGAAGCATAAAAACTCTTACAGTGCCCTTTATAAAGTATTTATGTACCATTTTCCCTTCCATATCGTTGGCAAATGGAAGATTCACATTTTTTCTCCCAGGAAAGAAAGTTGAGAAGCACACTGCTTTCTTTTGAACTGGTTCCTTTCCTATGGCCCAAATTCTCACTTTTGTGACTACTTACTCATCAATAGCCTTTCAGTTTCACCTTTAAAAATTCAATTTTGTGACTCCGCCCCTGGCGGAGGAAGTGATATCACAGGCCCCATGTGAGCGGATTGCAACACATGCAGCTGCCTGGAGAGAGGGAGCCGGTGTCCTACGTCAGAGCCGCCGCCGCCGCGGAGCCGCCGCCGGGGAGGAGCAGCTGCTGCCGCCCAGGACTGGGCCTTTAGGGAGGAGGAGGCGAGAAGATGGCGGACGACCCCAGTGCTGCCGACAGGAACGTGGAGATCTGGAAGATCAAGAAGCTCATTAAGAGCTTGGAGGCGGCCCGCGGCAATGGCACCAGCATGATATCATTGATCATTCCTCCCAAAGACCAGATTTCACGAGTGGCAAAAATGTTAGCAGATGAGTTTGGAACTGCATCTAACATTAAGTCACGAGTAA
Source organism: Sciurus vulgaris (assembly GCF_902686455.1). Lineage (NCBI taxonomy): Eukaryota > Metazoa > Chordata > Mammalia > Rodentia > Sciuridae > Sciurus > Sciurus vulgaris. Next base: position 1,752,472 of record NW_027632875.1, on the reverse strand, counting down.
ACCGCCTTTCAGTCCTGGGAGCCATTACATCTGTACAACAAAGACTCAAACTTTATAACAAAGTACCTCCAAATGGTCTGGTTGTTTACTGTGGAACAATTGTAACAGAAGAAGGAAAGGAAAAGAAAGTCAACATTGATTTTGAACCTTTCAAACCAATTAATACATCATTGTATTTGTGTGACAACAAATTCCACACAGAGGCTCTTACAGCACTACTTTCAGATGACAGCAAATTTGGCTTTATTGTAATAGATGGCAGTGGTGCACTTTTTGGCACACTCCAAGGAAACACAAGAGAAGTCTTGCACAAATTCACTGTGGATCTCCCAAAGAAACATGGTAGAGGAGGTCAGTCAGCCTTGCGTTTTGCCCGTTTAAGAATGGAAAAACGACATAACTATGTTCGGAAAGTAGCAGAGACTGCTGTGCAGCTGTTTATTTCTGGGGACAAAGTGAATGTGGCTGGTCTCGTTTTAGCTGGATCAGCTGACTTTAAAACTGAACTAAGTCAATCTGATATGTTTGATCAGAGGTTGCAATCAAAAGTTTTAAAATTAGTTGATATATCCTATGGTGGTGAAAATGGATTCAACCAAGCTATTGAGTTATCTACTGAAGTCCTCTCCAACGTGAAATTCATTCAAGAGAAGAAATTAATAGGACGATACTTTGATGAAATTAGTCAGGACACGGGCAAGTACTGCTTTGGTGTTGAAGATACACTAAAGGCTTTGGAAATGGGCGCTGTAGAGATTCTAATAGTCTATGAAAATCTGGATATAATGAGATACGTTCTTCATTGCCAAGGCACAGAAGAGGAGAAAATTCTCTATTTAACTCCAGAACAAGAGAAGGATAAATCTCATTTCACAGACAAAGAGACAGGACAGGAACATGAGCTGATTGAGAGCATGCCCCTCTTGGAATGGTTTGCTAATAACTATAAAAAATTTGGAGCTACATTGGTAATTGTCACAGATAAGTCACAAGAAGGATCCCAATTTGTGAAAGGATTTGGTGGAATTGGAGGTATCTTGCGGTACCGAGTAGATTTCCAGGGAATGGAATACCAAGGAGGAGACGATGAATTTTTTGACCTTGATGACTACTAGGTAGTCGACATGGGTCCGGCAAAATGTGCCTCACCCTCCAGCATCCAACCCAAGGAGCATACCCGTGGTGGAATCCAAACAGATCCCTGCCTTACAATTGGAACATTTCCAGAACTTAATCCATGAGCATTGGATACTGAAAAGAAAACCGAAACAAAACCAGACCCAACCCTGTACATTGGTTTGTCATGGTGTCAGCGCAGCAGCCTACAACTAAGTTCCTAAATGCCACTTCGGACTAATTTAAAAAAGAATCCCAGTTTTTACTTTTACTCGATGGTGGAATTGGTTGCTCTTGTATTTTATGAAAAAAAATGATTTTTTTAACCTTCATACATAGAAGCAAAAATACCTTAACTGCTGTAAACCTTCAAAAGTTAATAGAAGTGAGATCATACTGGTTTGTTTCTTATTTTGATTGGAGAAAAATTAAAAATTGCTGCATTTCGCAGTGACCCATTTACATGGCATTCTCAGCTTAGACTGCATAAGAAGAAATACATGTGGTGAAATGTTGGAACCAAAAAAAAAAAAAAAAAAAAAAAATTCAATTTTGTGAAACCAATTACTATGGGAAAGGAGATTAAATAAATGGCAAATAAAATATATAATTTACCTTGGTTACATAAAAATAAGATCATTAAGTATTATACTATAATGTAGAAATTATTATTTCATGATTACAGGAATCTATTCAAGATATTTAAACACAGACCTAAGCCCCAAAATACTTGTGTGCTTTTTACTAAGTGTTGTAAATTGATTCATTTGATATATTAGTTTATCATTACAGATGAAAAAAACAAACTTTACAAATTTAAGTATCTAACCCAAGTCTACAAAACAAATAAGTGATGGTCTTGAGCATAAAACTCAGTTCCATCTGAATTTTAAAATTATTTTCTTTTTGTGACTTTAAGCTCTATTCTTCTTAAAGTTTAAAAATGACCCAGTGACAAACTAGACTGACTTTAAAAATGCAGATCTTGAAGCAGAGTTACAAATTAATGCAAGCAATTGCTAACGACCATATGGTCCTTGTTTGTAAGGAACTCACAGTTTAGTGTTGCAGACCAAAAAAAAAAAAAAAAAAGTATTTCCATAATGTCTTTTAAAGCTGTCTCCAATATGTCAAATATGTGGAACAAGAGCATATCACTGAGAAGGATTTGTGGAAAGAAGTAGGTGTCTACTGTTTATTGAGGGATGGAAACTAGTGAGACAGACAGATGGACAGACAGATGTAGATATTTAGATAAATTTATTTTAAAATTATTTCTAACATCTGAGAAATTTGAGCTCCAGCTATGTGTATGTATTTCCATCTCTTTTATGTAGCAACCTACATGCTATGGTTTCAATGTTTTGTGTACCTGACAAATTCATATCTCAATATCCTAACCTCCAAATTGATGGTATTAAGAGGTGGGGCTTTTAGGAAGTAAGTAGGTCAGGAGGGTAGAGATCTCATTAATGAGGTTAGTGACCTGATAAAAAAGAGAGTCCAGAAAAGTTCCCTGCCCCTTCTACCTGGTGAGGACATAGAGAAAAGCATCAGATGAACCAGGAAAGAGGCCCTCTCCAGAAAAGAATGTGTCAGAGCCTCATTCTTCGTCTTCACAGGCTTCAAAATTATAAGTAATTTATTTCTGCTGTCCCACTTCATTGTAACGTTTCTTTTTTAAAGCAGCTCCAAAAGACTAAGGCAATATAGGAAGGAAATGGAATGAATGAATGAAAACAGACTTATGTTCTTTATTTGATATAATCCTGCATTTTAAAAGTTTTTCTATGAAAAGCATGGGATCATGAATTAACTTAATTTTTTTTAAAAAATGATAATAGCACCAAAGAAAAAATCCTTCAAAATTAAACACCCAAAAGAGGGCTGAAGTGTTAGAGAGAGCTACACTAAAATCTCCATTTATTAGCACTATAAAATATTTGCATTAATTTTCAATTGTTCTATTCTAACAAGACATTTAAGTCTTCTATCAGCTAGACTGTCCTATTTTTGAGTTTTTCATTAGGATATCATCTACCTAGATGGTTCTACTTTTTCAAAAGTATTTCATATAGAAAAGTATCTTTGGAATAAATCTAATGAATAATTTTGAGATGGATTTAAAGTTAACTATGACCTTTGCTTTTTCATTACCATGTTTTATGCAGTATACCAAAAACCCATGATGAATTGTAAATGTTTGCAATTATAATCTTGAACAAAATATGAGTATTTGGTGTTCATTAAACTAGCAATGCTTTATTAAGACCTTAGGAAAATGTCTTGTAGGAAAAATATTTCACAATGTGAGTTTTATTCATTTTTGAGGTGACAAAAAGTACATAACATAAAACTAAATGACAATAAAATCAACATGCTGTGGAAATCAAAGTTAGTAGCTCAAAAACCATTCATATATAAGTGAGATAATTCACTAACTGAACCCATTATTGTAAAGATACTTATTTGAAAACAAGATCATAGTGTTTAGAGAATGTCTGCTCTACTTACCACCTACCATAATAATCCTTCAGGTAGGACAAACCATTGACAGAGAAGTATCTATTAGAAATTCCTCAAGGACACAATTTGTCTGCAGTAGAACTGGGAAAATGCTCCATTTGAGAATGAAGAGGAATATGTAAAATTATGTTTGAGTATAGTCTGAGAAATATTATCGAAAACAAATTTGAAGTGCTTTCAATACTAACCAAGAATCTTTTAAAATCATTCAAGAGCTTTTAAGTGAACATCACAGGGAATATAAATTATACTACAAGTCCACATTTACCTGTATTAACCTGTGCTTCATGTTTTATCTACCAATAATAAGGTATGAGCTTATAACTGCAATCCTACACAAGCTCCAAAACCTAAACACAAGGACAACTGTAGGAGACCGCCATATTAGCCATTCAACTCTTGGTTTTACTCTCCCGCTTCAGAGTCCCAGGTTGCTCTGCCACACAGGAGCTGAAGATCCATAGGGACAAAGACTGGCTTCTGAGCACCAGGAAATGGATCTGTTGACATTCAGAGACGTGGCCACTGATTTCACTGAAGAGGAGTGGGAATACCTTCATCCAGCTCAACAAAACTTATACAGAGATGTGATGTTTGAGAATTACAGAAATTTGGTTTTCCTGACAATGACTTGTCAGGATACCCAAAATTTTCACCAGACCACAGCATACGACATATACTTCAAAAAGTGATTAATGAAAAATATGGAGATTGTGACCTTGACAATTTACAACAGAGGACATTATGGAAAAATTTAAATGAGAGTGAACATCACAAATCATATTATCAGAAATCAGACCTAATTCACTGGCAGAGAATTTATACTGGAGAGAAGTTCTACAAATGTATAGCATATGACAAAAATTTTAATGCAAAATCAGACATTATCAGGCATCAGAGCATTTACACTGGACAGAAGCCCTACCAATGTAAAGAATATGGCAAAAGTTTTAATCGGAGATCATGCCTTACTCAACACCAGAGAATTCATACTGGAGAGAAGCCCTACCATTGTAAAGAATGTGGCAAAAGTTTTAATCAGAGATCATACCTTACTCAGCACCAGAGAATTTATACTGGAGAGAAGCCCTACAAATGTACAACATGCAACAAACCATTTTATCAAAAATCAGACCTTATCAGGCATCAGAGAATTCACACTGGACAGAAGCCCTACCAATGTAAAGAATGTGGCAAAAGTTTTAATTGGAAACAATACCTCACTCAATACCAGAGAATTCATACTGGAGAGGAGCCCTACCAATGTAAAGAATGTAGCAAAAGTTTTAATCAGAGATCATACCTTACTCAGCACCAGAGAATTCATACTGGAGAGAAGCCGTACCAATGTAAAGAATGTGACAAAAGTTTTAATCGGTGATCATACTGTACTCAGCACCAGAGAATTCATACTGGAGAGAAAACCTATGAATATAATGAATGTGGCAAAGCTTTTCATCAGAGGTCAAAACTTACTCAACACCAGAGAATTCATACTGTAGAGAAGCGCTACACATGTACAACGTGCAGCAAACTGTTTTATCAAAAATCAGACCTTATCAGGCATCAGAGAATTCACACTGGACAGAAGCTCTACCAATGTAAAGAATGTGGCAAAAGTGTTAATTGGAGACCAAACCTTACTCAACACCAGAGAATTCATACTGGAGAGAAGCCCTACAAATGTAAAGAATGTGGCAAAAATTTTAATTGGAGATCACACCTTACTTGGCACCAGAGAATTCATACTGGAGAGAAGCCATAGAAATGTACAACATGCAACAAACAATTTTATCAAATATCAGACCTTATCAGCCATCAGAAAATTCATACAGGAGAGAAACCCAACGAATGTACAATATGTAACAAACCAATTTATTAAAAAATCAGACTTTATCTGCCATCAGAGAATTCACACTGGACAGAAGTGCTACAAATGTACAGAATTTGGCAAAACTTTTAATGCAAAATCAAGCCTATTCACCACCAGAGTATTCATAATGGAGAGAAGCACTATGAATGTAATGAATGTGGTAAAGCTTTTAATCAGAGGTCAAACATTACTCAACACCAGAGAATTCATACTGGAGAGAATCCCTAGAAATGTTCAACATACAACAAACCATTTTACCAAAAATCAGACTTTATCAGCCATCAGAGAATTCATACTGGACAGAAGCCCTACAAATATAAAGAATGTTGCAAAGCTTTTAATCAGAGATCACACCTTACTGGTCACCAGAGAATTTGTATGGGAGAGAAGTCATACAAATGTAAAGAGTGTGGCAAATCCTATACTGCACAAACAAGCCTTATTCAACACCATGGAACTCATAGTAGAGAGAAACCCTACAAATGTACAGACTATGTCAAAGCTCTTATTTGAACATCATTTCTTATTCAACACCAGTAAATTTATACTGGTGAGAAGTCTTAAGAATGTGCAGATTGTTGCATAAGTTTTCATAAATAGGGTGCCAAATCTGCCACCAGAAAAATCATACTGGAGAGAAGCCCTACAAATGCAAAAGTGTTACAAAGCTTTCAATGGAAAAGTATTCATTTCTCATGAGCAGAGAAATCATACTAGAAAGAAGTCCTATAAATAAAATGAATGTGGCAAAGAAAAAAAAAAGGACCAGGGTAACGTTATCTCAAAAAACTTTTATTATACAAAAGTTCCCACATATTTAAGAAGTATTTTTTGTTTAAAATTATTTTATATTTTGACCAATACTAGGGAGTAAGAAACATTGGTAAGAATATCTATTAAACATTTTTAAAAGCCTAAATTCTCTCTTTATCACTAGCTGACTCGTTATGAAAAAGAGGAAGAGGCAGCAGTTGGTCTTAGAATACAAGAAGGAAAAGGCAGAGTCTAATGGCAGCTCTGAGACTTGAGAATGCTGTGATTCTGGGCAACTCACTGAACTTCTCAATTCCCTTTGTCTCCCTCCCTCTCCTCTTCCCTCTATGTGCAAAATAAAGATAATGAAACTTGATCCATCCCATCCCTGAACCTACCTGTTCATGTCAGAATTTTTCTAAGGTTTAAATGAATTGAGAAAGTCCTAATCAATATAATATTTTAAGAATCCTCATACATATTTCATCACTGATTTGCTTGATATTGGGGGAGTGGGAAGGTAAATCAAAACCTTTTATATCATAATATTTTTATGAGCAGATTATATTAAAATTGAAAAAATAATTTAAAACATAATTCTATAAAAATATTTTTTCTTTCTCTTGCAATTAGAGTACACTGCCTTCACATCTCTGGTGCCAGACATACAGTAAGCACAAACAAATACTGGTCAAGGAAGGAGGGAAAAAATGCATCTCCTAGTGTTATGAAGAATGAAATCTGCATAACACAATTTAAGTATTCCTATCATAGAATCTCACACTGTCTTACAGCAGAGTAGATAATCTGCTAGAAGATGGAGAGAAGGATCATATATGACAAATTCCTCTTGGTCTTTCTGGTCAGTCATGCTTGCCACAGACACAATTAAAGATTATTGCTACGTTGCCATCATTAAGATTTTTACTAAAACAAAAAGTAGAACTGTTTCTTTCATTGTGCTCAGAGGAATAATATACAGGCTAGAACAAAAAATGAAAATGTAAATACCATACTTGTCTTTTCAAAAATGTACTATGATTTACTACTGGCTTTTAAGTAGTCTTATATAACTTAATCATATAAATGACCACACAGAGAAATAAGTCATAAGGTTGAAATTCCTCAATTAAAGAACTAGAATAGAGGGACAGAAGTGAATCTTTCCCTTTATGGTCCAATCTACACCCACAGGGGTCTGTAAACCTTTTATAGTGCACAGTTAGAAACCATAGCCTTATATCATGCTTTTTATCTAAGTCTTATGCAGAACAACCTTTTTACCTCAGCAGTAGTCTTTTGGAGAAAGCAGGTTCAATGGGCATCAGAAATGTCCTAGTATGTCCTTTTTATTGGTTTCAATAATATTGAATTCAATAATATTGAAATAATTCAATAATATTGAAACAAATTCTAAATTTATGCCATTTCTTACAAATAGAATAGTTTTTTAACATTGGGAAGTGGGCAGAAAAACTGCTGAGAATGAATCATTCTAATCGTACTCATCATTCATGTGGTATAAACAGGTATTTTTCCAGTACCCAGGCACTACAGATGGGTATGGAACATTCCACAAGGGAAAAAAAATTGGCATTTTGCACATGAATGCCTAAGCATGGTCAATTGACCTGATATCAGGAAACTTTTCCTTAGTCCTCCCCACTTGTTCAAGGAATGACCTGCTTCCTGTATCTTCCTCCATCTAGGTCAGTTGGTATTCTAGCACAGAAGTAGATACTGCCCTCAAACCAATCTAGGCTGCCCCTGATTTTGTAATTAAAATGACTTTGACACACAGCTATCCATTCACCTATGATTTGTCCATGGCTGCTTTTGCACTAGGACAGCAGAGGTGAGAACCCAGAACACCTGTATCTTCTTACTCTTCATAAGAAAAAGAAAACTACTTCACAACAATGTAAAAACAAATGTTTTGATACCTAGATTTTAAATAAATCATTCCTGAAATTCATAACATTCAAAAGCTAGATTTGATATGAAATTCAAAAACCAACTTTGCATTATTTTTGATAATGCATGTAAGTTCAAAAATAGACCCAAAATTAGATAAAAGTTGTATAGAAATTTTGATTTGTATTCTACAAAGTCTAAAAAATCTGAAATATTAAACAGAAGTGATTTAAGTGAGCAAGGTAAATGTGAATATTCAAACATGTCATTTTAAAGGGCAAATCCAAAATATATCATATATATATCCTGCCATTCACTCTGTTTATTATCTTGATTGGGCTAATTATCAGCATGTTACATTATTTAACTACATTTGAAAGTGCATGAAGCAAAACTTAAGCAAAACATTTGTAGAACTGATTTTATGCAAGACTGGATCTTCCATTAACAAAATATGCATGTACTCATCTACCAAGATCAAACATTTAACTTATATATCGATTTACAAAAGAATCACATTTAATATGAAAAGGTTTCTTCTTTCAAGAGTAATATTCATCCTCTTTTTCCACTGGAAACAGGGATTGTGCCTAAGAGAAGAAAAAAAAGTTTCCTGCCATGCCAGAAACCCTCAAGACAAAGTGACAGAAGAGTTGAAGGTGAAGTGCCTAAGAAAGAAGCCTGCATGAAAGATGCTTTGAAAGGCAAGGAGGAAGCTTATCTATGAAAAAGCCAAGCATTACCACAAGAAATATAGGCATATATACAGAACTGAGATTCGAATGGCTAGGATGGCAAGAAAAGCTGGCAATTTCTACATACTTGCAAAAGCCAAACTGGCATTTGTCATTAAGATCAAAGGTAACAATAGTGTGAGCACAAAGGTCCATAAGGTGCTACAAGTACTTCATCTTTGCCAGATATTCAGTCACACCTTCATTAACCTCAAGAAGGCTTCAATTAACATATTGAGGATTGTGGAAACATATATTGCATGGGGGTACCCAAACCTGAAGTCAGCTAATCCACAAGCATGGATATTGCACAATAAATAAATGAAATGCCTTGATAGGTAACATTTTGATTGCCCAGTCTCTTGGTAAATATGACATCATCTGCATGGAGGGTATGATTCATGAGATCTACAAGGTTGGAAAACACTTCAAAGAAGTGAATAACTTCCTGTGGTCCTCCAAATTATCTTCTCCATGAGATGGAATGAAGAAAAAGACCACCCAATTTGTAGATGTTATTAGATGCTAGCAACACGGGAGATCAGATCAACAGGCTTATTGGAAGGAAGAACTAAGGTATGTACCATAGTATTTTTGTAATCTGGCCAGTTAATAAATAGTGTCTGCTTTCACAAAAAAAAAAAAAGAGTAAAGTTCAGTATTAAATTAAAGAGATTGTCTGGGAAGACAAAGACTACACTTTGAGATGCTTGGTAACTTAAATATAAATGTGGATAAAATGTTTGGATTTTGAGCTATTCTTAGTCAAGCAATTGTTCTAAATAGTTCACTCTTCTTAAAGAGAAGTAAAATCTGTGATAAGTTTTCTCCTAGGTTTGTATTTACACACTAACATTTTAAATTCCTTTGGATACGATCATACCTTACACCAAATGCAACATCTACAGTTTAAGCATAGATGTGTAATAAATCTCTTGAGACTAATGTATAATCCAAAATTCTATTCAGTGGTAAATTATATTGAGATGCTAAGCATTTTTAGATTTGTAGGCATCATGTCTTATCCAATCATCAGCAAGAAGAGTAATGAATCTCAACACTAGTTCATCGGCAACTTAGTTTCTTCATGTTCACAAGTTTTACAGTAACATTTCACCAAGGTGATTTAAAATTGAATAATAAATGCCTATAATATATCAAGAACAAATAATTATAGTAAATTTATAACTGCATAGACTTGGCAGTTATATACTATACTATATACTGTATTTTAAAATCACCATCAACAAATAATCTTCAGGCTGGGAGTGGTGACACATGCCTGTAATCCCAGTGGCTCAGGAAGCTGAGGCAGGAGGATGGAGAGTTCAAAGCCATCCTCTGCAAAATCGAGGAACTAAGCAACTCAGAAGGATACCGACTCTAAATAAAATATAAAATAGTGCTGGAGATGTGGCTCAGTGGTTGACTGCCCCTAAGTTCAATCCCCCATATCCCAAAAACAAAACAAAACAAAAATAATAATAATCATCTCCAGAAAAGGAAGATACACTTTCTGACTTGTAACTGGCTGAGTTAATGTGTATAAAGCACCGAGAATAAAGCCTGATGTAAGACAAACAGCATACAAACTCTGCACCATGATCACCATTACTACCACCTCCACTTTCATCACATCTTAGAAATAAAATTAAAATAAAATTTAAAAAATTTACCTAAAGACAATTTTCCTCTCTGGCAATGAAGCACTTGAAAGTACAAGAGACAAAAACGTATGCCTCTGAATATTTATAAGGTGAAAACTTCCACCATTTATAAAAGGATTATAAAATACTCAAGGAATGAAAAAACTTCTCTTATGAAACAATTTCAAGACTAAAGTCAGTGTAAATACAGCACCAGGAAAGTATAGCAATAAAACCTATAGACTGTGAGCTCCATTTCAACTGGGATAAATAAGACAATGAGCATTTGTTTGTAGCAACCAGTTTATGATAACCTGAAGCAAAGCAAAAGCAAGGTCACTGGATGTCCAACTGTTACTCATTCTCCAAAGTAGTCCTTAACGTTAGTTTAGTAACATAAATAAAACCTATTTTCTTCCGACAGGGGATGGCTAGCTACTGGTTTCTGTGATCATATACAAAGTGCTCATGTATCTACCATCATTCTTGCTAACTGGTAGCACATCACAGTGACAATGACATAGGCAATAGAATGAGGAAGCATGGTCAAATGATCTGTCGGATTTAGGGTAGTTTTCAGAAAAGACATTTCCAGAGGAACCACCTAGGAAACCACTGTGGATGTCTTGCCAAGAGGTAAGCAGTACTTGAACTACAATGATCACAGTGAGAACAAAAACTTTTTTAAAAAAAAATTTAAAAAAAAGAAGCGAGAAATGTCAGAAAATAGAAGAACGTGAATTCAAATACTAATGGGTAATGTTGACTACTTTTCAGTCTGTGTCCCTCACCACGAGAAATTAAATATTTGACTTTGTGGGACCTCTGGGAACTAGTAAATAAGCTACAAAATCCAGGTAAGGCCCAATACTGAGAAGAAATGCTTTAAGAAGATAGGCCTATGTACTGGTAGCCGGCCTTGGACTTTGGTACTATCTGAGGGCCAGAAGCAGCCTTGTCAACATGTGATGTAGTCACCAGCTCTGCTTGTCCATGGTCCTGTCAACATCCCCTTACACCAATGGACTCAAGGAAAGCAATGCCTATTTGTACCAACAATAAAAGGCTTGCCAACCTCAGATACATCTGTAATTTCTGAAGGAAGACAGAACATTGGGTCTATCCCTACCCACTTCAGCCCTAAAGTTGTAGTGCTCACCCTAGAGACCTGAAAGCCAGGCTCACAGTAACCCAGGTAACAGACTCACTGATCTCAGACCTGGCATCAGTCCCTAAACAGCACTGTGACTAAGATCCAGCCTCATTTCATCCTGCCAGGAGGCAGGCCTGCTGTCTGAGACCCATCAAGAAGCCTAACCCATAGGTGCCCCTGGTAACAGGCTTACAAAACCTCAGACCTGACTTTGTCTGAAGCACACTGTGACCCAGCCCTAGTACCCTCAGGGAAACAGGAAAAGCCATACCCCTTAAAGTCAAACTCCTGGTAATGGGACATCTGTGGACCTGATAGAGGACCTGGCAGCAATCACAAGTCCAGCCTACTTGAACACAATTCCAGGGACGGTCTTATCTGTCAGGCCTGTACCTTCCCAACCTAGTAAAGATTCAAAGAGGTTTCTTCTCCTTCCAGATAGACATCCATGCAAGGCAACACAGATCCCAGAGAACCAGGCAAACGTAATACCACAAACAGAAACTAATAAATCTCCAGAAACCAAATCTAAGAAATGGAGATCCATGAACCTCTTTATAAAGAATTCAAAATAATCATGACTAAGAAGCTCAATAGAGTACATGGATAAACTAAATAAAATCAGGAAAATCACATATGAACAAATTGAGAGGATTAATAATGAAATAAAAACCACTGAAAAGACCCCCAAGCTGACTTCAACAACATATTAAATGGAACTTACACCATGAATTAATTGGAATTCATTCCTGGGATACAAAAATGGTTCAACATATGCAAATCAACAAATATGGCATAAAAACCATATGATCATCTCAATAGATGTATAAAAGGCATGAACAAAATTGCAAATACTATTATGATTAAAAACTGTCACCAAATTGGAGGATGCTACCTCAATATAATAAAGGCTATACATCACAAGCACAATAACTAGCACTATATCAAGTGCTTTCATTTCTCTAAACCATAAAATATTTCTATGAATTATAAATTATCCAAAAAATTAAGAAAATAATCCTATATATTATAATGTTCTAAATAGGAATAAATTTAACCAAAGAACCAAAATATCTGAAATATACTGAAAATATCAAAACACTGATGAAAGAAAATAAAATGATACAAATAAATGAAAGATATCCCATGTTCATTGACTGGAAGAACTAATATTTTTTAAATGTTGATAACTACCCAGATATATTTAAAAGTTGATACAATACCAACCAAAATTGAAATGGCCTATTTCACAAAAATAGAAACAATCCTACAATTCATACGCACACATACATACCAAAAAAACCCAAAACAAAACAACAACAAAAACAAATAGCCACAGCAACCTTGAGCAAGAGGAGCAATGGCATAAAAACAGACATATAAGTCAAGGAAACAGAATAAGTAGCCAAGAAATAACCCATGTTTAGAATCATTTGATCTTCCACAAATGTGCCATGAACATACACAAAAAAATAAGAATTTCTTTAACAAATGGGTACTGGCAAAACAAGTAAAGGAAACAAGAATTTCTTTAATAAATGGTACTGGCAAAACTGGATATTCATATGAAAAGGAATGAAATTGGACCCTTATCTCATTACACATAAAGCAGTACATTCAAACTATGTTAAAGATTTAAATATAAGAATTACAACTAAAACTACTGGAATAAAACAGAAATGCCCTTTTGACCATTGGTCTGACTAATAAATCATCAAAGGAAAAATAGAATTGAATCAAACTAAAAAAATTTTGCCTAGTAAAGGAATGAACAAAAGAATGGAAACACAGTATACCTAACAGGAGAAAATATTTGCAAGTTATTCACCTGATAAAGAGTTTAAATTCAAGGTACATAAGAAATTCAAATTACAAATATAAATTAAAAAGCATCTGACAATACACACCACAAGAGAAGAAATACAATGGTCAACAGGTATTAAAAAATGTGTTCATCAATGCTAGTCATCCAGGAAATAGTTATCAAAGCCACAATTAAACTTCATATAACACATCAGATATCACCAAAGATAAAATATAAATAAAAGATATGTAGAATGTCTATACTGTTGTTGGGAATTCAAATTGGTACAACTATTATGGAAAACAGTATGAAGACTAATTTAAAAATTAAAAATAGAACTGTCATACAGCCCAGAAATAGCACTTCTGGTTATATGTTCAGGAAAAGAAATCATTATCTCAAATAGACATCTGCACACCCATGTTCCTTACAGCATTAATCACAATAGCCATATATGGAAATAGCCTACATGTCCATTGAAAAGTGAAGAGGTAGTAAAAATTTGAAATAGATTGCGGGGGCACCTGGCTCTCCTTGCAGTGCTTGACAGAGTTCCACTCAAGGATGATTGCAGAGACTCATCCTAAAAGGATTGTAGCCAGATGTATGCCTCCTTAGCTTGGATGTTATTCTGTGGAGTTTTCCTAATAATATATTACTCACTTCAGTCTGAGGTTCTTGCTAGAGGTGATGGGAATAATTCTACAAATTTCCAGAAAAACATCACGGAGATAAAACACATGTTGAAACCCTGTGATGTTAACCTCACTACAGGAGAATGTTTTTATTATGTTAAAAATCAAACACTGCATCTACTGGCACAGCCAGAACCTGCTGGTTCACAGAAACTTATAGATAACAATGTTTCCCCAAGTTCTAAGCACAAAGCACCTCCCACAGTAGCTACTAGATATGGACTAGCTTATTTTATCTATGGCAAGCCCTGGTACACCCCTAAAGGCAAGCCCTTAGAGAAGGTAGATATAGATCTCCCCCTGTCTCCTACAGGGTGGCTTAATCCAAATTATGGTTTTGTTTATGTGTGGTGGTAAGATAAAAGAATAAGGTTTCATAACATTCCTTCCTTCCTACAAAGAATATGTCACCCCTTTAATAAACATTGGTACATAATAACCATTGGGATCGCTGTCCTCCTGTAGCCCTTAACTCAGCAATTTATATATTAACCAGATGGACCTAGTAGAAATGGTCACGTGAGATTATTTGTCTATCGCTTTACCATAAAAATAGTAAGAATAGTCTTAGGTCATATAGAGTTTAGATAGTAAGAAAATAAACATTGTATTAGCTCATTGACGTAGTTAGATATTCTTAAAATAATTGTGATTTACTAAGGATAATCTGTACGGTTACTGTTTTCTCACAATCTTTTGGTAAAAACAATTTCTGCCTATGCTTTGGAAACTTCTTTGATTTTATTAATCATAAGCCTATCATCATAGCCTGAAGAAAACTGTATATAAACCCAGCCTTCCCCAGAATAAAGTGGGATTGATTGCACCAGAACTAGAGTCTGCGTCTTTCATTCTCCATCCATCACCGACGCTGTCTCCCCGTGCCCCGTTTACCAGTGTGGAACCCATGAACTCCTGGTAGGGCTGGACCCCGGCACTAGATAAAATTATTTAGCTAAAAAAGAAGGAAATTCTGCCATTTGACACAACATGGATGTACCTGTGTGATGTTATTCAGCATTTCAATGCAGTTAACAATCCTTGAGATAATCAACTTACAAAGAGGAAAGATTTATTTTGGCTCAGTTTTGTTGGTTTCAATCCATGGTGTATTGACCTCATTGCTTTGAGTCTGTGGCAGTGTAGTACATTATGGTGGGAGTGCATTGCACAGAAAGGGAAATCCTTACCTCATGGCCAGAAGTAAGAAAAAGAAGAGGAAACCAGGTTCCCTTGGAGACCTTACCTACAAAGACCTAAAACCTCATTATAGGCTCTACCCACTAAAGACTCCACCACCTTCAGTTCATAGTAAGTAATACTATGAACTGGAGTCCAAGCCTTTAACAAAAAGGACTTTGGAGGACATTTTATATCCAAACTACAGCATTCTGACCCTGTTCCCAAAGACTTGTGTCCATTTCATAATGCAAAATTCTTTCAGTTCATCTATAGATTCCCCAAGTCTTAATTATTTCAACAATGTTCAAAAGTCCGAATCTGAAGTCTTCTCTGTGACAAGCTCAGCTATGAGACCCTATAAAAGTCAAAAGAAGGTACACACATACAAGATAACCCTATCCATTCCAAAGGATGGAACAGGAAAATATCAAGGAGGGTTCAGAGAAAAGCAAGAACAAAACTCAGGAAAGCAAACATTAAACCCAGCAAGCCTGGGCACACTGTGGCAGGATATGGGTTCCTAAGGGTTTGGGTGGCTTTTGTCTCTATGACTGTGCTGGTTGCATCCCACATGGATGTTTTCTCAAGTTGCCTTTGCATTCTGCATGCAACATTCCTTGGCAGACATCCCACATTCCTGGCAGCTCTTCCCTCTACTTGGCCTCCCAGGCTTTCCTTTGAAATCTTGGTGGGAAACACTAAGACTCCACAATTCTTGTATCATGCATGCCTGCAAAACCACTATTACATGGATAACACTAAAATCTGCTGCCATTCCTGGGCCAGCTTGAACCATGGCTGCAGTATGCACTGATTGCCTTGAAGGCTGAATGTAGAAAAATAGATCTCAGGGAAGTAATTCTCTAGGCTATCCTGTGTGAGCAAGTGCCCCAAGGCTTTCTATTCAAACAGTCTCTAAAATGAATTTATAGTTTTATACCTTTGAGCCTGTGATGGGAGGTGTGTTGACAATTACTGAGGTGCCCTCAAAGAATTTTTCCTATTGTTCCAGAGCAGAATAATTGGCTTTTTAACGACACTTTTTAGCAACTGCACTCTACTGGGCATCACCTTTAACAGCATGTTCCTTTTCTCACCAAACCCAAGTTGTCCACAATTTTTAGCCCAACTCCTCTTTACTCTGGATTTTCACTGTAAGTTTTGCTCAAAGCAGCCTAAGGTCCACATCACTGTTTGACACTGAGCTGCCTTGACATTTCCTCTGATAGATTGACTAATCCCTCACCTTTAAATGCAGCCTGCTATAAAGTTTCAGGGTATAGACAGGAAAAAGAAAAAAAAAAGTCAAAATTTTCATCATGGTATTTTCATTGTTGGCATCTAGTCCAATTCCTAAAAGGATCCATATTTGCATCTGAAAATTCATGAAAATAATCTCTATTGTGTGCATTTCTATTAGACTTCTAGTCTGCTTCTTCACCAGAATCACCTATTAAACTCCACCTACAGCAATCTAGGTTTTCTGTAGCCTGCATTTAATCTTCCCCAACTCCTCTAACATACCAATTCCAAAGACTTCTACAAATCCTCTCAGTTTTAGCAGCAACTGCCCCATTCCTGGAACTAAGTGTTAGCTTTCTGTTACTATAATAAAATGTCTGAGACAAACAACTACAAAAGATTAGTGTACAGAGTTGGACTGTGCCGTACTCTAACTTACTCCATGATGTATAGAACATAGTTCTAAGACTATGCCTAAACGTGTGTCACTCTTCTTAAAGCAGTAGTTTGCTGTGAGTTACTCCATTTTGAGTTTAAGTGCTAAGTAGAATGATTCTACAACTTGTTTGTACAAATGATCACCATTTGCCCAGCATAGCAGAAAGGCAAAAACTGATAAATTAATTGTGCTTATAAAAATAACATCAAATTATTCAGAAGCCCATGGTGTATGAAACTCTTAGAAAAACCAGGCCCAAGAACTTATTGAACACATCAGGACACTAAATGAAGCAATTCCCTTAACAGAGGCCTATAAAAGGAGAAGCACTCTGAGGAGACTAGACCCGGTGGCACACTGACCATCACGTGTTCACTTGTCATGAGCCTTGCCCAGGAAAATTGCCACAGTTAATAAACCTCTGAATCTGTCATGGGGCTCCAGTGAGTGTGGTTCCTCCAACAACTCATGGCCCAGTCTAAGCTGGTATCTCAAGCTGACACATCAACTCTATACAGAACCTGGCCTAGAATAAGTCCCTTTGTACTTATAAGTACTTTGATAGTCTGCACTCTGAACAAGTTCTTCACAATCTTATCTGATCCCCTTCAGTGCTTCTTTGCCTTTGGTATCTGCATCTCTTGTCTTTGCCCTCAGTTTCAGCCTCCTGAGCACCTTAACCCTTTCTTGGCCTTTGTATAACCCCCATATATAATTGTATATAGGAGTTGAGTGTTATAGATATTTAAAAATTAAGGTTACAATAAAAGAACTTATGTTTGCCCAGCTTACTACTGCAAGGTGATTCACAAATATTCAGTGAACTGCCGCTGCTCAAAGTGGTATAGCATATGGACTTACTGTTATTCAATACGTTTGGTCTATGTTAATGTCATAGCTCACTCATGACAAAAGGTTTATTTTCAATCCAAGGTAAGTTGGTCCCATTGTTTAGGGCCTATGAAAAGGCAGCATATCATGGTAGAAGAATGTGGTAAAGGAGTGGTAGGAGACCATGGTACCACAATCCCTTTGGTGGGCATGCCCTCAGTGATCTAAAACTGCCCATTAGAGTTCCACCTACTTAAGAGTCTACCACCCCTCAACAGTGGGTGGGGACCAAGCCTAGAATGCACAGGTCCTTGGGGAATATTCCAGATCCAAACTACAGCAGACTTTACACAAAGTGAAGTAAGTCAGACACTGAAAGACACTTATTGCATGGTCTCGCTTATGTATGGAATACAAAAAAGTCACTTATAAAAGAAAACATAAGGGTGCACATCAGAAGCTGGGCATAGGGAAAAGGGAAGATATTGGTCAAAGGATGCAAAGTTGTGGTTATAAGATGAAGATGTTCTGGCAACCTAATGTGCAGCACTACATCTGAAGCAGAAATAATCACTGCTTACCAGTCTTCAATTTTGTTTTTCCATTTACCATTCGGACTGCCTCATGCAGCAATTATTTATATGTGCACCTCACTTTCCTCAAGGTCCATTCTTATAAAGTACCTTATAAAATTTTTTTACATATAGACCATGTATATGCCTGTATCATGCACACACATACACATAACACTTTCAGGATAGATGGCTTTAAACGTGATTTTTCTCTTAAAAAAATATAACCTCCACAAAAATTTATGAAGGTTAAGTGTTCTACTCTGCAATTTTAATTCTCATTTTCTTTGAGCATAATTATTTTCTCTAGTCAACAATGAAATATTCGGCCGCCGCGGCGCTGCTGCTCTGTCTGCGCGAGTCCTCGCAACTGTCTCCGCGGGGCGCGAGCATCCAGCCTCAAGCCTCCCTCTTTCCCTGACGGCGGCGACAGGAGGAGCGCTGGCGAGAGGAGGCGGGCTCCATGGAGAGAGGCAGACGCCTGGGCAGAGGCGGCGCTTCCATCCCGGCACCCGGGCTCCAGTGACACGCGCTCGCGTCCTGCGCCGTGTCGGAGCGGCGGTCGGCCCCGGGGACTAACCGGCCTCGCTGCCCCTCCCGCGCCGTCGCCTCTCTACCGGCGCGCCTAGCCACCGACTCGCCCTCGCCCCTACTCCCCGGCGGGGTGGCGGCGGCCGGGTCCCCTTGGCGGCGGCCGGAGCAGCCTCAGCAGCCTCAGCAGCAAGAGCCCGCCTCTATGATGAAGTTCAAGCCCAACCAGACGCGGACCTATGACCGCGAGGGCTTCAAGAAGCGGGCGGCGTGCCTGTGCTTCCGGAGCGAGCAGGAGGACGAGGTGCTGTTGGTGAGCAGCAGTCGGTACCCAGACCAGTGGATTGTCCCAAGAGGAGGAATGGAGCCTGAGGAGGAACCCGGGGGTGCTGCTGTGAGGGAAGTGTATGAGGAGGCTGGAGTCAAAGGAAAACTAGGAAGACTCCTGGGTATATTTGAGAACCAAGACCGGAAGCATAGAACATATGTTTATGTTCTTACAGTCACTGAAATATTGGAAGACTGGGAAGATTCTGTTAATATAGGAAGAGAGAGTGGTTCAAAGTAGAAGATGCAATCAGAGTTCTCCAGTGTCATAAACCTGTTCATGCAGAGTATCTGGAAAAGCTTAAGCTGGGTTGTTCCTCAACCAATGGAAATTCCACAGTCCCTTCCCTTCCAGATAATAATGCCTTGTTTGTGACTGCCGCACAGACCGCTGGGTTGCCATCTAGTGTAAGATAGAGAGAATTGGGAAGACCTCCCCCACCAATTGTGTGATCTCCTGGGGAGAGGCTTCTTCACTTTCCTTGGCAAACATCTGAATGATGCTCACAAACTGTCTGAATTTGCCATGCAGGGATTTCAAACAATTTGCATGTTTTTCAGATGCTTTCAAATCTTCTTAAAAAAATGTAAAATATTTTAATAAGCCAAAGCCATGTGGAATTTTTTTTAGATGCCTTAACTGTGCCCCCTCATGTTATTTTTATCATTTTTTTCACAGCATTTTTTTAGATTTTGTTTTGTTTTGTTTTGTCCATTTGGCATCAGTCTTTTGTCAGATCAAATTACTTGTGGGTATATTCCCCCTAAATTGTTGTTTCATTTGCAGCATTAACATTCAACAAATCTTTCTGTGGTGGGAATTAATGGAAAATATTCTTAGTATTAAAGAAATCCATCCATTCTAGAACATGCTTTGCAGGGTCAGAATTTTAATAAATTATAAATTGCACATTTGGGCTGTCTCTGTATGGTCCTTAACTGTTTGAACAAAGGACTTCAATTTGATATTTTAGGAATTTGCCAACTCTTGTCTGAATTTGCATAACTGGTATTATGTCACTGTCAACCTAAAATGGCTATTTTCCCTAAAATTCAATAGTAATTTAACACAAAATATTACTCTGAGTTAGTGATTTTTTTAGAGAAATATGACAAAATGCATGATGTAGTAAGTATGTCTTATCATGAAGACAGTGTTCACGGAATTTACTTAGCATGCTCACTTGCCAATTCCCTCTATCTATGATCTCACTTTACATAGAATACCTCAGAAGCATATTTCCCTCAATGTAAATTGCTCTTAAAACACTTTATAGTAGGGACTCATCTTCTGTTAAATTTTTGTGCTTACCAAAACAACAGGATTGGAGTCTTACCTTTGGGGCCAGTCAGTGATGGCCGTACCACAGTGAAGTGTAACGGTCACCTTGCTGTTCAGCTGTCGTGGGCTTAAGATTGTTAAGGCACCTTCAAATGTATCATCATTTCTAGGTTGTCAGTAATTACTGCTTGTCATATAACTTTTGGGGCACTGGAACACACCTGAATTAAGAATTATTTCATCTTACCCTTTGTACTTAAATCACGCATCCCATCTAAAACACATAAATACATGAATTGAAAGTCCTGTACTTCCCCTAAGAAGATCAGAAATAAGGGAGGAGGAGAAAAAACAGTGACTAAGATGTGGAATTGGGAGAGTGAAGAAAGATCACTCTTTATGTGGACAGTAGACTGTTGTAAATATTATAACTGGTGAGTATGAAGTAGAAAAGTTATAGTTAAAATATTGCTCTGTAAAACTGCTAACCTTTAAAAATATAATTGCTGCTAAAAATAGAGTTCTTGTATTTCAGGAAAATTGGTGCCATTTTGAAAATGAGATCTTGTGCCATAAATGCAGCTGAACTAAATGTAAAAATTAGTTCACAAATTAATGCTGTCAATGGAAGGAGTAAAATGGAAGAAGGCAGAAAAACTTAACCAGTGACATTTTATCCTAAATTATGTAGTATAATAAAATGTGATCATCCAGAATTTTTATATTTTTCTTTGTACAGAGGTTATGTATTCTGGGTGTTTTTAAAAAGGAAACATTTTAAATCCCACAAATTGACACTTTGTATCAATCACCAATGGACTAAGATTTTTTTCTCAGTAATCTCTGAAATTTGTTTAAATTAAATACTTAACACAGCAAAAAAAAAACAATGAAATATTCATAAATCTTGATCAATATATTGATAACCAATCGATTGGTCAAAATGCTGATAACTAAGCAAAAGTAGGCAAATGTAACTAAGTATATAATTCTTACTTGGAAGATATGTAATATCCATGTAAATCATTCTTGGATCTTAAAGGAGTGTCAACAAACAAGGTTCTTACTCAAGGACCGACAATGGCATTGCTACCTCCAGAAAGGGCACTGACTTAGAACTGTCAGGTAGGAACAGAATTTTTTTCTTAAAAAGTATTATTTTAAAAATTTTCTTGAAGGCCCACTCAAACAAGTCTGTCAAGAACAATAAAATCTAGTTGAAATACTACAGTGAAACAAGCAGATAAGCAATAAACTACACACAAAATGTATTTCATGCACAAGAGAAAACAATTCCACATGGTAAACAAAAACAAAGTGTTTCTCTCAGTTAAGTTTTTTAAACAAATTAACATACCCTCTAGGCTGGAAACAATATTGTTAAGGATCAGTAAAGATTAAAATTTGTTCCCAAGTTTTTTAAGTTCTTCCATTTTTTTGTCATTTCCCCTTGATTATCAACAACTGAAATCCTTTACCCCTTTAATATTTAAGCAGCCTGTTTGTTTCTATATGCTGCATTATGTGATACCATTAAAATAATATCATCACTGTAAGTATAGGAAAATCAATGGTAGACTCAAATTTTGATGCTATGTATTCACAATGAAATCAAATTTTTGAAAAACAAACATTGAATTAAAATTAATTCTTATAACTTGTTTCAGTAAGTAACCACAAATCAAGTCATTGGTGCTTTGGAAGAAATGGGGTTAAGTCAGATATGATGGATTCTTCTAATTTATATTTTTAAGTGTGTGTGTGTGTGTGTGTGTTTTAATGCTACATTTGATTTAAAAAAAGCTTAAAAAGTCACAGATAAAAAAAATTTAAAGTATGGAAAGACAAACCAAGTCTTTAATGTATTAAGGAATGTACCGTCTGGAAGGATGCTTTACAGGGAATACCTATTCAAAATATGTAGCATCAATATAAACTAAAGTATTTCTGTAGGTAACCAGCAAATTGATCCTTATAAATTACAGTTAAAATTTGTATCTATATAACCAAAAGAAATTATAACTTATTCTCATATAAATATATATATGAAGTACTAACCTCATTGGAACATTCTATGTACAATAAAACTGGTGCTATTTGAAAGAAACATAGTGTGTGTATTTGTGTAATACTTAAAGCCTTCTACTCATGTTTTAACAAAGATTTTAGTCAATGAGCAAAAAACTTTTTAATGATAGGTTTAACAAAAATCTTGTTACCCAATTCCAATGGAATATTTAGGAAACTAGGCTTTATTTGTAGTTCAACTTTTCTCAATTTTTTACAATAAAACAGCAACTTTCTTTTACACTTTAGAATTTTAGTTTTATTTTAAATATTAACAAAACCTCCCCATTAAAGAAAGACATCCTTAAAATTAACAGAATGGTTATTCAAGAGAGAACATTAAAGTGATCCTAGTAACAAATAATCATTGTTAAATGATCCCTTGAAACACTTCAAAAGTATGAACCATAGCTTTGGAATTATTCTTATTTCACATTAAGAATCGGGTATGAAGAAGTAAGTCCACTTGATCTTGATATTTTAGAATTAAACGAATGAAACATGAAAAAATGAGAGAGTTAAGTCTGTCAGTCAACAAATTTACTGTGTGAGCACCATCTGCTGCAAGGAAAGTCCAATGGTGACCCACTTTAGTCTGCTAGTGCCGCTCTAAGGGAATACAAGAGACAGGGCAATCTGTACGAAAAAGAAACCGATTTCTCAGCATCTTAGAGGCTGAGAAGTCCAGTATCATGGTGGTAGACTCTGGAGAGGGCCTACTTGCAAAGTTGGCAGGAAGGGGAAGGAGGCTAAATTCAAACTTTTTTTTTTTTTTTTTTTTAAGAGAATCACCTTCAAGTAGGACAGCACCCTCAAGGCCTCAACACCTCCCATTGGGCCCCTTTTCCATATGCTGTTGCACTGGGGATTATCAACCCAAACACTGTTATTCAAATGTTAACCAAAAATAATAAACATAGTTACTTTCTTAGAATCCTTAAGACACCCAGCAGGATTTATGATAAGAGGGTATGATAATGAGAGAATTTAAATGAAGAAGGTATTGTGTCCCTCAATTCTGGAATGAATCAAAAAAAAATCATTGTTTATTAAATTTTTGCTCTCTTCGCAATATGTAGTATTTTGGTTCATGACAAACATAAGACAAAGAAGCTCCAACGAACTAGAAATCATCATCTGCAGCCACCAACTCACCAAAATCTATTCAGTTTTCTCTAGAAAGGAGTCTGTGGAAAAAGGACTGATTTGAAATTGGCCTTAGGCCCAAAAATGGTAGAAATACACATACAAAGGAAATGTTGTCTGTGATGACTTGTTATTTGAAGAAATAGGAAATTTAAAAAATGAAGCACTCTGTTCATAGAGAAGAAATACTACCTCACCTGTGTCTACAGTCAGCAGTGATTCCAGTTATTTCATCCATTCCAATGAGCATGCATGTGTGTATTATATATACATATATATATATATATATTTCAATTACACAAAATAGCTACATGCAGAAGGTAGGAATCCACTTTTAGAAGGTTGAACACAAAATAAACCTACATAAAATACATTATCTTCATTGAACATAAAATACATTATCTTCTTAAGTATTTTGAAATATATTTGATCCATTTTGCTAATTTATGTGTTTACATTCATAAACATACATTGCAGGTTATATTATCTGATCTTCCATTTTACAATAGATTATTTTGTGACAAATGAAAAGACATCATTTCAAGAGGAAGAGAATATAAAAATAACCTTTTTATAATTTAATTTTTCTAGGCAAATGCCAGTGAATATTGTAGGGAATTTCACCAAATATACTATGACCTCTTTAAAAGTGGGTTAAAACTTTACCAATGAGCTGGGCACGGTGGCATGTGCCTGTAAATTCAGGAGCTCAAGAGGCTGAGGCAGGAGGATTACAAGTTCAAAGCCAGCTTCAGAAAATTAGTGAGACCCTCGGCAACTTCCTGAGACTTTACCTCAAAATAAAAAGGACTAGGAATGTGGTTCAATGGTAAAGTGCCTCTGGGTTCAATTCCTATTACCACCCCCGGCAAATGTATACAAATGATAGATCTTATATTACTCCTGGCTGAAAATACAATGCACAAATACAAAATCTCATGGAATCAAATTACTAACAGAGCTCAACTAAATAAATTCTGAATAACATTCAAGATTCTGAGGAAATACAGAACAAAGATAAGAATTTAGATTCCATTCACTATAAATGTTTTTATATTCACCACAAAAGATTATACAATGCTAATATATTATTACTTAATTGAAAAAAATATTCAACATTTTAAAATCATGAGAAAACATGGTACAAATGTTAGTCCTCATAATTCTAGCATTCAATTTAAAAATATGTAAAGAAAGATATCATAGTCTAATAAGTGGGAAAAACTAAAATATCTGAAATAAGTGAAACTTTAACTTGCTGCAGGTTAAAATGTATATAACTATTAGTGATGTTTCATAGAACATTTTATATGGGATTTAAAAATTGCACTATATAAATTGAAATTATTTAAGGAGGAAAAAACAATGACTTCATTTGAATAATAAAATTCTCAAATAATCAATTACTCAGAATATTCAAATGTTCAATTGGGACTTATACAAAATACTTTATTTTCCTTAGTGATAATTAGAAGTAGAATTAGCATTGTTTATAAGATTTTGTGCTAGTTATTTTTATTACTTTTAATAGGAGTTAGAATTATTGGGACTGAAATGTGGTCAATCTGAGGTTAGAACACAATAGAAAATACTTCAATCACTGTTCTTTAGTTTCAAAGAAAAATAATCATACTATTGATTCTGTCCTTAGTTAAAATGAAAGGCATGATCTCATTTAAGTTATGGATATGAATTTAAACTATTTTCAAAGCTTTCTGGTGGTTGTCAATTTAAAATGACTTTTACATTTTGACTTAAATTCTACATGAAATACATGCAGACTATTATTTAGAAGAAAATTAAATCCAAGTCAGGTTTTACTCTTACACACACACACACACACACACACACACACACAAACACACCATAGCAGGTACAAAGGAAGAATAACCATTATCTGAAGCCCTGAGAATATAATTTATATTTGGGCAGAACCAGAAACTACGATATCAATAAAAATCTTGTAGTACATAATGGTTTCAAATTATCTGCAGAAATATAGAGTAAGTCTACTTTCTATTGTTTCTAACCAAAATATGTAAGCTTTTTACAAAGTACAATGTATTTTTCAAAAAAAAAATCAGTGTTCTTCAGCATGTATTTTACTCTAAATATATTGTGGTATGTTTGTGATTTCCTTAATTGATAAAAAATTGATACTTCACGTTTTATGTTTAGAATTCCAAACTTTAGGAAAAAGGAGAATATTGTTTGCAGCTTGCTGGACTTTCATGCAAATTTTTGTTTAACCAATAGAATAAAAATTAAAGATATATTAGTCTGTACAAAAAGTTCCCTGCCAATTTCTTTTCATAATTTCTTTAAAGATAAATTATCTGTGGAATATTTAAAGTATTATATATGATATTCATATAAATTAAGGGTCAGCACAATGCAATTTGTGTGCCAAATCTTGTCCTGTGGCCTACTTTTGTTTTCATCCCAAGATCTAAGAATGTTTCTTATATTTTTAAGGGGTTAAAAAAAAGAAAAAGAATATATGCCAGACTACAAGTAGCCTGAGAAATCTAAACTATTTACATTCTAAACATGTATAGAAAGTTTGCTGATCCCTGATACAAATCATTTACTATCATTTTAAAATTAAAAAAAAAAAACTAATTTAACTTTCATAATGCATTTACTGTATAAACCAAAGAAAACTGCAGGTAAACAACACATACAGACATAAATATCCACTAAGACCTATTTCTTATGTTTCTCACACAAAGGCACCTAATTATTAAGTTCATCATAGTTAGCAGAGAAGTATTATACAAGATACTTCATCAATTCTATCTCAAATAGTTTTGATATTCATTTTACAGAGGAAACTTGAACTTCATAGGAGATTAAGTAGTTTTCTTTAGAAAAATAAATTGTGTTCACTGAGTAATCATTTTTGAAATCTAAGTAGCATCATGTCTCCCTAATTTTGAACTTTCCAACTTCTCCCATTGTGATGAACAAAGCAGAAGTGAGTAGCACTTCACTAAGATTAAATATCAAACTAACATATAATTTCTCAAGTGTTGTATTTTAACTTTTTTATTAAAATAATATCTTGATTTATGTTTAATGTAGCAGACCATAGACATTTAACCATTCAACCCCAACATAATTAGACATTTATTTGAAACAATTCTATCTGGGAAGCCTTTCATTGGGTAAATTATCTGAAATTCAATGGCTTGTGACACTCAGGTAATTTAATAGTTCCAGTAGTCTAATAATAGGCAGTAGTAAATAAGATGATGCTATCAGGGGTGGTGGCCTGCCTCCCACACTTGATGGGATGAGCCAAAACCAAGCAGAAAGAGAACATAAGGTTTTCATTTCAAGGAATTTAAATATAAACACATTTATTGAGTACTGGCTAAATTTTGTGGGCTTGATTTCCCACATGAATTACATGTTGAATTTGAGGAAATACTCAAAGAATATATCATGTCTAAATACTCATAGTAACAAAATTAAATTTCTATCATACATGTGTAAAAATACATGCCTGCATATTAAATGTATAATCACTGATAAAATTAATACAGTCTTAGACTTTTAACCAGATTGGGACTAGAGATGACATTCAAGATTTTCTTGTTCTTGACTTTGTAACAAAACATGAAAGTATTTTTGCTACAGTTTTCTTTGATCAATGCTTTTATATATTAATTTTTACCAGTGATGTTATTTTCAAAGTTGAAAATGTCATTATTCACAATGAGTCTCTATTACACTTGAAAACAAAATGATACTGCTGCTTTGTAAGTATTGTTCTATTTATTTCTTTTTCTGAAGCTATGTGCTAGCTATTTTCACCATAAATATTCTACATATATCAATCACCTTCTCAATTTAATGGTGAAAAAAAATTCTACAAATCATATCCCTGCTATGTCCAAGTAAGTATCAGTAGACTTGTATTACTGGAAAGTCTACAGACCTGTTCAAATATTGTTCAACTCATGAGATGAGTCACATATACAAGCTGCTTCCTAGGCATGCATAGTAGAAACACAATGCAGAAAAATTATAAAATAAAACAAAAAAGTTTTTTGATCTTTATTAGTTTGAAAAGTACTGCTGTCTAGAATATGGTAGGGATTTAAGAGGATGTTGTGGAGAGAGAACAGTATAAGTAAACATGGTTCCGGCCAATTCAGATACTGTGTAAATCTCCTAAGGACTAAAAACATTTCTTGGAATTATCCAAACACAAATGAAGCTAAACGCTGTATATTTTCACAGTTACTGAAAAGCAAAAATTACTATGCAATTATGTAATCTAGAACCTAAAAAGAAATATGTTTGGGTTAATATATTTAAACATTTGCCAAAGCTCAGACTTAAAAATACCTCAAGGGTCAATACTCATTCTCATTTTATTTCGCTTGCTTTACCTAAGTAACTTTTTACTTCTATTTATTTTGGTTACAACCAGCATATTTCGAAGGTATGCATTAAAACTAATGTGACAAACTTACTGACTGTATGAAAAGGGACCACCAGGAGACCTAGATGGTCTAGCTGGACTGCTACCCAGATGAGAAATAAACTTCTATCTTGTTTGAGTCATTACATTTTGAAATATCTTTGTTCTAACAGTACTTTACCCTAACTGATACAGTATCATGTATTAGAAAACTGCACATATTATAAAACTGTACATACTATATTCTAACCAATTTCAATAAATCCTCAAAGCAGACCTTTTAAATCTAGCAAATATTTACAATAAGAAATTCATATTAGGAATTATAAAAAGGCTTTGAATATCATTTTGTGAAACCTGATTGAAAAGTTAATCTTTCACCTAAATTTCTAAGTGATTAACTGACAAAGATAATTCAACTTTTATTCAGAAGGACATGATATAATTTCCTGTTAAGAGACTATATAGAAAGGAGAATGTAAAGACAGCAAAAACACACACACATGCCAAAATCCATCTGGTACAAAGCCCATCAGAATAATGTTTTTCATAAATTGTTGGGTTACATTAAAATGTTTTTAAGGTTCAGTATAATTTCTGAATAAAAAAATACAGCTAAGAAGAGTAGACATTTCTTTTGTGATGTGGGATAATTAACTGAAGGGTTAGTAGGTCCTTAGAAGACATAACTATGAATATAAAAACAAGAGAATTATTTAAGATCTAGTAACTGCTAAATTTCAACTTGCCTTTAATCAGACTAGAAAGTTCTGGTTTTTCTGAATTACACATATTTTATAATCATCATAGAAATGAAAATTGTAGTAAAGTCTCTATGTTTATTGTCAATGGAATACTCATGCAAATAAAAAAAGAGGTCATTTAAGAAAACTTGATTTTCTACAGGAAAATATTCACAGAGGAGTTTGTTGGTATTGTAAGTATATAAATAAAAAGATAGGAAATATATACTTTTCCCTAGAATTTTAAAATCATTGCTATTCAATGGAAAAAGATAGTTGACAGATCTATAAGGCTACTTCTGACTTAATTTTCAAGATTCTAATCTGGTCTCTTTTGTAGAGATGCTTGTCAATTCCACCACACTGAAGCTTCACTACTACTCACCCTGGGCACTTACAGGTTCCCATTACAGGGCTAAACCATGAGACCTTGCTTCTGCAAAAAGTCATTCCTACTGAATGGTTCAAGACTGTCTCTATTCCTACTAGATTTTATTCTGAAATACCTGAAAGTACAATGATTCCTATTTGGAGACTGATTTTTTATATCAATCTTCTTGAAATTTCTCTCTATTTCAAATAAAAGGTGTTAGCCACCGTGAAGAGCTTCCTGGACTTGTTGCAGCTTCGTGGGAACTTGACCTTTTCCCCTTGCATTCTGTTCCCATTCGATTGCCTCAGCTCCTCTTTTGACCACTTAACTATGCACCGTATCCCACCCCTTGATATGTTTTTAACAGTACTATGTAGCCCTCTCTCCCCTATACTGCTATCCTCTTAACATCAGCATATTTTCCTATCTTAAAACAATACAAATATCCTATAATTGTCAGTCCCATGTCTCCCTCCATTCCCTTTTCACAGATAAATTCTAATAGGTAAAAAATAAAAATAGATTCAAGAGTTTCAACTCTCTGCTTGTCTAACAATTCTTGTAAAGGTCACCACTTCCCTACACTACTGCAACTGTCCTAGCTGCTTTACCAACTACTTCATCTTTCACTTACCTTACATAGCACCTTTGGAGAATCTGAGACTCCTGTCCTAAGCAACTTGGAGGACTATTCACTTTGCAACACAAACATTAGTTGGGGAGTTTTATTTTTTAGGTTATGATGCACTGGTTACAGTTGGAGAAATGAAATACAGCAACCTGAATTTTTTTTTAATAATTGGTAATGTTAGTCAATACTTTTTCTTGAAATATCTTCTCCTTAGTTTCTACAATATATGCTTGCCCAATTTCCTTTCCTCTTGTATGGCTACTTCTCAGCAGGTCCCCATTTCTCTACCCATCCCTTAAATGCTATCTTCCCTAGGAAAATCCTGGATTTTCTCCTCACTCTTCAGGATCTCTCTGGAAACTCTCTCAAATCTTAAGACTTCAGCATCCCAGACAGTGATGCATTCATATTCTAATAATAGTAATTATAGATACTATTTCTGTAGCTCATATTTTACACCAGACTCTCTGCATGGTTAACATTTAGTCTTCACAACAACCCCATGAGGAAATTACTGTTTTTGTTCCAGTTTTGAAGATGTAGAAAGTCAAGTCTAGATAGGTTTAGGTAATTGTTGGGTTATGTGTCCTAGGTGATCACAGAGCCAAGATCTGAACCAGATAATTTGGCTTCTAAATTTCCTTAGAGATGCTTATAATACCACCATGCTAAAGCTTTACTATTATGTTGCTCCAAGTCCACATTATTAAACCTAAAGTACCCTTTTCCTATAAGCAATAAATCAGTTGGCCAGTTTCCCTCATGATGGAACATTCTTCTTAGTTTGGGGCTGAAGGTTTTATAGGATACACTGTTTTATTTCAGATCTTTTTTAAGAAAAATGATTTTAAAAATTTGTCTACATGCTTGGAATTGCAGAACATACTAGATGCAACTAACATTTTAGTGACTGAGAGTTTTATAATGCATTTTGAAGTGATGATTAAAAACTATTTTTATAAGAGCACTGGAGATTTACTTATAGAAACATAGCAGAACATATAGAAACCCTAACATACAACAGACTACAGAAGGTACCTTTTCTTACAGTAATTTTATTAATGCATTTTATACATTTTCTTTCATATAAATTTAAGATGTATAACTTTTCACTATTCATCTCTTTCCACACCTCTCCAAGAAAAAACCACTCATTCTGCATATTTTTAATTAATAAAGTATGTTTTTGTTTATGATTACATATGACAAAGGAAAATCAGGGAGATTCAATGATCTGTTTAAGCTATGCATGGCAATAAACTAGCCCTAGTACTAGAAGCTTAATATATTTAAATTTGTCTTACAAACTAAATCCATATACTTGAATTTTGACATATGGGAAAAAGCAGCTACATTTCTAAAATATTTTCAGCCATCACCAGTTCCAGGAACTTGATCAATGCCATAAACATGCTCTTCCATCAAAGAACATAAGACCACATATGTTCTAGTAGCAATCTATGTATAGGACCACCACGTGTGAGGAGAAGTCAACCACTGTCACATGGAACCCACATGGAAATCCAAATTCAAAAATAGTACTTTATTTAGAAAATACTTAGAATGGGGTTATGAAATGCCATAATTAATTTCTTCCACTTCACTCTTTCCTCCTTTCCACATTCCCAGTTAGACTGCTATGAAAATCATAGCATCTAAACACTATTTCAAAAGTGTGGTCCATACAGGGAAGGTAGGTAGACACACATTTCTACAGAGGTCCTACCAGCTGCCAGAACCATTCATTTGGCAAGGGATCAGTCTCAGTCTACCCTCAAATAGTAAAATTTTCAGTTTGAACAAAGCCATAATCTAACTCCTTTATCTTTGTATTTCCTTCATTTAGATAGTTTCAAAAGACTTCATTAAATTTCATTAATCAAAATAAATCACACAATTCTGATAATTTTCTGTATGAACATGAATATCTGTAGCCATGCTTTTGCTACCTCTGAAGTACCCTTGTTTTTATGCAAAGTTAAAGTCATATTTCTTTGTTAATTATGGGAGTGGGGGTTGCCTATTTTCATTTGTAAAATCTTAGAGGAAAGAAAAGAAATAACTGATACATGTTTCTTTAAAGGTTCATTAGGAGTAGACAGTTATCTGAGTATCTTGTAACACTGTTGCTACAGCCTAAAATAATTTTTAACACAGCATAGAAAAGTATTTTCTAACTTCTGTTGGTTCCCAATTGCTTTAAAATGTATTGGCCTACCATTGCCTCATCAGCCACTGTGCCAAGTTTAAAATCCTCTGACTAGTGTCTGGACTCTCACAAACGGCCTCATTGGCCCCTGTTCTTCAGGATGAACCCAGAACCACTCTGTAGGAGTAGCCTTCTTCCTACCTCTTCACCCTTCCCAGTGCCCTTCTACATGCTTTGCAGTGCAATCCTAAGCTTGTTGCAACCTCTTCAAGAGAACTTTTGCCACCATTTCCAACCAACTTTCAGCACCAACTTCAAATCCATAAAAAATCTGTTAGGCACTAATACAAACTGGCATGTATTTATATGAATTTCCTAGCTAAATGTGCTGATTAATCCGATCCAATCTTGTCATTTAATTTATAAATTCTGTAAAGCACAGGAAAATGTCATACTTCCTTCGGACATTTCATCATGGTTGATGCCCACATATAAAAGTGATCAATACAGACAAATGTTTCAAGGGATTAAAATATTATCTTCCCCAGGTTTTCGAAGGTGGACTATTCAGTCTAAAATAAAGGCACAGGGTTCAAATTGCCAGGCCTGTTACTTATCAAAGTATTTCTATTGCCTAGGTTGGTATAGGATACTGGAAAAGGAATGGACTTGCAGATAGTACAACTTTCTACTTATTACTTGTCTTATTTAGGCAAACAAATTGATCTCTGAATCACAGAGATCTTATAAACTATCTTATAAAACCAGGGATAAGAATACTTTTTTCTTCTTTGATTTCCTTGAATATACTATGCATACATGGCCTCCTGGCTCTTCCACTGACTCAATATTTTCCCCCATTATTTGCCAAGTTAATTCCTCTTTATCCTTAAATATAACATGCTTAAAAAGCTTTCCATATTTCTCTCCTGCACTTTATTTACTCCCATCTTTTCTAGTAGAGTGTAACCCACTAGAAAGAATGGATCAAATTGTGTTATTCTAAATTTATATCTGGCACATTTCTTCCCCTTAAGATGTATTTTTACTTCAAATCCTAAAAGCGACTTTTCATGAACCTTAAATGTTTCTTAGCATTTGGTTGTGATCACCAACCATCATGCAATTATTTAATGTGGAAAAAATAACAAAAGTATCTTATGTCAAGAAAGTAAAAAAATCGGGAAAATTTTTTACAAATCCAGGTCTACATCCTTTTTGTGGGAACTGACTAAATAGATCATTTCATGGTCATTTCCAACTTATGTGCTCACTTTAATACCGATAAATCCTTCCTACAATTTGATTCACTACAGATAACATGGCTCATAGAGTTTATTTAGCCAGCTAATATGAAAAGTCACTTATTTTTTACTGTGGAAAAAACAATTATGAAATGAAACGAAAGAGAAACTACTACATGATGGGATAAAAAGCCATCTGGAATCTTTCTTCATATACTAATAATTAATGATAGGTACAATGTTTCAATAGATTTATGTGATGGATAATATAAAAATATTGAATTGACAGATGTTAACATTTTCATACTTAACTTCAGTGTTTCAGTTTAATTAACCCTGCATAAGTAAGATCCTAGGCTGACAAAAGTCATTAAGAATGAAATGAAATACAACACACCTCACGACTGACGGATAGCATTAAAACGAGAGGCACTGACATTACCATGGAACCAAGAATACACTAGTTATCAAACATTGAGAATCCTAACTCCATATAGTTTAAAATATTGGGATGTATTTGAAAAGAAAATTCTAAATCACTCGAAGGCAAATTATTTTATTTAATTTTTATATAATTGTTTAATTTTAACCACTACATACTAAAAGAAAGAGAGATTTATTTACACAACTGTTAATGAAAGTGAAGTTTCTCAACCTATAAGGTGATGATAAATACTCAAGCAGTTACAACTGTATCTGGCTGACAGTTTTAGCTTTGAAATGGTCCCTGTGAGGGCTTCTCAAATAAAATAACAATTTCATGTAGTTAAAATGTTGCAGTCACTGTCCATCCATATGAGAAATTCTGCTGGGGAAGTTTCAGGCACATAAGATTTTTAAAAACTGAACTTTTACTCCCAGGAGCATAACTTTCTGTCATCCTTCACTAGCGATGCACATCTTCATGTCTGTTTTACATAAATAAATTTTTTAAATGACAACTTATTTCCACTTCAACACCTAGTTTATATCTTCCCTAACTTATTAAAGACAAACATCATTCAACTACTACAGGAAAGTATTTAAAACTACATGTGCTACATCAATAAAAGGAAATTTAAAAAGTACAGTTGTTATGGTTTAGATGTTAGGTGGCCCCCAAAAGTTCATGGATGAGACAATACAATAATGTTAAAAGGTGAGATGATTGGTTTATGAGATTTAATCTGATTTGCTTTAATTCCCTGATAGGGATTAACTGGGTGATAACTGTAAGCAAGTAGGATATATGAGGAGGTGGGTCCCTGGGGGTGTGCTTTTGGGGTATATATTTTGTCCTTATTGCTCTCTGCTTCCTAATGTGATATCCTGAGTCAATTTTTCTCTACCACATACTTCTGCCATGATGTTCTGCCTCACCTGGAGCCCCAGGGAATATAGCTGGACATCTCTGGACTGAGACCTCTGAAACTGTGAGCACCCAATACAATTTTTCTCCTCTAAATGGCCTTGCAGATCTTTTTGGTCATAGCAGTGAAAAAGCTCACTAAAATAGCAAACTGAATAAGGTTGAAAATTCAATTCATTCTTTTCTGATGAAAGAAAAAGAATGAAACGATGAAACAAGTTTCATTCATACTCCTTTCTAACTTTACATCTTTTTAACCATTCCATAATTAAACACTCTTAATCATAATCTAAAACTGAATGCCAGGAAGGTGAATTTTACTCAATTGGAATACTTCTCATAAACTGGCAAATGATTGCTTTGTTGTGACCAAAACAAGTTAGAGAAGGAAAAGTTTATTTGGAGCCTATGTTCTAAGTGAGGCAGGTCATCATGGCAAATGGGCATAGCAGAGGTGACTGCTCAGCTCATGGCTGCTGGGAAGTAGAGAGAGTGAAAGAGAGCTTGAGAAATCAGGATCAAAATAGAATTCCCAAGGGCATGCTCCTGTGATCTACTTCCACCTTCCTACAGTTATCCATTCCAATTATTAATCCATAAAATGGATTAATCAACTGATTAGGTTAAAGCTCTCATGATCTAATCATTGCACCTCTGCACATACCTGCATTGGAGATCATGTTTCCAATACATGACTTTTGGAGGAGCACATTATATCTAAAACATAGTACATACAATATATTAAGTATTTAAAAGGTAACATTCTTACTCAGATAAAAGAATGTAAGGAATTTAAATGAAATAAGCTTTAAAATTCAAGAAAGAAAAATGAATTCAACATGGCAATGACCAACTAACTCAGAATGACTCAGTAGCCAGAAATAACTAGACTTGAGTCCTATGTTTTAATCACCAAATTATTAGTGCCTCTCTTGAGGATTAAACAAGGAAACTGTAAAAATCATATACTACTTCTAAATGCCTGGATAAAATGAAATTATATTCAGTAGTAGTCATTTTGTCCACATAGGTCATGGAAAACCACACTTAGTTCCAGAAAAGCAAGAAGAACTATTCCTAGGGAGAAGGATGACACCATAAGTGTTAATGTTAAAATATGAATAAGGAATTTAGACTTGACATTAAAATATACTGGGTTTTAGGAAGCTGAAAATTTGTTTGACCAACAGAATTTCTAATTAGCCCATCCCATACATTCCAAAAATAAATTGAACAAGTAAGTTAAAATGAAATAATAATTAATTTATTAAAAATAAATTATTAAGGTATAAATTATAAGCAGTCCATAAAGTAGGCTATAATTATGCTTGTTAATTTTCAAAATTGATGATTTGTATTTGGTCCTTGAGAGCACAACTCATCCATATGCTTGTGTTTTCTTTGTAAGGACAGAAAGTAAACACCTGAAACTGTACATAATTAATCAGCAAACAATTAAACAGCCTGCCAGGCAGGAAATACTGGAACCTAACACACACACACATTGTTTTTCAATACTGGGTATTGAACTCAGGGCCTTGTGCAAGCAAGGCAAGTGTTCTACCACTAAGCCACATCCCCAGTCCTCAGGGCCCAATGTATGTACAATAATTTTACATACTTTTTAACTGAAACATTTTTAAATATCTTACTGCATACCAAGAAACACCTATTCGACACTGGCAACCATTTAAAATGTTACTCCAACCTTTTATGTGACTAAGCACTGACTACACAGCTCACTAAATAAAAAACAAATTCATATCAAAATTTAATGTAAAGAAATGTTTCAATTTTTCTTATACCACTTGCTTCTGTTTTACATTATTTTTGCTTATTGGGTATTTGTGTGTTTTTTATTGATTTTGAATTTCAAAACTTCTGCCCAAACTGCCTAATTGGATCTAAAGTATTTTCCAAGAAAAGTTGTTTAGAACTACTATGATTTAACTAATAAATGTCCCCAAAAGGCCCATAAGCTTGGTTGCCAGCCTGCTGTGCTGTTGGGGAATGGTGAAATCTTGAGAAAGTGGGTCTAGTGGGAGGAAGTTAGGTAATCTGGGAGTGTTTCCTTGAAGGGGAAAGTGGAGCCCTACCCCTTTTTATCCTCTACACTTCAGTCACTATGAGGTGAGCATCTCTGCCCTACCACTCATTCCCCACCTTGATCTCTTGCCTCACTACAGTAAAAGCAACAGAACCAATCAACCTCCGACACTGAGTCAAAATAAATTCTCCTTCTAAGAGAATTATCTTAGGCATTTTGTCATAGCAGTGGAGAGCTAACACAAGAATGAAGGATGCATTTTCTTCTTAGAAATAAGGGCTATCAGTTGTTCTGAGTGGGGTAGTAAACATTCTTAACATGTACACTTGCACACTGGCATCCCTCCTACCTCTTCCGTAAAAGCTTTTAGTAACTGTAGCATAAATGTTTTCAAGTCATTTATTTAAACTAAAAGTAACAGTGTCATGAATAGTACTATACTTTTCTTCTTTTCTCACGACATTTTCTTCATTTCCTTCCCCAAACTGGCAGTGACTGACTGCTCTTCTGTCCCCTACACACTCTTAACTTGATAATCAGAAGGGATTCTTTCCCATTTCCCTATACACCATGTAAAAGGCAGTAAAGATACTAGGAAATTTACCCTTTGTAATCCTATAAGGAAGAACAGGTAGGAAAGAAACTAAGGAGCTTGGTGCTCACTATTCTGGAGTTGGGCCCACACTAGAGGGGAAAGTGTGTTTATCAGGCAGCTGCAGATGTTGGCTCCATCCTCAGAGAGTGGAACAGTCAGAAGCAGTGTAGCCACAGGCATGAGGACTAAATAGATACAAATTGGGCAAAGGGTAGAGAGGATAGGTTTGTTGTATGATATAGGCAATCTTGAAAGAAATTTTTTGCTGTAATGACAGTCCTGTTATATGAGCTTTGAGAATATGACATTTGGATTATATGTTATATTGGTCAGGCTTTAAAAACAGGGGGCTGCTAATATTTGAGTACCTATGAACAGATTCTGATAATACAGATATACAAATGAAGACCACACACTAGCTTTTCTTTTTATGATTTACATGAGATTATATATATTTTGTAGTATGGAATTACACTTTATCCTATGTGACCCTCTAATCAATGGTTCTTGACCGTGTAAGCAGATTATGGACATGTTAATCTCATTCTTAATTCATTTTAGGAACATGTAAACAAGGCATTAGGATACCTGGTGTGAGTTAGAGATCCTTTGAAAAATATTAATTTAAGTGTGTAGAAGCCATCAATATACCCAAAATAAAACAGGGATAATTTGCTTCCTAAGAAATTTAAAATGTCTTCTTATATATTAAAATCTATGATATCCATAAAGAAACCATTGACATTTTTTGTTTTTAACTGCACAAACCCACAGTTCTCTATTGTTCTGTCAATGTAATCTTAAATACAGAGTATTTAACATTTCAAACTACTTTAGACACACATTCTGTGGAAGTTGATTACTTTTAATGGCCTACTTCAAAGAATCTCAATGTACTGCATGTAAGAATCTTCTAGGAAGATTCTTCTAAACTCTGAATCCTACCCCAGACCAATTCAATGGAAAGCTCTAAAGTAAGAACCCAAATACAGGTATCTCTACATTCCTCCAAGTGATCTAAATGCAGTCAAAGAATAAAATCATTGGTCTAGTACCGTATGGTACCTGCCTCTTCTGTGGAACACAGATATTCAGGGGAAAAAAGAACTTTATTGTTAAATACTTGAAAACTAAACCAAAATAATCACTACTTAGTGAAAAATGTCTGAAGCATTTAAGAAACAAAATAAGGTGAGTATTTCTATTCTCACCATTACTTTTAATATAGTTGACTAAGTCTTTGTTATATTATTAAAGAGAAAAGGAAAAAATAAAAAAGTTATGTAAGTGCTTTAAGACAGGAATCAGACTGCTCTACTCGCAGACTACTACATGGTCTATTTAGAAAAACTACTACAGTCAATAAAATCTTAAAACTAATCAGAAAGTGTAGCAAGATACCCAATTAAAAGTTCAATTTTAAGAATCGATGATATTCCTCTACTTTTGCAATAAATATACATAGAATATAATAAAATGAGAAACCATTCACAACAGCAAGAAAATCTACTAACTATGGAGAACAAAATTTAACAAATTATTCGTGGATCTCTACTGAGAAAAAAAAGTTGGAAAAATTTTAAAAGGCCCAAAAAGATTGAACAAGTTAAAAGATATTCCATGTTATTGGATGGGAAGTTTAAATAGTATTTATAGCCATGCTTTAAACTGAGGTTTAAAATGTTATAGAATTAGAAGAAGATAAAAGTATTTAGTTCTATTTTTAACAGGGAATACCAAATTAACTACAAATTCCTAAATTTTATAATTTCATTTTTTTAAATGTAGAACATGAGTTTTTATATGGAATTATTTAAATAAACATCAATGTATTTTAAATTATTGAAAATAAATATCTTTCAGTTAATATATTCCAAACAGGGCTTCAAAGAATACCTTGTTCATTATTTAGTAAAAACTTTAGGCTAATATCAAATTAATGTATAATTCCTATCCAACTCTTAGATGGAGGGTGGTAAA
The DNA here is from genome assembly GCF_902686455.1 of Sciurus vulgaris. Classification (NCBI taxonomy): domain Eukaryota; kingdom Metazoa; phylum Chordata; class Mammalia; order Rodentia; family Sciuridae; genus Sciurus; species Sciurus vulgaris. Next base: position 1,713,097 of record NW_027632875.1, on the reverse strand, counting down.
ACAAAGTATGAATGCTTCCACATTTTTTTTTTTAAAACAGAAGATACACCTCAGGTCTCCAAAAGAGAGAATAAGAAGCAACTTTCATTGCTGTTTTTTGAGTAACATCTAGAAATTCTTCACAGTCATATGGTCATATGGCTTGGTGGAAATGTATTGCATTTTTAGGCTGTCCATGGAAGCCAGTGAAAATTGTTCTAAGAGGCAAAGGCTTAACATTAAAGTTAATGAATTTGTGGTTATACATAAAGGAAAATTTAAGAAATAGAAAAATGTGAAAGCTGCCTGTTTACAAGTCTTAAACTGAATAGTTTAAAACAAACAAAATCACAATATTCTTTGAAGTACATTAATTAAAAATAAACAAAATATTAATAGTGGATTCAAAGTCACTGTATCTCAACAGACCTGTTCTTTCAATTAAAGTGAACCTACTTTTAATTATAATTTCATATACATGTTTTTATAAGAAATGATATTCCAAAGAAAAGAGCACTCATTATTCTAACTCCTCCAGTGAAAATAAAAAGAATACCAGATAAAAACATTAATATTTTTCCCGTTTATTATGGGAAAGATAGAACCATAAATCATCAATTATTTTATTTTATAAAGAATTCCAGTGAGAAAATAAAGTTATAAACTCATAGTCTTGATATTTAGGATCTATATTTCAGCTTCTCAATAAATAACCTAATCTTGCTTCAAAGCTTCAATATTTTAAAATAATTCTACCTATCTTATTGGGGAAGAAAAATATGATCATCAAAAGTATATTAACTAGTATACTCTTCCAGTATAAATACTAGAAAAAACCGAGTTACTTATATACTATGAATAATGCAAGACTCACACTTCTTTAGGATCCAATGCCCTATGTTGAGACAGAGTCTAAGTTTCTGAGGTTGGACTTGAACTTGGGACCCTCCTGCCTGGGTAGCTGGGATTACAAGTGTGCACCACTGTACCTGGCTTTGTTCCAAAGCTTTGTGACTCTTGAAATTAACCAAGGCAATGCCATGTCTTAAATTTAAAATTTAGTACAGATCCAGATTTTCTTTCCATTTAGGCATTTTAACTAATTTCCATTTTTTTCATTATTTTAAACATGCGCAAATGGAAGGATATTTTTCTGCTAAAAGGAAATAAAATTGTCACATGTAGTTTACATATATAGACTTTATTTCATATCACAATGTTATTTATATTAACTTAATATCATAAATAATTTATTTTATAGTACATACAAGTTTCGTAGGACTTTTCTTTTTTTCTTCTTAGTTATTTTCTTTTTTTTATTAAAAATCATAAATTTACATAGGGCAATGTTGTTTGATTCATTCTGTTATCTTTTTCCCTTTCCCCCCACTCCTCCCACCCCTCCTCTCCCCCCATACAGTCCTTCCTTCCTCCATTCTTACCACCCTCCTTATCCCTAACCCTAACGCTAACCCCTCCTACCCCCCATCATATGTCCTCATCCGCTTATCAGCAAGATCATTCATCCTTTAGTTTTTTGACATTGGCTTATCTCACTTAGCATGATATCGTCCAATTTCATCCATTTGGCTGCAAATGCCATAATTTTATCATTCTTCATGGCAGAGCAATATTCCATTGTATATATATGCCACATTTTCTTTATCCATTAATCAACTTAAGGGCATCTAGGTTGGTTCCACAATCTGGCTATGGTGAATTGAGCAGCAATGAACATTGATGTGGCTGTGTCTCTGTAGTATGCTGATTTTAAGTCCTTTGGGTATAGGACAAGGAGTGGGATAGCTGGGTCAAATGGTGGTTCCATTCCAAGCTTTCTGAGGAACCTCCATACTGCTTTCCAGAGTGGCTGCACTAATTTGCAGCCCCACCAGCAATGTATGAGTGTACTTTTTCCCCACATCCTCGCCAACACCTATTGTTGCTTGTGTTCTTGATAATTATAATTGGTGTGAGATGAAATCTTAGGGTAGTTTTGATTTGCATTTCTCTTATTACTAGAGATGTTGAATATTTTTTCATATATCTGTTGATTGCTTGTACATCTTCTTCTGTGAAGTGTCCATTTCCTTAGCCCATTTGTTGATTGGATTATTTGTATTCGTGGTGTAGAGTTTTTTCAGTTCTTTATAGATTCTGGAAATTAGCGCTCTATCTATAGTATGAGTGGCAAAGATTTTCTCCCACTCTGTAGGCTCTCTCTTCACATTACTGATAGTTTCCTTTGCTGAGAGAAAGCTTTTTAGTTTGAATCTATCCCAGTTGTTGATTCTTGCTTTTATTTCTTTGGCTATGGGAGTCCGGCTAAGGAAGTCTGATACTAAGCCAACAAGTTGAAGGTTTGGATCTACATTTTCTTCGATAAGATGAAGGGTCTCTGGTCTAATTCCGAGGTCCTTGATCCATTTTGAGTTGAGTTTTGTGCAGGGTGAGAGATAGGGTTTAATTTCATTCTGTTGCATATAGTTTTCCAGTTTTCCCAGCACCATTTGTTGAAGAGGCTATCTTTCCTCCATTGCATATTTTTGGCCCCTTTGTCTAGTATGAGAAAATTGTATTTATTTGGGTTTGTGTCCATGTCCTCTATTCTGTACCATTGATCGACCTGTCTATTTTGGTACCAATACCATGCCGTTTTTGTTACTATTGCTTTGTAATAGAGTTGAAGATCTGGTATTGCTATACCCCCTGCTTCACTCTTTCTACTGAGGATTGCTTTAGCTGTTCTGGGTTTCATATTCTTCCAGATGAATTTCATAATTGCTTGCTCTATTTCAGTAAGGTACATCATTGGGATTTTAATTGGAATTGCATTGAATTTGTATAGCACTTTTGGTAGTATGGCCATTTTGACAATATTAATTCTGCCTATCCAAGAACATGGGAGATCTCTCCATCTTCTAAGGTTTTCTTCAATTTCTTTCTTCAGTGTTCTGCAGTTCTCATTGTAGAGGTCTTTCACCTCTTTTGTGAGATTGATTCCTAAGAATTTTATTTTTTTCGATGCTATTTTAAATGGGGTAGTTTTCCTAATTTCTCTTTCTGAAGATTCATCACTTATGTATAAAAATGCATTGGATTTGTGAGTATTGATCTTGTTACCTGCTACTTTACTGAATTCACTAATGAGTTCTAAGAGTTTTCTGGTGGAATTTCCAGGTTCCTCTAAATATATAATCATGTGATCAGCGAACAGGAATAGTTTGAGTTCTTCTTTTCCAATTCATATCCCTTTAATTTCTTTGGTTTGTCTAATTGCTCTGGCTAGAGTCTCAAGAATGATGTTGAATAGAAGAGGGTAAAGAGGGCATCCTTGCCTTGTTCCAGTTTTTAGGGGGAATGCTATCAGTTTTTCATCATTTAGAATGATATTGGCCACGGGCTTAGCGTAGATGGCCTTTACAATGTTAAGGAATGTTCTCACTACCCCGATTTTTTCCTCGCATTTTGAGCATGAAGGGATGCTGTATTTCATCGAATGCTTTTTCTGCATCTATTGAAAAAATCATGTGATTCTTAACTTTTAGTATCTTGATATGGTGAATGACATTTATTGATTTCCGGATGTTGAACAAACCTTGCATCCCTGGAATAAAACCCACTTGATCGTGGTGCACTATCTTTTAAATATATTTTTGTATACGATTTGCTAAAATTTTGTTGAGAATTTTTGTGTCAATGTTCATTAAGGATATTGGTCTGAATTTTCTTTCCTCAATGTGTCTCTGTCTGGTTTAGGTATCAGGGTGATATTGGCTTCACAGAATGAGTTTGGGAGGGTTCCCTCCTCTTCTATTTTATGGAATACTTTGAGAAGTATTGGAATGAGCTCTTCTTTAAAGGTTTTGTAGAACTTGGCTGAGAACCCATCTGGTCCCGGACTTTTCTTTGTTGGTAGGCTTTTGATGACCTCTTCTATTTCATTGCTTGAAATTGATTTATTTAAGTTGTGTATGTCCTCCTCGTTCAGTTTAGGTAATTCATATGTCTGTAGAAACTTGTTGATGTCTTCGAGGTTTTCTGTTTTGTTGGAGTGTAGATTTTCAAAATAGCTTCTAATTATGTTTTGTATTTCAATCCTGTCTGTTGTGATATTTTCTTGTTCATTCCGAATTTTAGTGATTTGGGTTTTCTCTCGTCTTCTCTTTGTTAGTGTGGCTAAGGGTTTATCAATTTTGTTTATTTTCTCAAAGAACCAACTATTTTGTTAATTTTTCCAATTGTTTCTTTTGTTTCAATTTCATTGATTTCGGCTCTGATTTTAACTATTTTCTGCCTTCTACTTCTTTTGGTGTTGGTTTGCTCTTCTTTCTCTAGGGCTTTGAGCTGTAGTGTTAAGTCATTTTTTTGTTGATTTCTACTTCTTTTGTTGAATGCGCCCCATGAAATAAATCTTCCTCTAAGTACTGCTTTCATAGTGTCCCAGAGGTTTTGATATGATGTGTCTTTGTTCTCATTTACTTCTAAGAATTATTTTATTTCCCTCCTGATGTCTTCTGTTATCCATTCATCATATAATAGTGTTATTATTTAATCTTGAAGTATTGGAGAAGTTTCTGTTTTTTATTGTTTTATTTCTAATTTCAATCCATTATGATCTGATAAGAGTACAAGGTAGTATATCTTCTTGTATTTGCTAACAATAGCTTTGTGGCATAAAACATGGTCTATTTTAGAGAAGGAATCATGTGTTGCTGAGAAAAAAGTGTATTTATTCTTTGTTGGATGGTATATATATAAGTCGGTAAGTTGGAAGGTATATATATATAAGTCGGATAAGTCTAAATTGTTGATTGTGTTATTGAGATCTGTGGTTTCTTTATTCAATTTTTGTTTGGAAGATCTATCCAGCGGTGAGAGAGGTGTGTTAAAATTGCCTAGTATTATTGTGTTGTGGTCTATTTGATTTCTGGAATTGAGAAGGATTTGTTTGACGTACATGGATGAGCCAATGTTCGGGGCATAGATATTTATGATTGTTATGTCTTGCTGATTTATGCTTCCCTTAAGCAGTATGTAATATCCTTCTTTATCCCTTCTGACTAGTTTTGGCTTGAAGTCCATGTTATGTGAAATGAGGATGGATATTCCAGCTATTTTGCTGTGTGTGTGCATGCTATGTTTTTTCCCATCCTTTCATCTTTAGTCTTTGGGTATCTCTTTCTATGAGATGAGTCTCTTGCTGGCAGCATATTGTTGGATTTTTCTTTTTAATCCAATGTGCCAGTCTATGTCTTTTGATTGATGAGTTCAGGCCATTAACATTCAGGGTTATTATTTTGATATGATTTGTATTCCCAGTCATTTGTCTCATTTTTGCTTTTTGACATGATTTGGTTTCTCCTTTATTTGGCTATTCCTTTAGGCTGGTTACTCCCGTTGCTGATTTGCATCGTTGTTTTTCATCTCTTCCTCATGGAATATTTTGCTGAGAATGTTCTGTAATGCTGGCTTTCTATTTGTAAATTCCTTTAGCTTTTGTTTATCATGGAAGGATCTTATTTCATCATCAAATCTGAAAGTAAGTTTTGCTGGGTATAAGATTCTTAGTTGGCATCCGTTTTCTTTCAGGGCTTGGTAAATGTTGTTCCAGGCCCTTCTAGCTTTTAGGGTATGGATTGAAAAATCCGTTGATATTCTTATTGTTTTCCCCCTGAATGTAATTCGATTCTTTTCTCTCGCAACCTTTAAAATTTGTCTTTATTTTGTATGTTAGGTATTTTCATAATAATGTGCCTTGGTGTGGGTCTGTTGTAATTTTGTATATTTGGAGTCCTATAAGAGTCTTGTACATGGTTTTCCATTTCATTCTTCTAATTTCAGAAATTTTCTGATATTATTTCATTGAATAGATTGTTCATTGCTTTGGTTTATTTCTCTAAGCCTTCCTCAATCCCAATAATTCTTAAATCTGTCCTTTTCATGATATCCCATAATTCTTTTGGATTCTGTTCATGATTTCTTACCATGTTTTCTGTTTGGTCATCTTTTTTTTCAAGATTAAATATTTTTACTTCAATATCTGAGGTTCTGTCTTCCAGTTTTTCTATCCTATTTGTTATGCTTTCTATGAAGTTTTTAACTTGGTTTATCGTTTCCTTCATTTCAAGGATTTCTGTTTTTTTTTTTTTTCATTATCTCTAACTCTTTATTGAAATGATCTCTTGCTTCCCATATTTGCTCTTTTAACTGGTCATTGGTGCGATCATTTAATGCCTGCATTTGCTCTTTCATCTCCCCGTTTGCTTCCCTGATTGTTTTAATTATGTACATTCTGAACTCCCTTTCTGACATATCTTCTGCTGTGCTGTCATTGAGTTTTATTAATATAGTATCTAGGTTTGTTTGGGACATTTTCTTCCCTTGTTTTCTGTATTGGTCAGTTGTCAGTGGGACTCTGTAACATTGCAGATTTTCTCTATTTGCTTATAGTGTCCCTGTAGATTTCCAGTGTATCAGCTCCCAGCCTTCAGTAGCCTGAAGTCTTGGAGTAACTTGATAATGCAGTGTTTTCAAAGAAAGCTGTCCCTAGCCCACAACTGTTTCCAGGGCTTGGAGCGGCTCTGTGTGGAAAGGCTCTCACTGGGGGGACTGCTCTGAGAAGCTGGCCGTGTGGGAGGAGCCCACCGCTGGAGTGCCGAGGGCTGCCTGGAGAAGACTCTAGCTGCCCTGCCCTACTCTAATAAGGTGCCACAATCCAGGCCTGCTGCCCGGTCTGAGCTTCACCAGGTGGGGGAGAATCACCCCGTGATTCTATTTTAGTGCGAGTTTCTCAATGCCTCCCCTTCTTGAATCCTGGGTTCTGGAGCGACTGGAGATGCAGTCACCCTCTATCCCACCATCTTGGATCGCCCCATTGAAAAAGCCTGCAGTCCAGAGGCGGGGAGGCCCACCTGGAGAGGTCTCTGGCTGCCCTGCCCTGGTCCCTGAGGCTGCTTGTGGGTCGGAGGTTTCTGCTGGCTTGGGGACTTGTTGCTGGCTCTGTGTAGAAAGGCTCTCACTGGGCGGTCTGCTCTGAGAAGCTACACTAAAAAGGCACTTCCCGCCGGAGGGAGCCGGTCTGCTTGGGGAAGTCCCTGGCTGCCCTGTCCTTGTCTCTAGGACTTTTCTTTATCCAATACGCAGTAACAACAATCTCCAGTCTTTAGACTTTTGGTGCCACAAATTTATGCAAATCTCTGGGAGACAAAACGTCCAAGAAAAATCACAAATAATATGTAGAACAAAGGCACCTCTTAAATCTGTATGAAGTGGTGTACACTCCTGGTCAATTGTGATACACACATGTGCGAAATTGACCAAGATCAATACTACAAATGATTTCAAAATAACTATCATGTAGACTACTGTCCACCTCCCAAACTTAAAAAATTAAAATGCCACTGAACCCAAGGTCCTCAAGAGGTTAAGATTTGTAACCTGAACATAACTGGGTAGATCACAGTTAAAATAAAAAGAAATTAACAAATTATTGTTGGGATTTTAGCAGGATTCAAAATTCATAATATTCAAAATGTATAGGATAAATATAGAATGTATCCAGCACACAAAGCATCAGAAAAATTCCAAAAATTCTCAGGAGAAAAGATAATCAACAGGCAGAACCCTGAATTGATCTAGATGATCTAATTATTATAGACTTTAAGCAGATACACTAATCATGTCTAAGAATGAAACTCTTGAAATGAATGGAATGACATATGTTTACAGAATGGAAATATAAATTAGAATACCCTGTTATAAAAACGTGCAGAGGTCTTGGATAACTTTCCAAAGAAGACGTACAAATGGCAAGTTCATAAAAAGATAGTCAACATCAACTAACCTTTAGGGAAATGCAAATCACAATCACAATGAAATATCACTTCACATAGATAAGCATGGTTATTATTACACAAAAATTCAAAACTATAAAATAATGAAGCATTTACTAACATGTAAAAATATTGGAAATGTTGAAACTATGTCAATATCTATAACAGATATAATTAAAATATTGTATTAAACATTAGCATTTTATCATTTATTCATTAGTACAGTCAAAATATACAAGTGGAAGAATACACTTTTTAATGCAAAGTTAAAAGGGTTATTAGATTCTAGAATTTATTACTCTATGACCCATTTACCGAATCTCCCATTTCAAGACATAAACAAAATACATATGTGGTATCAAATATGCCAAAACAAAACAGAAACATAATGGCATGAAATTGATGATTTTCACCACTATAATTCAAATTATCCCATCAGTACATATTTTCAAAATCACATTCTCTTTAAAATAAGGGAGGTACTTTCTTAATTAAAAAGCACAATTTATTAAATTAATGCAAGGTTACAATATCTGATTTTCCACAATTTGTGTGTGATCATTATTTCCCTCTACATATGTAACAAAGTTTCAAACACTTTTCTTCTAAGGCACAGAAACATTTAGAAATATTATATAAACTAAATATTAGGAAACAAAGCATTGACTATATTCTTTAACAAATGTAAATTTGTTTCTTAAATCAAACCTTTCTGATAACAGTAAATAACTTACAGATTTTTACAACTGTTCCATATGTAATTCATATATATAAATGCAAACAATATAATTAAAATCTAATGAGCAGAACTAGTTTAACTTTGATTATCATCAATATTTATTTCTCAATCTGTAAACCTAATATTCAGTCGCTACAGAGGCTGGTAACCATTTACCAAAAACCATTTACATGAAAACATATGTAATCCATGCCAGGCATGTTTCAAAGAATCTCTGTTTCCATCTGGTTGTATATATTGTTTAAGATTCTTCTATAATTGGTCAAGTAAGTGGTGTTAGACAAAATTAAGAGGGTTAACAGGAAAAATATTTTGTTCTAGAGAAATTATATCAAGAATTATATGCTTAAAATGCTTTTTATTAGTAAAATTTATGAAATACAAAAAGGTTGTTTAGAAATTTGAGGAAAGGTTAGGACTTTTTCTCAACAGGCCATGGTAAATTTGTTTAAACAGAAAATTATTTTAAAATCAATACATGGGGAAACTTTCCAGAACACTCGGTGAGAGGCAGAGGAGTGGCAGCTGCCAAAGCTGCACACAGTTACGCACTCCTTCCCACTCCCTGACGTGGGCCCCAGCCACTCACCAGTTGTAGAAAATGGTGAAAGAAACCACTTACTCTGATGTTTTGGGGGGTCGAACCCAATACCAGCCAGAAGAATTGAAAAAGGCTTATAGGAAACTGGCATTGAAGTATCAGCCTGATAATAATCCAAATGAAGGAGAAAAGTTTAACAAATTTCTCAAGCTTATGAAGTTATCTCTGATGCCAAGGAAAGGGAATTATATGACAAAGGAGAACAAGCAATTAAGGAGGGTGGAGCAGGTGGTGGTTTTGACTCCCCCATGGACATCTTTGATATGATGCTTGGAGGAGGAGGTGGAATGCAGAGAGAAAAGAGAGGTAAAAATGTTGTGCATCAGTTCTCAGCAATGTTAGAAGATTTATATAATGGTGCAACAAGAAAACAAGTTCCACAAAAGAATGTGATTTGTGACAAATGTGAAGTCTGAGGTGGTAAGGAGCAGTAGAGTGCTGTCCAACTGTCGAGGTACTGGAATGCAAATAAGAATTCATCAGATAGGACCTGGAATGGTTCAGCAAATTCAGTTCTTGTGCATGGAGTGCCAGGGTCATGGGAAATGGATCAGTCCCAAAGACAGATGAAAAAACTGCAATGGAAGGAAGATAGTTGGAGAGAAGAAGATTGTAGAAGTTCATATTGACAGGCATGAAGGATGGACAGAAGATAACATTCCATGGTGAAGGAGACCAAGAGCCAGGATTAGAACCAGGAGATACTATCACTGTGTTAGATCAGAAGGACCATGCTGTCTCACTTGACAAGGGGAAGACCTTTCCATGAGAAGACCTTTTCATGTGTATGAACAAACAGCTGGTAGAAGCATCATGTGACTTCTAGAAGCCAATATCCACTCTTAATAATCAAACCATAATCATCACCTCTCATTCTGGTCAGATTGTCTAGCAGGGAGATACAGTGTGTACTAAACTAAGGTATGTCAATTTATCATAGATCATAGGAAAAGGGTCACCCAACCATTTAGTTTAGTTTAAGATAAACTTTCCTGAAAATGGCTTTCTCTCTACTGACAAACTCTCTTTGCTGGAAAAACTCCTACCTGAGAGGAAGGAAGTAGAAGAGACTGATGAAATGGATCAGGTAGAACTGGTGGACTTTGATCCAAATCAGGAAAGATGGCGCCATTATAATGGAGAAGCATATGAGGATCATGAACATCATCCCAGAAGTGGTGTTCAGTGTCAGACCTCTTAATGGGGCCAGTGAATAACACTCACTACAGATATTTTATATGCAGTAGTGAATGAGTGAAGGACAAAATCGTAATATGCTCACTACTTGCTATTGTTTTTGTTTTAATATTCAATTATAGTAGTGTTATAAAATTTAAATGAAGAATAAATATAAATATAAAAGCTCAAAAAATCACGATATAGATTGTCACAACAGTTAGTAAACAACATGCTAATGATTCAGCCCATTTGGAACAAAGTAAAAGTATTAAATAAATGAAGAATTTCATAAATTATCCAAAGTAAAACTCTAGTGCTAAATTGCTTAAATAAATTAAGATCCTTGGAGCAGGACAGGACTTAAGAGAGTGTCCACACCAGTCCTCTCATTTTAACAGGAGGCAACTGTGGCCAAGAAACTATTTTTATTATAACCTAGTTAGTTATTAGGGAAGCATCAGCCCTGGCTCCCTGATTTCCACATCAGGGACCTACTCATCCACATCAATGTTTTAATCAATCTATTAGATCTCACTGAAATTTTTAGAGTTGGGTCAAATTTGTCTTCTTGATTTATTCTCATCCTTGCTGAAGGCTATAGTTGTTCTATTTATTCTGGATTTATGTCCCTCTACTTTCAGTATACTGTCCCCTCCTTCAAGTCAAAAAAAGAATAAGAAAAACAAGAGCCTGACGACCCATCTTTATCCTTGTTGAGTGTACACTTCTGGATTGTGCCAACAATTCTAAGTTGGTGAAGTAACAAAACAGTTTTTAGACTTACTTAAGCCACCTTATGTAAATGTCCAAGGAAAGACTTTAACATAAAAGATCTTTGTGTTTCAAGTAACAAAACGTCATAGATCACACAGGCTTAACTATAATAAGTCTTATCTTGTACTCCAAGCACTTTACAGGCACAGTACCAGATTCTCATTAATGATCCAGGTTATCTTCATTAAATTCATTTTATTTTCTATGTTTTATTTTTAACTGACACAATAATTGCACAAATGTATGGAGTACAATGTGATGTTTCAATACATGTATACATTGTATACAGATAAATCAAGATAATTACTATACCCATTATCACTGCAAACACTTCTTTGATAAAACATGTAAAATCAACTCTATTTTGAAACACATTATTAAATATAGTTAATACACTGTGTACGTATAACAGAAAATCTTCCATCTCTATAAGTGCAATTTTTATCCACTAAACAATCTTTCTTTATCCGCCCCTTCTTCTCACCATACTCAGGCTCTGGCAACTATTATTTTACTATTCACATGAAATCAATTCCTTCAGATTACCCATATGAGTGAGATCATTTTCTCTCTGTGTCAGGTTTATTTCACTACACACAGTGTTTTCCAGGTTCATCCAAGTTGTCACAAATAAGGATCTTGTTCTTTTCATGGCTGAGTTGTATTCCATTGTGTACTTACACATTTACATTATTCATTCATCTGTTGATTGACACTTAGGTGATTCCATATCTAGGCTATTGTGAACAGGGATGCAATAAACATGTAAGGGCAGAAATCTTTGTCATTTGATATGATTTCATTTCCCTTACATATATACCCTGTGATGGGACTGCTGGATCATATGGTAGTTCTACTTATAATTTTTTGAGGAAACTCCATGCTATTTTTCATAGTGGTTGTACTAATTTACATTCCCACCTAGCCAGCACTTTTCTAATGTCTTTTTAACAACAGGCATTCATATTAGAGTGAAATGTTATTGCACTGTGGTTTTCATTTATATTTCCCTGATGATTTGTAATGATGGCCTTTATTTTTTATACAACTGTTGGCCACTTGTATCTCCATCACCTCTATCCATTATTTCCAGTAGGTTCGAACTGCCTCATGAACTCTCTCTAAATGCTAAGGTCTGCTCCCTCACATTCATGTACCCATTATCAGTGGAGTTTTTCCACAAAATAACAATGAGAAAATGCAAGAAAATCAGGTAAATGGGAAGTAATCCAAAGTTATCACTGGTCCAAGCACCCTCATGGCTTTTGTTCCTAAATAGGAAAAGTGAAGGTATCCAGGTCTGGCAAGAGAATATATTCCCAGATAGCTCATGGTCCTGCTTTTTGGAAGCTTGCTTTCATCCATGTTCCTATATGGAACATTGAGTAACCAGCTTTCTATTAAACCAGCCTTTTGTCACTATGACCAAATACCTAGAAAAACATCTTAAAAGGAGACAAGTTAATTTATTTTGGCTTACAGTTTCAGAGGTTCACAATCATTTGCCCCCATTGCCTATGGGCCTGTGGTGAGGCAGCACATCATGGCAGTAAGCACTTGGCAGAGGAAATCCCTCACCTCTTAGCAGCCAGGAAGCAAAGAGAGACATAGGGAGAATGAGGACCCAGTAGCCCCTCTGAGGGCAAACCCCCAATGACCACACTTCCTTCTATGAGGTCCCACCTCTTAATGGTTCCACTATCAGCCAGCAGCTGGGGACTAAGTTTTCAATATGTGAGCAGTTCGGGGTCATTTAAGATCCAAACCATAATGAGTGTTGTTGGGAATGCTTTCTCAGCAACCCATATCAGCTCATTTGCTTAGAGTCATGGAAACCTGGGAACTTGCCCTATGAATTTAACAGTCACAGGTTGTTCCCAGGTTTATTATTTCTTTGAATATAGATTTCTCATTAGGACTCAGTATCATCCAGTATATCTGAACACAATCAAATTTATGGACTTGTAACTACCATCAATGAGTTTTAGACTCATTTTAGGTGTCTGAAGTCTCTACCCATTGGAATGAGCTCTATGATTGTCTACTCTACCAGCCTCAATTTAATGTCCTCTGCTATGATGCAATGAAAAAAAACTCAAATTGAATTTAGCACAATTTTGTCTCTGCCCCTTTGATAATATAGAGAATGCTTAAAGGAAGGTGCCTACCAGAAGTCAGAAAGATGAGATTAATCTTTTCCCCAACTCTTCTCTAGCTAAATATTCAACCTCAAAGCCACTACTAGCACTAACTTTAAGGTACAAAACCAATTGTCCCAACCTAGAAAGGATCAAATTATCAGACTCTCCTTCAATTTAGATTCAGGCCCCAGGCAATAAGGACACCTCACAGTAGAAATATTTTCTCTTTCAATTTTCAAATGAACCAATTTTAGCCTACATTTGTTTCTTTATTCTACACTGCAAACATAGCCAAAAAAATCCAGTATTTTCTCCTAATTTTCTCTAGTGTTGCTGTATCTACAGGTGCAAAATCAATTTCCAAAGGCACAATAAGCAATAGTTTCTGGTTTTCTGAAAGCCATAACAAGGGTCCTCTACATCCCAGCCTAGAAGAGGGGGCTTCACTGCTCTATCCCATGGCTCCCCCATTCATGCAAATACATTTTAAAACCCTCTACTGGCTCTATCCATTCCATAAATCAAGTGCAATCATACATAAAATGTACTTGGCTGGAGAAAATAAATATTCTTTATTCATATAATATGATACAAGAACTCTGTTGGCTCATGTAATAGAAGTTAGAATACCTTCTAGGATTGTAATTTGACCGTCACCATCCAGTGTTTTCTGTCTGCTTTGCCATCTTTAAAGCTGGCTCCCAGGACAGCCTGGCAGCAAGATAGTTATAATGGTTTTAGAAATCACAACTGTATATAGGAAAATGACACAATAATATATGCAGTATACAGAAAAAGAAGACCAACCTTCATTCTGTCATGTTTTCCTAAGATCAAGAAAACTTTACCATAAGCCTCCGGCAGAATTATCTTTATGTTCTGTTGACTAGGATTAATTTCAATGTCTATTCCTAAACTAATAACCAGTATTGGAAATAGCATTATCATGATTATATTAGACACAAAATTTAGGATAGAATTGGTATAGGGAAAAAAACTACCATGACCACAACAAATAAATTTTCATTGTCCAAGTAATTTTAGATTTAATGAACAAGTAGAAAGCTATTTTGTAGAAAAGGTCCTTAAATTACAGGGGTTCCTACTAGGTAAAATGATATGCCCCCAGTACAGTCTTTCCATTAGAATTTTCTAAGTATCCCTAAGGAGTATTAAACTGGGTGATGATTAGCAATCATGGTGATTCTTTACTATAACCTCGTAAGACTACATACTCTCCCTTTAACAGTATGAGGCCCATGGTAAGCTTCAAAAACACATTGGACTTTAAAACAAATAGACTTCATTTTAAATACTAGCTCTTACTGTTTAGGCAATCAGTTAAATACTGTTTCCTCATCAGTTAAATAAAGATATTATACAATCTCATAACATAGGATACTGAGTTTCAAGTAAAAAAAAAAAGTGCTTGAAAGCATCTGCACAGTCCTGTATATGCAAGATAATGGATTTCTACTTACTTTTCCTTTCCCAAGTACAATTTCTTTTCATAAATTTCCTCTGCTTAAATCAAATGCTGTCATCCCACTTAAGTACTCATACTCATAGATAGGTGTTCAAGTAAGATATTATATTATCCTCTAAGGTGGGTCCTTATAATTTCAATATCCATTAATAATAATCTTGCCTGAAGTATCTTATTAAAGTATACACACACAGATATTTAAAAGTATATAATTTATATTAACATTATAATAAGTCATATAGAAGAAAAATATAAAAGTTCCCAATCTATGAAGTAAAAACCTATATAAACCATATTATAATGTAACATATTTGTAATTACCAATGTATGAACCCACATTATTACATCATTTAATATCCTACATGATTACATCATTTGATTGTATCAGTTGATTATTAAAGCAATGATGGCAAGAAAAGCAAGAAATAATCTTTAAATTTTCCCACATATTTGTTTTCAACATATTAGCACACATTATCCATTTTTTCAGTCAGTAAAATATTATAAGTAGCTTTAAATACAATATGCAGTACTTTAATTTGGCAATAAATGCATTAAGATATTCTTATATTTTTGTCTCATATTTATTTTGTAGAACAATTTGTTCATCATATAATATTTTTGTGATATCCTACATTTCTGACAAGGATCACATTTAGTTAATAACCTCAACATAAACTAAAAATCTGATAGGAATACAACTATATTATTTTTAATTTAGAAAAAAGAAGATACTATTAGGAAAATAATTATTTAGTTTGTTTTCAGTGGTAGAGACACCCTGGGAAATATAACCAAAGGGAACATTTTTTTTATTATTTAATTTTTATTATAAAAGAAAGTTTTAAAATAGAATATTACATATAGACAAAGTCCTGTAGCCTGCCTTGTCATACTAGTCACTATTACTTACATGTTTTTCCCCCACAAATGCATAGGCAGGTTGGATTTTTACAATTGAAATCATATCTTTTCATATCATTTTGATGATTCTTGCATATTTAATATAACAAATGTTTCCCATTTTCTCAAAATTGGCATTACCAGGTTTTAAGGAATCAATGTACTATGAGACTATATCAAATTACTTAATCATCCTATAGAGTCTTAAATGAGTTTTCCAGTGTCATTTGGGACATTTCTGTTTCCAAGGTTCATTTCACTAATCCATACCTTTCTCTCTTATAATAGTCTACTTATGGCATTACAAAGGTAGTGGCAATAGGTGTAAAAAGAAAAGTTCAGTGCTTTTGTATGTAGCTTCTCCTTTCTCTTCCTTATCTGGACTTGCAAAACCTACATCTTGGATGGCCCTTTATTTTAATTTAGTCTCAAGGTCAACTGAATGATTGGGGGAGTAATCGCAATTGCAATATGAGACTATTTGAAAGACATATTTCATGTTCCACTAGAAGGTTGAAAAATCACACAGAAATAAATCTTCTGGGATTCAAGTTTTATAGGAAATACTATTTACAGCTAGCAACCTGGTCAGAAGCATCGGAAAAGTGAACAAGGAGGAGATGGCAGTCACACTAAGGAGCTAACTGTAGCAGTGACTAAGGTGGCAACTCTAAAACACATTATTAAATCTAAGTACTCTACTTTCCAGAATACATTATTTATTTTACAGATATAAACACATATGAACATGTCTGTGTGAGCATGTGTGCACGTGCACACACACAAACACACACACACCTTTTGGTCCACTGTAGCATCAACAGACCATGAAATGTTTTACAAGTTATAACATAAAACAGACTTAAGTATACTGGCATGGAAAGTCCTTCAGGATATAAAAATCCATATGTATAATACAAATATAAATATAGCCAGGTTTGATAACAAAAATAAGCATATCAAGGATGATATCAAAATGTTAGATGCCATTTTCTTAGGGAGATTTTATGGACTGAACATTTGTGCTTACCTTACCTAAATTCATATGCTAGAGCCCTGATCTCAACGTCTTAGAGTTTATTTAATGCCATAAGAATTGGAGGTGGAGACTTCAGTATGCAGTCGTGTCATGAAAGTGGAGTCCTTGTGAATGTGATTAGTACTATTGTAAAACAAAGCCAGAGAACTTTTCTCTGATGTGAGAATACAAAAAGTCAGTCTTGATCATCAATCTGAAACACAGCTCGCAATAGAATCCAATCATGCTGGCATCCTGATTTGGAATTTCAGGCCTCCAGAATGACAAGGAATAAATTTCCACTGTTCACAATCCACCAATCTATAAAAAAAAAAAAAAATTTAGTGCACTAAATCAAGAGAAGGGGAAAGAAATTGAAAGGAATTTACTGGTTGATACAATTATTTTTTTTCAACAAAAAAGGTAAAAATAATAGCCTACTCAACCAAATGTACTATATCATCAAAGGAGTCTTGGCATTACACAATTCAAATTTATTAAATATTTTGATTCCTGATTTTTTAACAATAAGACTAAAATAAAATGTGCTCCTGGAGTACTCAATAGAGTAGAATCTACAGGACTCAGAGATGTGAAATAAGAGGACTCAGTCCTACCATCAACTGTTGCAATGTCTTCAATAATATCAATTAACTTATATGGAAAGTTAGTATCTATGAAACAAGATCTCAAAAGGATTTTTAATATTCTAAATTTAGTATATAAATTTATAAAAACATACACTAAATGCATTAAAAGATAAAGTATTGCAATGAAAAATTCCTCTGATTTTCAGAATTCCTTCTTTTCAGGAAAGGTTTTAATCATTCAAAGAGATCCTTGTAATTAGTCAATTAAAAGAGAACCTTTCCCTTCTTTTTTCCATCATGTTAGCAGTGTTAGAAACAATCAAATAAATTGAATCTTAGTTTCAAGCATTTTGCAGATATTTTCAGACTAAAATGTTAAAGTTTCTTTCCTCAAGTGTCCACCTCATGCTACCTACCTGACGAAAGTACCTGGGTCCATAATAAATTATGGGCCATATGGTTTCTGTTCTATTATGGTCTCCTGTATTTAATTAACCATGGTACAGTGAGAATATTTACTCTATCTCTCTGCTAATCTCAAGAGAATTTTCTAAAACCTGAACTTAATGACACTATTTCTGGATTATTGCCCAATAAGTACGTTTAAACCTTTCCATTCAGACAAAAAAAAATTTATAACCCATGCTAGTATAGTTTAACAAAGAAGACAGAAAATGGGACACTTTCCTGAATCCTTTTCAATTTTAAGTTTTGCTTATTTATTTTTAAATATATTAATCCAACAAACAGCAAATAATGTGTCCAGCACAATTAGAGATATTATGAGGTAAATATAAATATACAAAACATAAAATTGCTTAGGTTTTCATGTAAGAGAAATGACTATTACTTGGTAGATATGCAGCAATATGTAATAGTGTAAGGGAGAGTGGAGATTTGCATGGTCACAGCAGTTAATTACACTGAATATTAATAAGACATCCTTGAAGATTTTGGGAAGTGCTACCCTGGATGAGCCTTTGGGCTACAATGTGTTGTTTGTGGTCTTAGATAAATGAAGAATTGAACCAATACCAGGATGACATGTATGAACTGGAACAAAGTCATTATTTCAACCCCTATGTAACCTACTCTGGTTCTGTTGTTTTGGTTGTTGTTTTGTTATTTTGGTATTGGGGGTTAAACCCAGAGTCACTTTAACACTGAGCCACATCCCCAGCCCTTTTATTTCTCATAAGTTTCTTAAAAGCTCACTAAATTTCTGAGGCCATTCTCTTAAATTACCATCCTCCTGCCACAGCCTCCCACATTGCTGGGATGACAGGCCTGTGCCACCTCACTGGACTGTACTCTTTAATAGTTTGGAAAACTAGAACAAAAAATGTATAGAGTGAGGGAAAGAGTTGATGAGGTGAGGGTGTGCTGCTAAACAGATTAGTATTTAAGTGCTTAGTTCATATTAAAGATAGTGATATGGTTCCAAATCATACTGATTGAAAATGAGTTATTGGTGAGAGAAGAATGGAGGAACTTTAGATTATGTAAAGGGAAATGAGAGGGGGTATGAAAGATGGTGGGATGAGGCAGACATCATTATCCTATGTACATGTGTGATTACACAAAAGGTATGAATCTATATCATGCACAGCCATAGAAACAAAATGATGTACCCCATTTGTGTACAATGAATCAAAGAGCTGCCCATAAAAAAGAAAAAAGAAAATATAAAAACATACCTATAGAGAGGGGATTCAAGATGGTGGCCTAGAGGGAGGCTGCATTTCATGTTGCTCCAGGACTCAGGATTCAAAAGAGGAGATATTGACACACTTGGGACCAACTCAAAGCAGCCGGGTGACTCTCACCCGTTGGGAAGACGTCCCGGATGGGGCGGTGGTCCCAGAACGCAGGAAACTTTGTGAAGTAGAGCTGCCGGCGAGATACCCCTCCCCCCGCTGGAGCAGTGAACTCGGACAACTGGGAGCACTGTAAAGGAGGCCGCTCGGCATAGCGCTGGGAATCAGAGCAACCACTGGGGCTCCGGCAGCTGCCCAGGGGAGGAGTGGCGAGGAGAGCTGTGTGGACTCAGAACACCAGGGCCTGCCCTGAGGAGGAGGAGGAGGAGGAACGTGGCCGCTTGGATTCAGAGTGACTGCACCAGAGCTACAGGCGGTTGCCAGAGGAGAAGCCGCACGGCGAGCAGTTTGGACTCTAAGCAACCACTTCTGAACACCGGGGCCTGCCCGGAGGACTAGGAGGAGGAGGAGGAGGAGCGCGGCAGGTCGTTTGGACTTGCAGTGACTGCATTAGCGCTCCAAGCGGCTGCTCAGAAGAGAAGGCGAGTGGTGAATTGTTTGGACTTAAAGTGACAGCTACTGAACACAGGGGGGCTGCCTGGAGAAGAAGCGTGGTGGGTCGCTTGGTCTTGAGTGGCAGCACCAGAGCTCCGGGTGGTTGCCCAGAGGACCCATGCAGCGGGTCACGTGGATTCAGAGCCACTCAGAGTGACTGCTCCTGAACACCCGGGGGGGTTATCTGGAGAAGGAGGAGGAACGGGGAGGGTCACTTCGACTCGGAGTGATTGATTGCCCAGGGCTACGGGTGGTTGGTGGGAGGAGGAGGCACGCAGTGAGTTGCTTGGACTCCTAGTGACCACACTGGAATACTGGGCGGCTGTCTGGAGGAAGAGGCGTGTGGCAGGTCTCTGGGACTCAGAGCGATTGTACAGGGCCCCAGGTGGCTGCTCAGAGGAGGGGCCGCATAGCCAGGCGATTAGGTGCAGAGCAGGGTCCCAGGATCTAGGAGGCTTCTTGGTGGAAGAGCCGCACAGAGACAGGCTTAGGGCGGAGCAAAGGTTCCAGGCCTGCGGGCAAATTCTCTGAGGAGGGGCAGCCTAAGGAGATTCATCTGGGAAGGGTGAGGCTCCCAGGCCCAGGAGGTAGGGCCGGGCCCCTGGGAACTTTGCAGAGGAAGGCAGCCCAGCCCAGGCGGTATCTGTAAATTGAGGGGAACCTCTAGGAGGGAACTGACCAGCGAGACCTCCCCACCGGGTGAGTCGTCCCTGCTGGGTGAGGTTTCCCCACAAGGATGGTAAAACCAGAGACTCAGGCCCAAACAGGCCTTGCCTCAGCCCGCAGCCTAGGTCCCCTTTGGATGACCATTGGTCAACAAGTGGAGACACCTCTGCCCATTAGCAGGGATTATACCCCACCTGAAGGCCACCACTCCTAGAGAGGCAGCTTCCTTGTGGAGCACCGCATTATCAACTTCCTCCAAGACTTCAGCCTACTGAAGGCTAAGGGGGGATATATGTAGAAATCTTCAGGGACATTGTAAGTCAATAGAGGAAATCAGCAATATCTCAGCGGTCCACTGATACCTGAACAATATGAGAAAACAAGGAAAGAAAATGCTGCAAACAAATCTAGATGTTACATCAATAAAACCCAATGTCAGCATGGCAGAAGAAATGACAGAAAAGGAGTTCAGAATGTACATAATTAAAATGATCAGAGAAGCAAACAATGAGATGAAAGACCAAATGCACGCACTGAATGATGAGATGAAAGAGCAAATGCAAGCATTGATTGATCGCACCAATCGACAATTAAAAGAGCAAATACAGGAAGCAAAAGATCATTTCAATAAAGAGTTAGAGATATTGAATAAAAACCAAACAGAAATCCTTGACATGAAGGAAACAATAAACCAAATTAAGAACTCCATAGAAAGCATATCCAATAGGATAGAACACCTGGAAGACAGAACCGCAGATATTGAAGACAAAATATTTAACCTTGAAAACAAAGTTGACCAAACAGAGAAGATGGTAAGAAATCATGAACAGAATCTACAAGAACTATGGGATATCATGAAAAGGCCAAATTTAAGAATTATTGGGATTGAGGAAGGCCTAGAGAAACAAGCCAAAGGAATGAACAATTTATTCAATGAAATAATATCAGAAAATTTCCCAAATCTGAAGAATGAAATGGAAAATCAAGTTCAAGAGGCTTATAGGACTCCAAATACACAAAATTACAACAGACCCACACCAAGGCACATTATAATGAAAATACCTAACATACAAAATAAAGACAGAATTTTAAAGGCTGTGAGAGAAAAGAACCAAATTACATTCATGGGAAAACCAATACGGATATCAGCAGATTTTTCAACCCAGACCCTAAAAGCTAGAAGGTCCTGGAACAACATTTTTCAAGCCCTGAAAGAAAATGGATGCCAACCAAGAATCTTATACCCAGCAAAACTTACCTTCAAATTTGACGATGAAATAAAATCCTTCCATGATAATCAAAAGCTAAAAGAATTTACAAAAAGAAAGCCAGCATTACAGAACATTCTCAGCAAAATATTCCATGAGGAAGAGATGAAAAACAAAGAAGCACATCAGCAAAGGGAGGAATTATCCTAAAGGAATTGTCAAATAAAGGAGGAAACAAGTTGTGTCAAACAAATAAATAAATAAAATTTAAAAATGAGCCAAATGACCGGGAAACCAAATCATATCTCTATAATAACCCTGAATGTTAATGGCCTGAATTCATCAATCAAAAGACATAGACTGGCAGATTGGATTAAAAAGAAAGATCCAACAATATGTTGCCTACAAGAGACTCGCCTCATAGAAAAAGATACCCATAGACTAAAGGTGAAAGGATGGGGAAAAACATACCATGCACATGGACTCAGCAAAAAAGCTGGAGTATCCATCCTCATTTCCGATAATGTGGACTTCAAGCCAAAGTTAGTCAGAAGGGATAAAGAAGGTCATTTCATACTGCTTAAAGGAGGCATAAATCAGCAAGATATAACAATCATAAACATCTATGCCCCAAACAGTGGCTCATCCATGTATGTCAAACAAATCCTTCTCAATTTCAGAATCGAAATTGACCATAACATAATAGACCATAACACAATAATACTAGGTGATTTTAACACGCCTCTCTCACCACTGGACAGATCTTCCAGACAAAAATTGAACAAAGAAACCATAGATCTCAATAACACAATCAATAATTTAGACTTAACGGACATTTATAGAATATACCATCCAAACAAGAGTGAATACACTTTCTTCTCAGCAGCACATGGATCCTTCTCTAAAATAGAGCATATATTATGCCACAAAGCTAATGTTAGCAAATACAAGAAGATAGAGACACTACCATGTATTCTATCAGATCATAATGGATTGAAGTTAGAAATAAATGAAAGAGTAAAACACAGAAACTATTCCAACATCTGGAGATTAAACAATATGCTATTATATGATGAATGGATAACAGAAGATATTAGGAAGGAAATTTAAAAATTCTTAGAGGTAAATGAGAACAAAGAAACATCATATCAAAATCTCTGGGACACTATGAAAGCAGTACTTAGAGGGAAATTTATTTCATGGAGCGCATTTAATAAAAGAAGTAAAACTCAACAAATAAACGACCTAACTCTACAGCTCAAAGCCCTAGAAAAAGAAGAACAGACCAGCACCAAAAGTAGTAGAAGACAGGAAATAGTTAAACTCAGAGCTGAAATCAATGAAATTGAAACAAAAGAAACAATACAAAAAATTGACAAAATAAATAGTTGGTTCTTCGAAAAAATAAACAAAATTGATAAACCTTTAGCCACGCTAACAAAGAGAAGACGAGAGAAAACCCAAATCACTAAAATTCGGAATGAACAAGGAAATATCACAACAGACAGGATTGAAATACAAAACATAATTAGAAGCTATTTTGAAAATCTATACTCCAACAAAATAGAAAGTTTCGAAGACATCAACAGGTTTCTAGAGACACATGAATTGCCTAAACTGAACGAGGAGGACATACACAATTTAAATAGACCAATTTGAAGTACTGAAATAGAAGAAGTCATCAAAAGCCTACCAACAAAGAAAAGTCCGGGACCAGATGGGTTCTCAGCCGAGTTCTACAAAACCTTTAAAGAAGAGCTCATTCCAATACTTCTCAAAGTATTCCATAAAAGAGAAGAGGAGGGAACCCTCCCAAACTCATTCTATGAAGCCAATATCACACTGATACCTAAACCAGACAGAGACTCATCAAGGAAAGAAAATTTCAGACCAATATCCTTAATGAACATCGATGCAAAAATTCTCAACAAAATTTTAGCAAATTGCATACAAAAACATATTAAAAAGATAGTGCACCATGATCAGGTGGGTTTCATCCCAGGGATGCAAGGTTGTTTCAACATCAGGAAATCAATAAACCTAATTGACCATATTAATAGAGTTAAAGTCAAGAATCACATGATTATTTCAATAGATGCAGAAAAAGCATTTGATAAAATACAGCACCCCTTCATGCTCAAAACAGTAGAAAAAATAGGGATAGTGGGAACATTCCTGAACATTGTAAAGGCCATTTATGCTAAGCCCATGGGTACTATCATTCTAAATGGTGAAAAACTGAAAGCATTCCCCCTAAAAATTGGAACAAGGCAGGGATGCCCTCTTTCTCCACTTCTATTCAACATCGTTCTTGAGACTCTTGCCAGAGCAATTAGACAAACCAAAGAAATTAAAGGGATACGAATTGGAAAAGAAGAACTCAAACTATCCCTGTTCGCTGATGACATGATTATATATTTAGAGGAACCTGGAAATTCCACCAGAAAACGCTTAGAACTCATAAGTGAATTCAGTAAAGTAGCAGGTTACAAGATCAATGCCCATAAATCCAACGCATTTTTATACATAAGTGATGAATCTTCAGAAAGAGAAATTAGGAAAACTACCCCATTCACAATAGCCTCGAAAAAAATAAAATACTTGGGAATCAATGTCACAGAAGAGGTGAAAGACCTCTACAATGAGAACTATACAACACTAAAGAAAGAAATTAAAGAACACCTTAGAAGATGGAAAGATCTTCCATGTTCTTGGATAGGAAGAATTAATATTGTCAAAATGGCCATACTACCTAAAGTGCTATACATATTGAATGCAATTCCAATTAAAATCCCAATGACGTACCTTACAGAAATAGAGCAAGCAATTATGAAATTCATCTGGAAGAATAAGAAACCGAGAATAGCTAAAGCAATCCTTAGCAGGAAGAGTGAAACAGGGGGTATTGCAATACCAGATCTTCAACTCTACTACAAAGCAATAGTAACAAAAACGGCATGGTATTGGTACCAAAATAGAAAGGGAGATCAATGGTATAGAATAGAGGACACGGACACAAACCCAAATAAATACAATTTTCTCATACTAGACAAAGGGGCCAAAAATATGCAATGGAGAAAAGATAGCCTCTTCAACAAATGGTGCTGGGAAAACTGGAAATCCATATGCAACAGAATGAAACTAAACCCATATCTCTCACCATGCATGAAACTAAACTCAAAATGGATTAAGGACCTCGGAATCAGACCAGAGACCCTGCAGATTATAGAAGAAAAAGTAGGTCCAAATCTTCACCTTGTTGGTCTAGTACCAGACTTCCTTAACAGGACTCCAATAGCACAAGAAATAAAAGCTAGAATCAACCACTGGGATAGATTCAAACTAAAAAGCTTTCTCTCAGCAAAGGAAACTATCAGCAATGCGAAGAAAGAGCCTACAGAGTGGGAGAATATCTTTGCCAATCATACTTCAGATAGAGCACTAATCTCCAGAATCTATAAAGAACTCAAAAAACTCTACTCCAAGAATTCAAATAATCCAGTCAACAAATGGGCTAAGGAAATGAATAGACACTTCACAGAAGAAGATCTACAAGCAATCAACAAACATATGGAAAAATGTTCAACATCTCTAGTAATAAGAGAAATGCAAATCAAAACCACCCTAAGATTCCATCTCACCCCAATTAGAATGGCGATTATCAAGAATACGAGCAACAACAGGTGTTGGCGAGGATGTGGGGAGAAAGGTACACTCATACATTGCTGGTGGGGCTGCAAATTAGTGCAGCCACTCTGGAAAGCAGTGTGGAGATTCCTTAGAAAACTTGGAATAGACCCTCCATTTGACCCAGCTATCCCACTCCTTGGCCTATACCCAAAGGACTTAAAATCAGCATACTACAGAGACACAGCCACATCAATGTTCATAGCTGCTCAATTCACAATAGCCAGACTGTGGAACCAACCTAGATGCCCTTCAATTGATGAGTGGATAAAGAAACTGTGGTATATATATACAATGGAATATTACTCATCCATAAAGAATGATAAAATTATGGCATTTGCAGGCAAATGGATGAAATTGGAGAATATCATGCTAAGTGAGATAAGCCAATCTCAAAAAGCAAAAGGACGAATGATATTGCTAATAAGTGGAGGATGACACATGATGGGGGGAAGGGAAGGGTTAGTGTTAGGGTTAGAGTTATGGTTAGGGAGGGGGGCAAGTATGGAGGAAGGAAGTACTGTATAGAGGGTAAAGAGGGGTGTGAGGGGTGGGGGGAAGGGAACAAATAACAGAATGAATCAAACAACATTAGTCTATATAAATTTATGATTACACAAATGGTATGCCTTTACGCCATGTACAAACAGAGAAACAACATGTATCCCATTTGTTTACAATAAAAAAATACATACCTATATATATATTTCAAACAATGAATCATACAGTATTATTGTTGATTTTAAAGGCTTAGACTTTCAAATAACTTAGAATTCTGTTCTATGTCTGCCTCTGTGAGTATCATGACCTTGGCCAAATTACAGAAACCCTCTGAGTCTTTTTTTCCTTACCTACAAAACTATAATAATTCCCCTGAAGAGATTGTTATGAGCTTTATATCAGATACCTAAGTTCGGTGTAGGAACACAATAATGCCTCAGTGAATAATATTCATCATCATCTACCCAATATTGCAAAAACGGTATAATCAATTAAGTGGCATTGACTTTTATGCACCTTTCTTTCAAAAGAAAGCCTCACACAGATAATGTGAAGACTAACATTGGCATTCTGTATTTTTCCAATTCAAATGTATTCTATAGATAATAAATGACTAATATATACCCAGTCTCTTAGCTCCTGTACAAATTCCTTTACAAGTTTCATGATATAAGGTATCATGATTTCAGATTTTCTAGTCAAGATAAATAACCACAAGAAGGAAGAAAGAAAACCAAATAGACAAACCAAACAACAAGTGGTTGGATGAATGACCCCCTGTAAACATTCAATATGTTACATCACTCAGCATCTCCCAAGGCACTGGTGCACAGATACAAATAAACAAACTTCAAAACAGATTTCAGCATTTTCAATGTCTTCTCTCTGGCTGATATAGGTCATCAAGACTAGAGCCAATCTTACCAAGAGCAAGGCTGAGATCATGTACATTAGCAAGTGAAATATTCCCTAATGAATAAAATTACAAATGTAGACACTGAAGACTCGTCAAAATAGGTTAGGTACAAGAGAAGCACTTTTCTGTTGCCTGATCTCATTTAACATTCACAGAGATAAGACATACACCAGAAAAAAAACAGAAGGTACACTGAATTCTACCAAAGATAATACTGTCTACAAAAAATGTGGCTGCATATCTACTTTTTGATAAGTGGGAAGCATTAGCAAATGAGCATTTAGATGTTTGAGCAAGAACTACCACATATCCATATTCATGGAAAATATGAATCAGCAATAAAGGCAAAAGTGTAAGTTAAGCCAAAAATTGAATATTCATAATAATGGCAGTACCACACGGGTTTATTTAAACACAACTGTTATGATTTCATATTGCTATTCTGCCTAACAGCAACACTGAAAATCAAAATACAACACGACATAGGACAATTCATCAAGAATGCTTGTTTAGTTACAAAGAAGAAAAGAGAGACTAGCAGTAACCATAGAGGAATGGTTTTTCTGTATAGGAAAGAATACTGTGCAGGAATAGAATATAGAAAATGTCGAGTGGAGAGTCCCCAGACGAAGTACCCAAGATGAGTAGCAGGTTTGGGAAATTCTATACAAAGATAAAATAGCTTTAGCCTGTCAAGTCTGAACAGGTTGATTTCTATCTTCCTTCTTCTCAATTATCTTAAATAGCATTTGTCTTAATCTAAAACCCTTCAATATGAAACAACAGTGGAAGTACCTTTACTGATGGCAGATAAATCTTTCAAAATCTCTCATATCATAACTTATTGGTTCATAGTCTATGAAGATTGAATTAAAAATTCAAACACAGAAGACTAGACTTTCAAACATGAGGTTTCAATGAAAGTTCATCTAAACATAAAAATGTCAAAACAGCTTATGGACACACAAACCAGATGTCCATGTACTAGCAGCGGGTATACCTTTACAAATGTCTGTTTCTGTTGTTTCCATGTTTCATTAGAAGCTGTCCAGGCAAAGCTAAACCAGAAAGCTATTTTTAATTATTCATCTTTAATAGAAGACACTTCAAATTTAGAGGTACTCTTTTGTGAGATGTATATATATATATATATATATATATATATATATATATTACTGAAAAAATTGGGAATTTAAGCCATTTTGGGCAATAGAAAGAAAGGAATTAAGTACACGGGAGTTTGGATCACTGTGTTAGAAAATGAATGAATTAACTGTAATTGAACAGCAAACATTCCTCAATAGATTTATTCTAGTTGGCTTCCAATAGATTACTAGCAATGAAAAGCAAAAAGGGAAACAAAAAATAGGCCTGATCATGTTATTCCTCCAATTAAATTCTCAAAGATTTTCCTTGTCTTTTAAGTGTGGTTTTTAGAATTAGCTCCAATCCAGCAATTTTGCAGATTTTGCTAACACATTCACTACTGAGGATTCTCTTCAACTTGAGAATCTCTCATAGCCTATACCACTGAGTCATCTTATGAGTATTTATCAATTGAACAATACATAATTTTAACCTTGAATTTTAGGAATGTGCTTGATTTCTCTTCATCAATTATAAAATCCATATGTACTTGAAAATAGTTTGTTATCTACAAAATTCTGAGAGTCAAATAGATTTGAAGACTTTGGAAACTGCTTTATGGCTTGCAGATTAGCAACCAATCCAATGGTGAGGAGACTAAGAAATTAGGGATTTCTGAGGCACTCTGTCTACTTTGAATGTTGTAGCTCCATTTTCCAGCACTTTGCATTCAGATAGTATGTGCATTCGATATTTATTTTTTGAAAGAATGAATTATTTAAGATCAGGGTTCAGTTCCTAATTTTAAGACTTTGGGGTTTTACACTGATTGCTTCCACTAATGTACTAGGTATCTGAGAAGTTCCTTCCCTCAGCTCCTCCAAGGATTTGCCTGAATGTCATCTGGGGTTGTCAGTGTCCCGCCCCCATTTCCTTAATGCTATTATTTAATAAAACCAGTTTTTATTAAAGCATGATTCATGTACTTATGACAAAATGCATAGTGTAAGTGTAAAGAACTTAATGAGTTGACAAATACACAGACTATATCCACCATCCAATACATACAATATTACAATTATCCCTTTTGATATTTTATGATTTTTACAATAGCAGATTAAAAGTTCTACAATGCTAGAACCTCTTGTAAAAGAAATTATACAGTATGAAATCTTTTATAAATGATCTCTATTGCTTAGTATGTTTTCAATAGGCAACCTTGTTGCTGTTTCTGTAGATTTTAACTTTTATGTTTCTATCATCTTGAATTTATTTCTGCTTTATGTTAAAGATGGAGGTTGAATTTCAGTGTTTCCTGTTAAATGTTTCCAACTGTACTATAACAATTCACTAAAATATTTTCCATTTTCTATTAATGACTTTTATGTTTTTGTCAAAAGTCAATTGATATATATGGATGTCAAATGTAGATTCTATTTGTTTATTTCCTCTATTTGTTTCTTTTAAAATTTGTTCTTTTTAGTTATACTTGACAGTAAAATCTACTATTTCTTATACCAATTCCACAAAGCTCACAGACTGATAAATCTTGAAATCAGTTTGTCCACTGACTTACTATTCCTTTAAAATTTATTATTAGTGTACACTCTATTTCACATAAATTTGAGACTTAAGTTGTCACTTTCAAAAATAATGCACCTTGATATTTTAATTGGGCTGCGTTGGATTATAGCTCACTTGGTAGAGAATTGCATATCATATTCATGGATTGACAAGATACTATTTATTTAGTTTTTATTAATTCCTTTCAGCAGTGTTTTCATTTTTAAGTATAGAAATCTTGAACATTTTTCGACACTTATATTTCTAGGGTTTTTATGTTTTTATCATGCTACTTTAATAGTTTAATGTTAATTTCTAGTATTTTCTAGTACATGAAAATAAAACTAATTTTTTTAAAATTTTTGACCATATATTTAAAGAAACAATAATGTCCTGACATTAATTAGGGACTAGTTATGTGACTATTTCATAAAATACTTATTTAAAACTTGAGGAGTCAACATCCCACATAGATAGTAGAAAGCGTCCAAGTTTGCTTCAAAAACCAGTTTTGTTTATAATTTGTGAAATAGTTATGCTCTCAATCTCTCATAAATTAAAAACTATATGAACTTTAAGATAATTCCACTATGTTTTAATTTGCTGCTCAAATAAGCTTAGGAAGAAATAAGTAAAAATACCATAACTATAAAAGAAGTTTAATATCACATACATACATACACCTTCATGAGGCAGAAAAATAAATGCCTCAAGACACAGTCCTTTGTGTGTTCACATGCTGGGATGTGAACAGGGCCAATTCACTCAGCTTTAATTTCTTCATTTAAGCAGGTTTCTCTCCCAAAATGCTCCTCAGGAATTCAGAGCTTTCCTACTCTCTCCATCCCCAATCCCTACTTAACTAATAGCACTGAATCTGATATTTCATACACTGTATCAGATTGGATGATTTCATTTAATAACAGTGATAAACTTTTATCAGGATCAAGCCATTTAAACCTCAATATAGACTTAAACCCCTTTTCCACCCATGATAAAAAAAAAAAAATCATAAGCAAGTAGATAGGAGACTAAAAGGGGAAGAGAGGCCCTAAAATTCCATTAGGAATTCCTCTGCTAACCCTAGAGAAAACTGAATATAGGCTATATTGTGATAGTGGGGAGTCTGAATCCAGTTCTTTATTCTCCAGATACATACTACAATGACATTGTCCTAGAAGGACTGAGACAGAGGAGAGACCTTCATCAAGTGAATGAGACATGACATTATTATCTCTAGCTCCTTCTGCAAATCTATTCTGCATAAATAGTCTTCATCAAAGCCAACTCCTCCTATTCTGGCTGCAAGGAGATTTCATACACACAAATAGTTTTGCTACTGCTTGTCTTACAAGTCTCAAACTTCCTTATCCAACATCTACCTATACCCCTTTGACTCTAAGCTTTTCCCTAAAATTATGAAGTTTCTAACAAAATAGCATGTCATGGAGCTACAATTTGTCAACACAAATGTACTGTGACCCAGCTTTGCATGACTGTGACAAAATACCTGAAATAAACAACAAGGAAGTAAGATTTATTTGGGCTCATGGTTTCAGAGGTTTCACTCCATGATTACTTGACCCTGGTGCTTTTGGATCTGTGGTGAGGCAGATTGTGGTGGGGAATATGTGGTAGAACAATGGTGTCCTTCCCATGATAGCCAGAAAGCAAAGAGAGAAAGAAGAAGGGGCCAGAGTCCCACTATCCTCTCCAAGGGTGCACCTTCCAGTGATCTAACTTCCTTCCACTAGGCCCCCACCACATCTCAGTAGACCATGGCTCCAACATGGGTCTTTGAGGACCAATTAAGATTTGAATATAAGAGTTGCTAAATCTATATCAGAAAAATCTATGGAAAATACTACTCTACCCAGGAGATTCCAAGTGCTAAAGACAACTAACTTTGGATTTACTACTTATAATAACTTTTATTGTGATGTACTGATTCCAAAAGTTTTTTTCTAAAACAAATTAATTATGATGCATATGGTATACTTTCCACTAAGGGTGAAGGTAGAGGGTACTGAAGACCAAGACAAACCAGACTGAACAGTCACTAGTCTGACTTAATAATCAACATACTCTAATGTGAAATCATACTCTAGTATGTTTAAAACTGTTCTGTTTTCTGGGGCTATTTGGGCTTTTTGTTTCTTTGTTTTATGTTTTTGTCTTAAAATACCTAAAGAACATAACATTTGCTAGTAATGTTGGGAAGGTGACATCTTGAAATCAGTAGGATGAGAGGTTGGAGTGAAGAATTTCATAATTTAAGCATCTTCCCAGTTCATTTGGACAGATTTTTCCAAACCATCATTATTCTTCCAACCCCATTAAAAAATCTAGGTGGTAATTTTTTAAAGCATGAAAAACACTGTTTACAATGTTCTTTATAATATACAATTAGGTGCCCAACCCAATTCAAAGTAAGCCACACAATGATGTCTGGAAGCAAAGATAATTAAAATAAGTAGATAATTAAAGTGGGCAGAACCTGAGAAGCTCTATTATAGCTCTCTGGTACCCTCTGGAATATATCCCACCAAGCCAAATTTGGCACTGAAACAGCAAGTCTCTGAGAACTAGTCCTCCCATGTATTTCCATAAGAGATACATTTTTTTAATAGAGTTTAACTTTTAAACTGGCTCATCCTACATTTCTTGCCTTTCTTTTCTCAGTCCCACTGTAGGTAACTGTAGTAGCCCAGGAAGGACTCCCAGGAAGGAATTACGACTAGTTTCAGTCACAAATCACCAACATTAGTCACCTGGCCTGTACTACAACTTGAAAGAATTGAGGATGGAAAACCCCTAGCTACTGCCCTGTACATGGGTCGCACAGCCTAAGAAGACTCAGAGAGAAGATTTGTTTGGCATAAGTCCCAAGCATCTACCATTGTTCCCTCATCCAAATAACTCGGTGGGGAGAAAATTGTTTTTTGTTCATTTTTTTATATTTTTCTTAATTTTTAATTTAGTATAGTCATGGGAACCAAACCTGGGGCCTTGCACACATTGGATGGGTGCTTAGTCACTGAGGTATACTACCGGCACAGACAGCTTAGAGAAATTATACCCAACTCCAGATATGACCCAGTCCCACTTGAAACTTGGAGGACACTACCACCTAAAGAATGGGGAAAACTCACAGTTGGCAACCTGCCCCCAGATGGACACAGCTAGGACAGGGGAACCCCTGAAATCCGGTTCCTGGATAGACATCCCACAAGTAACAATAGAGATGAATAAAAACTATGATGGGCCCCACACCAACAGGATCTGCTGCATTTGATGTACCCATACTCTATCTGATCTCACATTGATGGCAACATTGGGTGTGAGTTTCATGAAACACCAAGAAATGCACCAGTGCCCAAAGAGATGAAAATCTTCAGGACCTTCACCAACTGGAGAAAAACAACATGACACACAAAACTAAAGCCTAAAGATACATTCTCAAGAGAGAATCACTTGCTGAGAAGGTCCCCACATAAAACGGTAAGAGACATCAGTCCAAACGAATGCACAAGTCTTCAAAACAAACAAAAGAAATACGCAAAATCAAGGTAATATGGTACCTCCTAAAATTCATAACTCCAGTAAGAGATTTCAAAGACAATGAAGTGGGTAAAATACCTGATAAAGAATTCAAAATAATTATTTTCATTAAAGTGCAATACAGGTAAAAAGAAAATAGAGGTAAAAAGTCGAATGGAGGCTATGAATAAGAAATTCTTTAAAATGAGATTCTGGGGGGAAAAAATCTTAGAAATGAAAAGAATCAGCCAGATTTTTTTAAAAACTCATTTGAAAACCTCAAAACAAGCTCAAATGAAACAGAAGAAAGAGTATTAGAGATTGAGAACAAGTCTTTTGAAACATTGCATTGAGACAAAAAAAGAAAGAAAGAGTGAAAGGATCACACAAGATATCTGGAACACCATTAAAAGATGAAACATACCTGAAAGAGGAGAGAAATAGGTGGAGGACTTTATTCCATGAAGTAGTAGCAGTAAGTTTCCCAAATGGCATCCAAATACATAAGGCATTTAGAACCCCAAAGAGATATAAACAAATCTCTCCATTATATATTAAATTACCAAAAGTATAGAACAAAGAAAGAATACTAAAATATGAAAACGCATATTTAAAGGCAATCCACTGGATAATAGGCAGATTTCTCAGCAGAAATCCTAAAGTCCAGGAAGGAATAGAATGAGGTATTTTCTGTCCTGGAAGAAAATAACTGTCAAGCAAGATTATAATATCCAGGAAAAAATAATATTTCAGAATTAAAGGAGAAATACATACCTTCCAAAATAACCATAAACTAAGGGAAAGCATGACAACTAGAACTGCATTACAAAAGCAGTTTAAGGGAGTCCTACAACCTTCATATAAAGAGCATATAAAAGAACAAACCATGCTGGAAGAGTAAAGGAAAAAAGGAGAAATAGGGAAGAATCAAACAATGTCAATACAGCAAAACACCAAACTACAAAGCTGAATGAGAGAGGCAGAAATGAACAGATTATACAAAACAACCTGAAGAAAAATCAATAAAAAAATGAACAGATTTGAAATGTTCAATAATACAACTTTAATGGCGTTAACTCTCCAATTAAAAGACAAAGACTGGATAAATGGATGAAAAAACAATCCCAACAACATGCTGCCCACAAAAAAAAAAAAAAAAAAAGACTCAGCTTCAAATACATACACAGACTGAAAGTAAAAGGACTGATGATGATATTACAAGCAAATGGAATCTGAAAGCAAGAAAGAGCAGCTACACTTATAAACAATAAAACAAACTTTAAGACAGTCATTTGAAGAGACAAAGCCACATCATGTACAACCACAAGAAATGGAAGTTATACTCCATGTATGTATAATATGTCAAAATGCACTCTACTGACATGTATATCTAAAAAGAACAAATAAAATTTTTGAAATAGAACAAAGAAGGTAATTACATATTGATCAAGGGATGAAGTCATCAAGAAGATACAATAATTATAAATTAATAATCATAGAATATGAATTTAATAAAATTGAGCACACAATAGAAGACATAAAGGGGGACATGGGCCCCAATACAATAATAGTGGGGAAATTGCACCTTCCACTCTCACCAAAAACTAGATCATGTAGGAAAAAAAAAGATCATATTTAAATTATACAATATATCAAATGGACTTAATGTATTTATAGAATATTCCATCCAACAGATGCAGAATACACGTTGTTCTCATGAGCAAATGGAACTTTTTCTAAAATGCACCATATATTAGGTGACAAAAAACTATTAAAATTTTTTTAAAAACTTAAAAAATAAAATAGTTTTTATCTTCTCTGGTCACAATAGAATAAGAATAGAAACAGCAAGAGAAAATTCAGAAATTACATAAACACATGGAGACACACTTTACAACAATCCGCTGTTAAGGAAATACGAAAGGGAGTTTTTCAAGACGGAAGAATAGAGGTGGTCCAGTTCCTGGCTGCTTTGTAGTGTGAAACTAAGAAAGCAGACAGGCAGCTTCTACACAAACAAAAAAGGTGGTGGACTTTACTGGAATTTAAAACTGGACATTCAAAGCAGACCATGGACACAGGAGATTGGAAATAATAAAGAGAAAATACCCAGCAGCAAAGCTACTACCACAGCTGGTCCAAAAGTACCAGCCAAAGCAGTCCCTCTGTGAGCATAGTAGACAGATAAGGGAATTAAAGGAATGCACTTTTTGGGAGGTCCAACGTGTATCTGGGTACTGAGTATTTAGAGAACAAGCACATTGCCTGAGAAACCTGAAAGACACACTGCCCAATATCCCTGTGTGGGGAAAAAAAGCTGCCATCCTGCCAAGTGGCCTGTGGAGGGCAGAGAAAGGAACCATTTTACAGTTTCAGTATGGGGACTGACAGCTGATGGAGCCGATTCCTGCAAACTCAAGTCTGACCCGAAATACAGGCCCAGTAAACACACACTGCAAGACAGAGTATGATGAAGTGAACAGGAGAAAACCAAATGTAGACAAATTTACACAGGAGACAACTGGTTGCAGGAACCCACCCATCTCTACCACTTCCCCTCCAATCCTACTTCTTACAAGACCAGTTGGGAGAGACACATCTGGCCAGGAATTCAAAAGGGCAGGGGCAGGAAAGTCTGTTTGGAGACTGAATACAAGATGAGGAAATGTGGCATTCACAGGTGATGTAGGGGACTAAAAATTGGCTCCCCCACCCCATAAGTGGAACACAGTTAAGATCCCTGGGGTACAGTCTTCCAGCATGGACCAGCAAGCACTGGGTGCTGGAAGTGGGCTGATTTAAAATCTTCAGACCAACTGGCATTAAGGGAAGATCCTGAGACTGCCTAAGCCTAAACCCTGACTCCAGGAATTTCGCCCATGGATTACCTCTCTCACTTAAGTCATCCAGAGGGTGGAACATGAAGCTCCAGTCAACCCTATCTAAAACTACTGAGAGGAGAAAGTGAGAATATTTTGAACTCCAACAGAAAGAATTCTTTAAATTTTCATCAAGATTTTTTTTCTTTAATTCTTTTTCTCCAGTTAATTGTGACCTTAATGGTACATGGACAACTACACATTGTCTTATTTGTCTTTTTTCCACATTTCTAGCATTTTTGAAGTCAGTTTTTTCATGGATTAGTTTTTGTGAACAAGAATGTTTGAATAGTATATTTTAGTTTTGCTTTGTATTTTTATTTTAAATTTTTTAAAAATTTTGACTCCATACATTTTTCTTCTATCTATATTCCTTAATTCTCTTTTTCTTCTACTAACAATCTCTATTGTTCTTTCACTCTTTAGTTTTTTACTTCTATCATCTCTCCTCCCTCATATTCACCACATGCTATATTACATCTGTTCTCTTGCTGTCCACCACTTGAAATTGTAAACCCTTCTGCAGACTTGCTGTTTCTATTGTAAGCAATAAGTGATCATATCATTTCTGTGTATTGTAGATGTCATAGTAGGAACTATTTAGTTTAATGCTGCATAGTGTTTGCATTTGTTGTTGTTATTACTTGTCTCCCCCTAAACAGTGAGGTACTGAAAACATTCAGGGACACTATAAGTCCACAGGGTAGAAACTCCACTGCTCCAGATCCATCCTGTTATGTGAGTAGACACGATAAGATGTGGTAGGTCTGGGGAAGAATAGATGTACTTTGAATTAGGCAGAGGGGAGTGAGAGGAATGTACTCATTATGGGGTAGGGATGATAGTAAAATGAATCAGACATTATTATCCTACATCCATATATGACTACACAACCAGGATAGCTTTACATCATGTAGAACCAGAAGAATGACAATTTATATTCCATTTATGTATTCTATTGTCATGTAATACTAATTAGAGCAAAAATAAAAAATTATGAAGGAAATATTAAGGAAAATCAAACCATTTCTTGAACAAATTAAAATGGAAACAACATGCCCAAATGTGTGGGATCTAGCAAAAGTGATACTAAGAGAAAAATTTATAGTAACGAATGCCTGTCCTTTTGACCCAGTTATCCCACTCCTTGGTTTATACCCAAAGGACCTAAAATCAGCAAACTACAGTAACACAGCCACATCAATGTTTATAGCAGCACAATTCACAATAGCTAGATTGTGGAACCAACCTAGATGCCCTTCAACAGATGAATGGATAAAGAAACTCTGGTATATATACACAATGGAATACTATTCAGTCATAAAGAAGAATAATATTATGGCATTTGCAAATAAATGGATGGAATTGGAGAATATCATGCTAAGTGAAATAAGTCAAACCCAAAAAACCAAAGGCTGAATGTTTTCCCTGATAAGTGGATAATGATATATAATGGGGGTGTGGGGGTGTGGGGGTGGGGAATGAGAGAAGAATGGGGGAACTTTAGATTATGGAGAAGGAAATGAGAGGGAGAGGGTATGAAAAATGGTGGAATGAGACAGACATCATTACCCTATGTACATGTATGATTACACGAATAGTATAAATCTACATTGTGTACAACCATCAAAACGAAATGATGTGCCCCATTTGTGTACAATGAATCAAAATGCAGTTGGTAAAAAATTAAAAGCTAAATAAAAATAATAAAATAAATAAATAAAAAAACTTAAAAAAAAAAACCAGATAAATGGCCTAAGGAAGTATGGAAAAAGAAGAACAAGATCAGAGAATAAACAGAAACAAAAGAGCAATTCAATGAATCAATAATGTTTAAATGTGGAAACTTCCCTGTCTGTTCAGTTGGTACCAGCTTTGATGGTTTTATGTCCTAGGGAAACTTCAAAATTAGGAGATGCTAAAATCTCAGATTATAGATTTCTAAATCCTAGGAAGGAAAGATTGGAGAACTTCTGAATTTGGAGATGCTTCTTCCTTGTAGACATATCAGAATATTACAAATTCTAAACAGATTTAATCCTCAAATTGAATCTGTCCTAAAATAATCTGTCCACAAATATAAAACTACAAATAAGAAACTATTTTCCCACTGTGGGAATTGGTAATAAGAAAATAAATTCCTTGAAAAGAAAAAAAAAATTTAAATAAAATGTTATATGATAAAAAATGTACTCTAAGAATTAATGAAAAAGTTGTTTTTGAAAGGAAAAACAAAACAGAATACATGGATATGATCAATGAAAGATACACTCATTTGAAAATATCACAGTGAATTTCACTAATTAGTACAATTAATATTTGTTAGTTATAATAAAAATTAAACTTTCTATAGGTTTTAATTTGAATACTTAGAATGAAAATTATTTGGTAAACAAGAGAAAAAATAAAGCATGTCTAATTGTAAACTTTTTCTTATATTTTTATATAGCTCCTTTGAAAGATTTATCCACAAATAAGACCTTGGTCTAATTATTTCCATTATGATTTAGAAGTTTTTACACTATGAACGCATATTTTGAATTACATATTTTAAACAAGCAGTAAAAATGCAAGTTTATAATATAGAGTTGTTTCTGGAAAAGGTGCCAAATAATTTTTGGTATTCTTTTTGAACACTACTTCCTTATAGTCTTTCTGATAGAGTTTCAGAATGATACAAGGATTACAAATTATAAACAATGATAAAAGCAAAACAATAATGGTATCTTTGTGAAACAGTTGTTTTCACTGCCCATTAAAATATAGAGTAGGTTACTACTACTGTTTGTTATCACACCAATCATTTCAATAGTATTTACAATCATCTTTCTCCATTCAAAAGAGTTAAGTTAAAGATTAATTAAAACATATTTCTCTACCAGTTGTCAAAAGTGAATAATGAGATGGAAAGAAAACTAATTCACCATTGTCACCATTTTTTATATACAAACCTATATGCCAAACATTACTCATTTCTCTGATTCTCAGTGGAAAACATACCTCTTTATTTCCATTGTGATTATAATCAGAAATGCTGATGCTCAGAGACAATGAATGTGAGTTCTGATAATACAAACTATTGTCTTTTCTAACTTGTCTGTTTAGAACAGAAATTAGAAATTTGCCTAAAACCAATTACTACCATCTCTCCATTCTAATTCCTGGAAAATGGTCCCTGGACAAATAGCTCCTTTTTTTGGAAATCACTTACTTTTGATCTAAACACCAAACAATATCTAATAGTTAATAGGCCCCATGTGTTTCAAAGTAATTAGACTTACTGCTGTTGGCTTAGAACACTGGAAGCTTTTGTCATTATTTTTGTTCCTAATGGTACTCAGGATTAAAAGCAGGGGCAATATATCACTGGATGACACCCACACCCCTAGCCCTTTTTTAAATTTTTGAGACATGGTCTCCCTAAATTGGAGGCTGGCCTTGAACTTGTGATTCTCTTGCCTCAGCCTTCGAAATAGGATTACAAGCTTGCACCACTCTGCCCTGCTAGAGTGTCAAACTTTAAAAATTATTTTGGCCTCACATTTTTCCTATCTGGTTCACTTCCTACCCCAGTTGATGCATTCAAATCCTCTAGCCTGCACATGATATTCTCTACTAGGTTCAGTTAAACACTGCAATTTTGGAGTTGTTTGTACAGCTGCTTCTGTGGTTTGGATAGTGTTCCATAAAATGAAAATAAACAGAAAATATAGCTCCTTCACTCAAATGGTATTTAAGGAAGGTCTACATAAAGTAGACTATCTGTGCAAGCAATACAGATATAACACAATTTATTTCAAAGGACTGAAATAATGTCACAAGCTTTAGGAAGGTGTTTTCTAGGGAATACTCAAGTTGTTCTTTTACCCTAGTCTTTATACCTATTTTTTTTCCTATTTCACTACTCAAAATACCAGGAATTGGACAAAGCCTGAAATTAGACCATAACTATTTTTTCATTCATATTAGTAAAACAGCAAGAGTTGTATTGGACAGTTTATAGAAAATCAGATGACTCCCAATGAAGTTTCACAATTTGATTTTACAAGTCTACAAACAAGCCTTCCCTAAAGATTACTAGCAGCATTCCAGCTGTCAGTCATAGGCTTTTTTTATTTCTTGTCCTCTTGACAAACTATAGCAACTGTTTTCTGAAAATGTTTTCCCAGACCTCTGAGTCAAACCTGATGAACTCTGTGCTTTTAAAGAAATAAATCTCAACTGTCTCAAAGGTGACAGCACCACTCTTTAGCAATTAGTTTGTAATGTTGGCTTCACTAAACTGAACTGAAATTAATACCTATAAATGGATGCACCTTTCATTAACATAATGCTCTAATTGTAATATAAAGGAGAATACAGTAAAAAAATATTCCTTATGACATAGGATAAGAAAACGATATCTCAAAAAAAGAAAAAAATTAAGTCATGTTAATTTTTTAAAAATCTTGTATTATTGTACTATCTCAGCTTATATTTGCTAATTTTTCATCCTGTCTATTGAAAGAAGCTCCAACGTCCTCTATACATATTTAACACCACTTTCATTGCTTCAGCAGAGTTTGTTCAATAGTGAAATATTGTTAACTACTTCTTAGTTGGAAATGCTAGCATATACTAGGTAGACAAAATAGGCATGTGTGTGCATGATACAGGCATATACATGGTCTATATGTAAAAAATTTTTATAAGATATTTTATAAGAATGGACCTTGAGGAAAGTGAGGTGCACATATAAATAATTGATGCATGAGGCAGTCTGAATGGTAAATGGAAACACAAAATTGAAGACTGGTAAGCAATAATTATTTCTGCTTCAGGTGTAGTGATGCACATTAGGTTGCCAGAACATCTTTGTCTTATAGCCACAACTTTGCATCCTTTGACCAATATCTTCCCTTTTCCCTATGCCCAGCTTCTGATGTGCACCCTTATGTTTTCTTTTATAAGTGACTTTTTTGGATTCCATACATAAGCCAGACTATGCAATAAATGTCTTTTAGTGTCTGACTTACTTCAGTTTGTGTAAAGTCTGCTGTAGTTTGGATCTGGAATATTCCCCAAGGACCTGAGCATTCCAGGCTTGGTCCCCACCCACTGTTGAGGGGTGGTAGACCCTTTAGTAGGTAGAACTCTAATGGGCAGTTTTAGGTCACTGGGGACATGCCCACCAAAGGGATCGTGGTAGCATGGTCTCCTCCCACTCCTTTACCACATTCTTCTACCATGATATGCTGCCTCTTCATTGGCCCTAAACAATGGGACCAACTGACCTTGGATTGAAAATAAACCTTTTGTCATGAGTGAGCTATGACATTTACATTTGGAATGATGGTAGCCTTGAGAGAGATACCCAAGCCAGAGGAGAAACAGAGACTATGAGATGATGAATGACATTCTTTGAAGCCCATGGAATATCGGTTAAGAATACATTAATAAAGAAAACACTGCTAAAGGAATTAGTTCCTTAAGAATTTTCTGTAGTAGTACCTCTTCAGAGGGAATTTGTCTTTATTTTGATAAAAAAATTTATTTTATCAAAAACTGGAAAAATCTATAACAAAAACAATTGTGCCTGGCATTACATTTCATTTATACATGAATGAGTAAAATAATCTTATTGTCAGCCCTTAATGAGTCAACGAAGCGAGCTAAACAAACTCCCTAAAAGCAATTTTGTTTTTCAAATTTATATAATTTTGAAGACATTATAGTTTATGACCTTCATATTTTCCCAAATGACTAACTCTAAACTATAAAGGCCAAAACAATATTGAAAGTGAAAAAATATTTACTCTCATAAACACTTCCACATCAAAAAATGTCTGATTTACTCTGAGCAGGGTATTATGGGTTTCTGTAAACACATTTGGTGTTGCATGTTTGGTGTGCTTGCCATATGATTCAGCACCATGAAAAAAAGTATCATGCGTTTAGTAAAAATTTCCCAGTTAGACTCCAAGTAGGAAAAAGTCTAACTTCTCCAACATCATCATAATTTTTAAAGTTTTTTTTTCCTATATGATATCATTTAACCATATGGTCCACAATGATCATGCACACTTGAAGTATTATCTCCTATGCAGAGAGGACATAGAGCAAATGCATCATTGTAGATAGACTGATGATGTACCTTACAAATTCAGTATTTGAGCCCAAAGATATCTTACAGCAGTTGAACTTGTCCATATATTTCTTAAAGTTTTATTATGAGTTTACATGTGGTAATTACAAGGAAAACCTCAAAACTCAGATAATAGAAAAGGATGATTGTATTTAACCCAAGTAGAGTAGACTGTTATGCTTTGTGATACAAGATCAATTTTCAGAGTTTCATCTAATATAATATTGTTAAAAAGGAAAAAAAAAAAGAAAACTTCATTGTATATCCTGTTTTGGATGTTTACACAATGACTCTTAAATCTTTTACAAATAACAACTAAACGTAAACTTATGGAAATGCTTTGGTAAATTTCTTCCTGTTTTGAATGCCCTTCCATATCTATAGTTGTAAGAACAAGAAAAAGTGGAATTTGGGAGTAAGGAGAGGGTAGTAGAGCCTGATCCCCTGACCTCTCCAAGCTTGATTTCTGCAGCTGTGCAATTAGGTGCAGTCCTTCCCCGTGTTCCCATCCTGAGAACATGCTTTCTAAGCGAAATACTGCTTTCAGAACTCATACTTCCTACTCTATCAAACCCTAAGGAGTAACAGCTTAGAGGGAAGAAAGGAGAAAGAACATGGCTATACTAAACATCTACACTCCCTGCCATGCTGCCATGTTTAATATTTTCCACCACCTTTCTTGGGTGGATCTTCAAACTCCCCTTTGTAGTCTTCCACTTTGTTTTTCTAATGATGTCTGCAAACAAAAATCCCTCTCTGAACTATACTAAAAATAGAAAACTGTAATGAACAATTTCTTTCTAAAAGAAAGAAAACAATACAGGTTAATTTCTTTAGCTACATATGGGAAGGAAAGAAAAACCAGATAAAGGTTCCAGAGATAACATGTCAGAGTGCGAGCCACAGTAAGTAAGTAAGCTGGCATAGCCAGCATGTCTCCCAGGTCTCCACATTCTCATGTGACATACTTCTTAAGTTATAATATGTGCATTTTACAGACAGAGTATCTGGGGTCTCAGAAAATGTACATGCTTATTCATGTTACATAGATTTTCAATTTAGAAAGGAATAAACAAAAATTTGGTAGAAAGAAAACATTAGTTTTAAGACTATTACAGAAAACTCTTTAACCTTGAGCCTGTGTAGTTCTCTAAATCCCCAAGTGCATAAAACGCACTACTACAGGAGTTTCTAAATTTTATAGACTTTAACATTTTTTACTGTCAGAGAAGTTCAAATGTAATAATTCACTGAAACATGTATACTTAGAAATATTTGCATTAAAAAATCATCAGAAAATATTTTAGACTTCAACAAAATTGAGTCTGTAAATTCTAAGCTATTGGCCTGAAATGACACATCAGAAATATATATCTGTAAGTTCATTGCTAGATCAAAGATTTTCAGATAATTAGAACATATTTCCCCAGTATTATTTTCTATCATGGACCTCAAAGATTTGCATAGCAAAGTTGGTTTAAAAATGTATAAAAAGTAATATTTTGTACATAGATTTTAATACTTGGAGACTAAGCTCTTTTATGCATATTAAACTATAAAATTTAATTTATATTAGCCATGGTTGTGTTTGTGTGATTGTGGAAGAGAGATATGACCTGATCTAAAATTATCCAAATTGTAAGGAAAATTTTACAGTGTTTTAAAGTTTTCTAATGCTCTAATTTAGAGTATAAGTTTCAAATCTTTTTAATGCATTTGCAACAATTTTGGTAAAAGTTAATCAGTGCTTTACTTCATTGACACAGCTAAGGAATCAAGTATATTTAATAATATAGCAAATAATTTCTATGATCTGAAAAAATTCACACATCTGAGGTATATCTGAAGGTCAGCAAAACATTTAGCAATTTCATGTAATATAATTAAAAGAAAATAGTGTAACTGATGAAGGGTTATTATTAGATGGATTTGTCACTGAATTACCAAAAAGTGATTAATAATTGATCACTCACAACACTGTAGAACATTTATATATATTAGAAAAGGAATTCCTTCTTATCCTTCACTGAATCAGTTTTTTTTCCTAAAACAGCACATAAAATATGGACCTCTAATTTATAAATTACATTAAATAGAAAATTATACTGATGCTGTATTATGAATCCAAATGATAAGAAAAGACTGAAGCAAGGAAATAAAATAAGCTTAATTCACCAAACACAGAAAGTCCTACACATATGTGTAAATGAAGTCTGTACAAACACAAATGGGAAGCAGAGCTAAATGACTATAAAGAAAAGTTTACATAATCCTATTTCACTATAAACACCATAGAAACCAGCACTGTGAAAGAACAGCAAAAAAAAAAAAAAAAAAAAAAAAGTTAGAGACCATATACCTACATTATCAGAAATATCACATACAAAAACACAGGTCTTCCTTAAGCAAAAGAAGTCATATGTTAAACTTGTACTTCAAAGTTAAACTGATATATGTTCCCTTCCAAAGAATTGTTAACACACTGAAAATCTGTCCAATGAAACAGCCCCTGGTGTTATGTCTCAGGAAAAAAGGATAAAACTCTAGAATCACGCACTGGGCAGTGTGTTAGGTAATATCAATTCATATTACACACAAAATGAAT
Organism: Sciurus vulgaris; assembly: GCF_902686455.1. Lineage (NCBI taxonomy): Eukaryota > Metazoa > Chordata > Mammalia > Rodentia > Sciuridae > Sciurus > Sciurus vulgaris. Next base: position 1,668,765 of record NW_027632875.1, on the reverse strand, counting down.
CCTGTGTTTTAAATATTCTAACATATGAAACATCTCAACTATTGTTTATTAAGAAGACATACGCAAAACCTAAGTGTTCTTTACTTTCAAAAATATGAGCTATTGTAAAAGATTCCTGACCTCTCCATCTTTGGTAGTTTAGTAGCAAGTCAGATTTGCAGGTCACTACTCAAAATAGTAAGGGTCTGATATCAAGCAGCAGGCTCCAAAGACATCTAATTTCCAATAGATCCACTTTTCAAATCAGGGGCTATTCATAGTAGAGTGCCACATAGATCTGTACCACACTCTGTCCCATAAATACATTGTGAATGCTGGGTATAGAAACACCCTGCATTAAGGTTGCCAGATTTAGCAGATAAAAACACAAAATATCCAGTTAAACTTGAATTACAAATAAACAACAAATATTTTTTTAAAGCAGAGGGAATTTACACTGTATTGATAATATAGGAAACAGAAGCAACAGCAGGAAGCTTTTAGAACCCTGAGGTTGGAGGAATAAGAGAAAGAATTGATAATAAGCAGAAATCCAAGAGCCACACTTGGTAGGGCAGAAGTCCAAGTACAATGTGGCTCAACTGGGATCTTCATTAAAGTCTTAAGAGGACAAATCAAGGCACTGGCAGGACTGCATTTTCTTTCCAGAGACTCTAGGGATGAATCTGCTTCCAAATTCAAGTCAACAATTTTTTAATACATGTATATTCCATGTAATATTTAGATACGTTTAATTCTGAGAATTATTCATGATTTAGTTGAAATTCAAATTGAACTAGGCATCTAATACTTTACCTGGCAACAAAATTCTCTACTGGGAAGTTAGATCTAATACATGCAGACCTTTTTTAATCTGGTTTAAATTATGGAACAGTGACAGTTCTAGGGACTATATATGATACTCCCTTTCCCTGTTTTTGAGATTTGCCTCAATAAACTCTATTTTTATATCTGTACAATGTAAGAAGAACTGATTTATTTTACCCTTATTGTGTGTAGTACAACTGGAAAGAAAATATTCCTGACTGAGAATACAGACCTGAGTTCTTGTTGTTATTCTGTCAAGTATGTTTCCTTGCACAAGTATATGTATCTCCTTGGGCCTTAGTTGTAAGTAGCCCCTATAGCACCAATATTTTATAATTCCATGATCCTAAGTCAGCAAAAATTTGCATTCTTGATGAGTAAATAGAGGTCATGCACCCACATTCTGGAGGCAAAGGAACCAAGTGCCCTGAATGTTCAGAAAGCCAAAAATCTGGCTTAAAAGATGGTTCTTAAAGTTAATAAAAATTCATTTGTTTAAAAAAAGTGACAAACTAAGAATGGAACTCGAAAAATTTCATAGACAATAGCAGTTATTCATTACCCTTATATAATTTTAAATATCTGTCATTCCCTGGGCAGTCAGTACCAAATCACTTCAATTCCAGAGCACAAAGGCAATTGACCAACTTGCTAGACATCCTCTGGCACCTCCAAAAATCTAAAGTACTCATAGATTTGATGAAAGTTATCTATGCACAAAGGGCAAATCCAGACTCTGTAATAGATTTTCCAAATAAATGTTTTTAAATAGCATTTGTCTGCACACAAAAATCTAATGCTAGTTCATTTTACCTTCAACTTGCTGCTGAAAGATAGTGACAACGTATTATTCCACCAGTTAATTACCATATCTTCTCATAATCTGAATGCCAAACGTTGATTATAAGTGCTTAGAAAATAATGAAAGTAAGCAATTCAGGATTATATCACTGGCCACGAGTTGTAGCCTTGTATAGTTGCTAAATATAGGAAATCGGTTAAAATCTAAATTTCAAATTTGGAACATGCTTACAAAACATATTTTACATTCGAAGTTCAAGTTTGGGAATTCTCTATATTTATTTGCTAAATCTGACAATCCTGCTGGGTTTGGTGGCACGAACTTGTAATCCCAGTGGCTCAGGTAGCTGAGGCAGGAGGATGGCAAGTTCAAAGTCAGCCTCAGCAACTCAGCAGGGCCATGAGCAACTCAATGAAACCCTGTTCATGAACAATTCATGAAACCCTCAATGAAACAGAAAATGGAAAAAGGATAAGATTGTGGATCAGTGATGAATTGACCCAGGGTTAAACCCCCAGTACCAAAAGTTTAATTAAAAATAAATAAATCTGACAATCCTATGTGGCTACCTCGTATGAGATACTGACCAGATACTGCACATCATTGAGTTTCTTTTTTTATTTTTGAAACATTTAATTTTTCTCCCAGCACCAAGGGGTTCTTATTACAGCACATTAATAGATGAGTTATTTAGCAATTTTAATTCCCCTTACTAATATCCATTTGCTTTCAACAAAAACAGTTTTCAACTATTACAATCTACAAAACATATATTTTGGTGATATATATGTTTTACCTACCTGTGAGTGTTTTATGAGAAGACCATATAATAAAATATTTCTTTTTCTCATTTCCTTTGCAAATTCTCTAATCCACATTAGGCTTTCCATTTTTTGACTGGGAGACACTAATTTAAAATCAAGAAAATGTACCTGCAAAATATAAAAGACAACAAAATATCATTTATTTCGAATTCCTCTTAAAAAAATTAAAGTTTATGGTATTATTATAATATTATAAAGACTTGATTTATGTTAATATCTAGTTTTTTCCAGCTAGAAAATTTTAAATACCATGGATCCTCTTTTATAGACAGTAATAAAATATTGAAAAACAATATTGAAAAATAAGAAGTTAACATTCTATTTCAACTTATATCAGTAAAGTGTATGTGATTTTAATAATTCAAACTTAATATATAATTTGTAAATAGACTACATATTTCTTAGTATGCATATTAAGAAATTAGCAATATAAGTTAAATTCAAGGGAAATAATTATGTAAATAAAGATTTTCTAGGAAAAGTAATTAATAACAGGCATCTTGAACACATACTTATCCATTTTCCATAGTAAACCCAAGGTTTTTATATCGAATGATTTTTAAGCCACATTAAAAGTGTTCTCCTTAAAAAATATTCAAATGATCATTGTGTCTTGTAACATTTTTTTTTTTAAGAACAATACGTTTAATACATTCACAGGATTCCAAGTGAAAAACATACATGACTCATGCTACACATTTTCAATCTTGGACAACACAAAAACACAGTACTCAATATGTGTGTTCTCATGAGAGGAATGTGAAAGCCATTTTGACCAAAGACAGGTTTAAAAAAATAAAACCAACGTTGAACTACTGTGGCACTGGCCAACTTCCTTCAATCTCCAATCAGTCCAACTCCACACCACCCACAGCTGCACAGGGAACTCTCCCCCTCCACATGTGTTTCCTTACCCCCACATTTCAACAAAAAAATAAATATTTAGAGGTGTGCCACTGAATGAAAACAACATGCTAAAAAGTCAATTTATTTGTTGAAAGTTGAAAGAGGGGACTAAGATTAGGTGACACTTAAAGGACACAGGGAAACTATTCCCATTTATTTCATTGGCTTCACTCTGGTTTTAGAACATAGGATTGTGCCCAAAGGGACTAATGATGCCAAGAAATACCCCTAACATTAATTATAAAGAAAGACTATACTAATGTGTATGAAAAGCTTATAATGTGGAAAAATATTTATTATGAAGTTAAATGAAAAAGTAGGATACAAAACTGTATGTACCATACGATCTCAACTATGTCAAAAGCAACCAACCCAAATACGACCTGTAAGAGGCTGAAGAAAAATAGGTGAAAAGGTCAATGGTGGTTGTATTTAAGTAGTGTTTCTACAGTGATCTTTCTTTTTCTTTTTGTTTTGTTTGTTTGTTTCACTTTTCTGTCTTTTCTAAATTTTCTCTCCTGGGAGGATTTTTTTAAAAAAACTATTACAAAGACATAAGTCTGATTTAAGTTTTGAATTGGAGTTCTGAGTTGAAATCCAGTCTATAAAGTAGGATGTGAACATTCATAAAACTATAAAACATTCCAGGCTACTCCAATGATCCCACTGTTGGGAGTAACTGGCCTGAGAATGGAGGGCTTTGGCCTCTCCACAGTCCAGGGAAAAGTGTGACCAGGTCCTGCTGATGCGAATGCTGAACCAAACAGAAATGTCATGGATTTACAGAAAGGAACAGATGTCCATGCCTGGCAACAACTTATTTATAGTATAGGAGCTCTTCCATACTAGAATTAAACATGAGGAGGGCTCTTTTCTGCTATTTTCTAGATACATGACAAGTTACAAAAACACTATTATCAGCCAGACATAGTGGCATATGCCTGTAATCCCAGCAATTTGAGAGGCTGAGGCAGGATTCTAAGTTCGAGGGTAGCCTTGGCAATTTAGCAAAACCTTCAGCAACTTAAGAAGATCCTGTCTCAAAATAAAAAACAAAATGGGCTGGGGATGTGGCTCAGTGGTAGAGTGCCCCTGGGTTAAATTCCCAGTACCAAAAACAAAACAAACAAAACCAAAAAGCACAAACACTATTATCACAGTGGCTGTGGAAAGTCAATCCTGGTTTAGAAACATTAATAAAACAGTATTACAACAAGAGTGGACAAAGAAAAGTGCAACACTTAGAAAATTAGAAAAAGTGCTTTCTATAGAAATGATTCCCTTTAAGATGTTTGTTTACTGCACACACTTTAAGGCCTCTCTCCCTTCCCCCCAACAAGAGAAGAGGCCGACCGTCCAAAAGCTTCCTTCCAAAGCATCCACCAGTTTGTTCAAGCAACAAACACGGTCAGGCGCACAGTGTGCGAGGCACTGGGGTCTCAAAGAGAAGAAAACCTGTCCCTGTCTCAAGGACATCAGTCTTGCGAAGTGGGAGGTGGACACATCCCCAATCACATGTCCCTTAAAAGCAGACACTGCCATTTTCTTACAATTAAAGGACATGCTGCAATTCCCACTGGATTACTTATACAAACATCCTTACACTGAAACTTTCCTGACTTACTAGGAGGCAAAAATGCAAGTATTTTCTCCTGGTAAGTATTTCTCAAAAGAGCAGGTATTAAGTGACACTTCCAACATTTGTACCCAAGCATCACAATGCCTAGTGAAGTCAGTTAACGTGCTTTTAGGCAATGGGAGCTTATTTTACTCCAAAAACTGAGGGTAATGACCAGTCCTATATCTAGATCAAGCCTCATCAGTATGAGCAAAAGCTGAGATGCAGGAATGCTAACTTCAATTAAATTCTTCAGTCTCCTACTATTCCAATCGCTGATTTTCAATGTGCTTCTGTGTTAGCCGTTCCAGGTCTTTCTGCACATTTGGGTGGTCTTCCAGATCTTCATAGAGGGACCTGACGATGTCCAGTCTCCTGTAGTTCTCAGGCTTGACTAGGCTTCGGACAACCTGCAGGCATCGCTCTTTCAGGGTATACACTGGCAGAGTGATGTTGGCAAAAATAGGCTGTCCATCAACATTGAGAGATGGCACAAATAGTTCAGTTTGGTTAACCAGAAGCCCATCGTATGTGCCTGCATCTCTGAAGAGCCAAAGGTGACCTCGGTAGCTGTGGATGCGGCGGCCCGTGCCCGGCGGCAGCGTCGGATAGGGCTGCGGCTCGCCGTCGAAGTTGAGCCACACAGGCAGCACGACGCGCGGGCTGCGGTTGCAGAAGATGACCTGGGAGGTCTCGCGCGAGTTCACCGAGCGCAGCACCGGCCGCGGCGGCCCAGCCTCCATCTCCTCCTCAGCTCCTGACTCCTCCCGGTCCGACTCCTCTGGACCGGATTCCTCGGCGCCCGACTCCTCCCGGCCGTACTCCTCAGGGCCGTACTCTTCGGCGCCCGCCTCTTCGGCGGCCTCCTCGGCCTCTTTCCGGTTCCCCCTGTAGCATTATTTTTTATGTTCATTCTAGGGAATCTCAGAAGATACTTCTTCAATTCTTTAAGTCATCAAGATTGTCTCTTAAGGAGTCTGAGTCATAATCAACTTATAAGAAATAACTTGTATATGGAATAAACATTATTAAATATGTTCATCCTTTTGCAATAACAAATTAAGAGAATCTCTCAAGAACTCCTGGGTGTCCAATCACATGCATTGATTGACTAGAAGTATGTTAGAATATATCCCACTCACACTTTTCCTTCCTTCCTACTCTCCACATGCAAAACACACTCCATAGAAAACACACGTTATGTCCTTTCTTTAACATGGAATGAGTTTTCCCCATAATGGTACATTTGCTTTTCCACAGAAAAGTACTTCTATGAATTCCTGTGTGTGTGCTAGGGATTGGGCCTAGAGCCCCATGCCAACTAAGCATGTCCTCAACCACTAACCTGCACTGCCAGCCCCTGTAATATTCATTTTTAAGAGGAATTATGATGATGATGAATGATACCTATGAATTTAATAGATATTCAATAACTATTTCTTGGAACTTTTCATTATATGTTAATTTAAAACATACACATATAGCTACTTCCTCCTGAAATATAAAATGGCAGATACAACTACTATGTCAAGTAAGATAAATATAGAATACATAAAAGCTATAAAATGCTCAATCCATAAACCAAAAGAAAAGCAAGTTTTTTTTGGAAAATTATAAACACAAGGTTTTTTGTCTTCTCTAGACAATGAGACCAGTGGGATCACCTCCTAGCTCTGTTTCCCTACAAACTCATAAAGGTAGAATTTCAACTGTTTTACGAGGCAACATTGTTTATGGTAAAAATAACTCCTGTCCCGTGAGCCACCACCAGACTGGAAGAACTGTGAATGAACTCTAAACACCTGGCCCACTATAGGCGTAGTTTAGCTTACAAACAGGTGTTTGCAACCTAGACCCTCAGTACCGACAAACTATCACATGAGATGTTATTTCCTCTTGGTAGCTGAAAGCTTCTAACAGGGTGGCTCACACCACCTTCTGAGATCTCCTCCCCCTCAGCCTTGAGCTGCCAAGAAAAGGGATGCAGCTCCAACACTGAGGAGGTGAGATGAAGAGAAATAACTATCTGTACCCCTTATTTTTTCCTCCCCTGTATTCTTTTAAATAGTTCAATAAGTGAGTACCACAAAGGCTGGTTGTTATGAATTTGAAGTATTTGACAGAATCAAAATTACTGTAGGGGCTTGCAAACAAAAGCAGGCTAATTTAACAAACAAGACAATTCAGAAACTGTAGTCATGCTAAGAACCCAAAGCCATCACACTGACTGAGGGTTTAAATTGCTCTCGTTAGGCAATAGTATCAGATGACTACATATCATGACATAGAACAAGCTGAATTAAAGAATATCTGGCTATTTGTTAAAAGCCTCAAAGAACTATTTAACTTTAAAACTGAAAACCTGCTTGAATTATTTAAATGCCAGGAAATGCAACTAGTCACCTTGTTCTTTATAGTCTATATGAATGGAGTGCCCTGGAGTTTTGCAGTGTACAGCCTGGTCAACCTTACTGTTAGCCCACATAGATATGTAGGTAAACATTTCTTGTTTAGTACAAGTTTTTGCAACAAATTTTGAGTTCTGAAATGTCTCAAAGTAGGGGGAAAGAGTTTGTAGGAAAATACCTCAAGGACTAGAATACACAAAACTTTTAAATTGTAATTAGAGCCTCCAAAGATATTTAAAATGCACACAAAAGAATGAAAATGCTGGTAATATTAATTGGATAATACCACTGGAATCCAAGCTCTGCACAGTGAAGCTGTCTTGGAGGTTGGCATGGAGGAAGTATACCTAGCAGGAGCTAAGGCATCTCTCTGAGAGGTCATTACCTAGAACAGGTACAGCTTTGAAATTTCCCTGCAGGAGTAAAGGCTTCTGCTTCTAATGAGTCAGTCAAATTAAGGAGTTTTGCCATTTCATTTGAAGGTTATAATCAATGCTATTACTATTTTTCTGACTGCTCTTATCCGGGAAATTTGCCTGTGAACTGACGTCCACCCCACATTGACCAAACTCCCACATATACCAGTCACATCAAAGTTAATTTTTCACACAGAAATCCATGCCAAAGCAGAAACATCTAAGTTAAAATGAAGAACATAATAGTTTCTGGAGTTCCTTCACACTTAAGAAATGTCTGAAGAGGGAATGGGAAGTTTTCACTTCAACTATAGATCTGTTAAGAAATAGCATACCCTAGTTCCTTGGAAAAAGTTCATGTCACTTGAAGATATCAGTAGACCAGTGCTGTTCTCCACAGATGGAAGAAAAGTATACAAAACTGAGTTCTAGGCAAGCTGTTTACACATCTAACCACATTATCCATGTTGTTTCATTGAACCAACTACTTAACCTATAGGAAAACTGAGGAAACAGAAGACTGCTACAGTCCCAACTGTGAATACATGTACAGGCTCTGCACTGTGCTAGTTGATACAACTAACTTTTAACAAAATTTGGGTACATATCTGACCTCAGGAAATGTATCATCAATCAGGCAAACAAAACTCAAATGTGAAGAAGTAGAACACATCTCCAAATTCTCTTTCACCCCAGCTGCAAAGCCCTGATGACATCAAGTGAAACCAAAAGCAATCTCCAGCAGGTATTCTTCCTGACACTGTAAATCTTAAACACATAATATGTGACATAGTGCTACTAAGGCTCAACCTCTAAAATACATCAACCACTTAGGAGTTTCAGGGGAAAAAAGATCAGTTGGCACAAAATCAATTTTAATTTTTAAAAACCAGGAAGGTTTATGCAACCACATCAGAGAGCCGCAAAATGACCATGGTAAATGAGGAGAAATGTGTTTTTGCCCTAACAAAACAAACATATAGCCTAGACAGGTTCACATCCACTGAGATGGAGCAGAACATCTCCTCTGTGTTGAGTTCTACAGATGGGCTTACAGCTACATTAAGGAGATATATTTTTTAGTCACTTTTTGCAGTTTGGTAATTCACATGAACATTACAGTAAAATGGTATCTCCCATTTAGCATGACCTTTCTAGCTGTTCTTTCTCATGCATGTTCATAAAAGACAAGGATACCCTTCAAAAATGAATCTCTGATTTCATTTGAATAAGAGGTACAAATTTACTCAAAAACAAATTTACTCAAATGGCAAGCTGCTCAAACATTCCCATATGGTTAGCTTCATGGTTCTTTGGGTAGGTGAGGTTTTTGGCTCCGGATTTGGAAAAGGCTCCTCCACCTCCTGTGTCTACATTTGGTTCTACACATGCTTTAGATTTGTCTAGCAACTATTCAATATATTCCTGATCCCAGATGAATTCCAATTAATTTTTTACATTTTAAAATGTGATTTTCATTTGTATTCGCAGACAGATAGGTTAATTAAAAGGCTATAAACAAACACTGAGCATAATATTCCTTACAACTCCATATTTAACACTTCTTATTCCAGAGTCCCTGTTCACAGGAAGGCCAGAGAAGAAAGGCAGGATTTGTGGTTTTAAGAGGAAATAGATTCTGTTTATTTGACTAAGAAGAAAGTCAATTTTTGAAGCTTAAGTACATACCCAAATAACGCATTGATTACTGCCCACCAGAGAGGAAGGATGGACGATCAAAACGAAAGTTCTGGTAATTATCAAACAAATGAATTAGGAACAATCAGTAGATAGTCCAGGGAGATTCTTTGAATCCACAAACTAGGTACTGCAAAATCATCTACATATGTGTATAGAAAAGCAAATAGGGTTAATTAAGTTCAGCATGTTCAAAACATGGCTTTTCAAAAGAAGTGTGAGTGAAATCTAATAATTGATGAAACTTGCCAATTAGCAACCAGATCAAAAGAATAGTTTATCTAAAGGATTGGAAAAACTTTTAGAAAAACTTTCATCCAGCTTCAACTATTTATGAATTGTATGGATTCTATTAATGAAAATTACTTTAATTTAATGAACTGTACTTTTAAAGAGTAAAAAGAACAAGTACATAATAGGGAACCACTTCACTAAAGAACAAGTTTAAATCAATGTCATTATGAAAGTCAACTCATAATTTTAATGAATAGAAACTAATTAAATTAGAAGCTATCATAGAAACTAAGAGCAAATGTTTTTAACAACTCATTTATAAACCTTTACAAAATAAAGTATCATCAATACTAGTAGGATGAGAGAAAAATGGCTTTTAGCAAAAGATAGTAAATAAGAAAAGTAGCAGTTCACCTTAAAACATTAACCATGCAAGCTGGTCTGTGCATGTAGCTCAGTATCTAGTGTTTTCCTAACATGTGTAAAGACCTGGGTTGGATTCCCAGCACCTCAAAAACAAAACCTTGACCATACAAAAGATTTAAATTCTTTTGATTTAAAGAATTAAAAAATAAATGTATTATAATATCAATAGAAATATTACATTTCAGTACACATTTTCCTTCAGATACACTTACCTGAAAGATTAGAAAAACAAAACCAGAACTTGACACTTTAGTCAAGAGAAAAATATTACTTTAAAAACACTATTTTAAAAGTCATAAAATAAAGCCAGATTACAGGCACATGCCTGTAATCCCAGCAACTCAGGGGTCTCAGGCAGGAGGATCTCAAGCTCAAGGCCAGCCTCAGGATCTCAGTAAGGCCCTAAGTCAGTAATAAAATGAAAGTTCTCTATTTTTTTCACAAGGTAGGTTCTCCTAGTAAAACTTTGTCATTGATGTGCAATTATTGTTGTATAATTATCTTAACATATTCACCATCTATAACAAATTTTAGAATCAAAAGTAAAGTAATCTTGATAATTAATATGAGGCATTGATTTGTTTGGATATTTATGAAATATTATTTTTTTCTTTGAGAAAACTATCAGAGAAAATAAGTCACCAAAGTGAGAAATTACAAAAAAATCAGACTTCAAAACTTTTTAGTTTACCATCTTTATGAAAACACTCCTATACTGCTCATAGTGTTACATATTCTTAGAGACCCACAGTTAAGTTGAAAATATCTAAGTTGAAAATGCACTTAATAAACCAAAACTACCAAACATCATACCTTAGCAACACTAAACAATGTAGAATATTGAATGCTTACACTTGTGACTGCATGGTTGAGTAGCACTCCAACATTGCAATAGACTCTCATATGTGTATCACTAGCCAGGAAAGGGTAATTTCAAAAACTAAAGGATGGAGTCTACTGTAGGGGCATTCAGACATGTTCAGTGTGGATGAGGGAAGGGATTTCTGTCAGAGGATGGTGCTGGCTATAAATTACTAATAAACTTATCTAATCAATAAGCATAAGAGTCAGTATCTTTTCAAATGGAAGTGGGTGTGATGGATCGGCCATGCCAGATCTGGCCTCCAACAAGATGGAGAAGCCCACCTCCACCTTTATAGTCACATAGGTAAAAGTGGCTCAGACCAGGAGGGGCTTCTTCTGTGAGGAACAGGATGGGATGGAGTTAGGGAAGCCATTTGCTTAGAGAATTAGCATTTCCTCAGATGATAAGCCAACTCTGTATAGGGCCACCTACTCCCCAGCTGTCTGAAAAAGTCCCTCTTGGCTGCCAGTTCCTGGGAGTCAGACCTCAGTATCCCATGACTCACTCAAGCCTGATTCTGCTAAACATGGACGGCTTTCCACAGTCCACTAAAGTGTATCACTGTCACACAATTGTGAACTCAAAAAATCTCAAGCTGAACCATCTTAATTCAGGACTGTACATTTTAATGACTTGTCAAAAATTTCATTTTACTTAAAACTTATAGCTTAAGTAACAACTGATATTAAAGTTGCCTGAAACTCACCTAGAACAGCATTGCATGATTTTTTGAAATAATGTATTTGGAGTTCACTTCACAAAGAAGCCTTGTGATTTAGGTCAACCGCTGCAAAAGTGCACTATAATACCTTGAATTTATAAGAATCAATCCTGATAGGTGTACCTACATTTAATGATGTTTTTTAAGGTATATGTAATTAATGTGTTTCAAAGGAAAAATAATTTTCAAAGAGCTTTCTGAAAGAGAAGCTACCTGGATTGCAGAGGGAGGTGGGAAGGTGTTCAAGGACATGACCAAGATGCTAAAATACAGGTATAGACTGTATATGAGCCATACTAAAATATAAATGCATTCTATGCCCTCAGATACAGCAATTATTACTTAATAATCTCAGTAACAGTTGTTTAATCTCAGAAATCAATGATTTCAATCTTTAAAAAATTTTTTAGAACTTATGTGAACCAATCTATCCTGGAAGATGTCACATGTGTAGTTAAGAATGTGAATACTGCACATGTTGAAATGTTCTGTGTATGGTTGTTATATTCATTTGTGATGGAAAAGTTTAAAGCTGGTGCTTCTTTGCAGATTTTGTCTAAGTGATCAGTTCATTGTTAAAAGTGATATGTTGCAGTCCCTTATTACCATACTACAGTGTATCTCTCCCTTGAGATCTATTTACTTTCTACATTTAGCGTTCTAATGTTGGTTACATATGTAATTACAAATGTTACATGGTCCTACTAAATCATTAGTATATAATGTATATTTTGTCTCTTTTTATTTTTTCAGTTAAAGTATGTTTTATCTAAAAATAAGTATCCCTTAATCTCTAAGAATTATATTTGCATATGCTAGCCTATCTACGGTTGCATTATCTGAAAAATGCCGTTGCCTTTGTATTGCATAAATGAGAAACAGAATGCAAAAGTGGCTCTCTAGAGGTGATTCTCAAAATTATTGAAAGGCAAATGAAAAAACCATTTTATGTGTCAAAAATACGGTGGAGGCAAAAACTGAAAATATACATCAAAAGTGTAGGAGAAAAAAAACTCAGATTTTCTTGAAAGATTACATCAATCAAATTATCAGCATTTATTAGAGTATATAGAAAGCCACAAAGCTGGGCCAGGTGGCACACACTTGTAGTCCCAGAGACTTGGGAGGCTGAAGCAGGAGGATTGTGAGTTCAAACCCAGCCTCAGCAACTTAGCAAGTCCCTAAGCAACTCAGCAAGGCCCTGTCTCTAAAGAATATTTTAAGAGGGCTGGGGATGTGGGTCAATGTTTAAGCACCCCTGAGTTCACCCCCTGCTACCAAAAAAAAAAAAAAAAACAAAGTAGAAAGTCACAGGCATACAAAGGAAATGATGTATGCACAGGAAAAAAAAATAAGAAAACTTAAAGTGTTCACCTCTAGCTGATGTGTGTACTTAGCTCCAGCAGACACTGAATGCTAAGGCATACTTACAAACTTGAGTAAACATTTATATAGTGTTCCAACACAGGACCAATCTAAAAAGACTGTGACATATTTTTACCTCATATCAATATTTTTCTGCCTTTTTTCCCCACTTACGGCATTCTTGGAATCTCTGCCTGTACACTAGCTAAAAGCAGGTTAAATGCACAAGGATTTTAGAAATTACATATGACAAAGACACCACTTTAAGAGTTAATTAGAAGAAGGAGGAGGATAAGGAGATGGAGGAGACGATGGCAGATATAGCCCATAGAAAACAACAGCAAAGTTCTGGAGAAGGAGAGGGAAGAATCTTATTTCCAGAATTGCTGTATTATAATATTTGAAATGTCCAGCTTTAAACAAAGTATAGGCCATTCACAAAATAAACTAACAAACTATTAGAGAGGAAGCACATGGGTTGGACTTAATAGATGAAGAATTTACATCAACTGTTTCACATATAGTGAAAGAGATAAAAGAAACTATAGACACAGGAATGATGGAAAATGATGCAATGATTTAAAAGTAGATAGTATTTTAAGAGTTTGAAATTTTAAAAGGGACTACAACAAATATTCTGGACCTGAAAACAAAGCTAAAACAGTAAAAAGAAAATTGAAAATTAAGATTTTTAATAGCATGTTTGAGCAGGTAGAAAAAATAAAATTCTTGAGAAGAAATGATTGAAATTATCAAACCTCAGGGGATAATGAAGTGAGAATGAAGAATTATAGCAGAGCCTAAAACACCTGTAGGACAATATCAAGAATACCAACATATGCATAATGGGAGTTTTGGAAAGGAGAAAAAGAAGGGGAGGAAAAATATTTGAAAATAGAGAGGTAAAATCATATTTGGTAAGATAAACAAATCTACATATCCATAAAACTCAATGGACTCTAAAATGGAGAAACTCAAAGACATTCACACTGAAATAGATTGTAATCATATTGACAAAGATAAAATTGAACAGTGAATCTTGAAAGCAGCAAGAGAGGAGTGACTCATCATGTCCAAATAATCCTCAACTCTTCACAGTAGACATGTACTGGAATCAGCCTAGATACCTTTCAGCAGAAAAATGGATGAAGAAAATGTGGTATATATGCAAAATGACATATAATTCAGTCATACAAAAAATTAAATCATGTTATTTGCAGGAAAATGGATGGAACAAGAGCTATCATGTTAGGCAAAATAAACAACCTCAGAAAGACAAGTATCATGTGTTTTCTCTCATATGAGGAATCCAGAAAAAATAAAGAAGACATGAAAATAGAAGGGAATAAAAGGAATGGTGTTTAAGAGAGGGTGTTACTAAATTTGGATATGATTTAAGTACATGATATGCATGTATGAAATTGTAACACTAAAACCTGTTATTTTATACAATCAATGTATTCTAATAACTATAATAAAAGGATCAATAGTTGATTACTCATCAGAAAACATGGAGACTAGATTCAATGCTCTGACATTTTTAACCTGTTGAAATAAAATAATTAAGCAAGAATTCTATATTGTTGTTTATACATTGGGCTGGGGTTGTAGCTCAGTGGTAGAGTACTCACCTAGCACATATGAGGCACTGGGTTCAATCCTCAGCAACACGTAAAAATAAATAAAATGAAATAAATGTATAAGAAAAAGAAGAAAAACTTATGAATTTCTCAGATGAACAAAAAACTGAGGGAATGCACTGATAATAATCCTGCACCTTAGGAAAGGCTAAAGATAACACTTCAGATAGATATATAAAAATATTAGGCAGGGATTTGAAGTCATAGGAAAAATAAAGAATTCCAATGAAAGTGAATTACACAGGCTAATACAAAAGTCAATATTTTCATATTTTTGATTTGCAAATCATCTTTGTTTCCCATGTGATTTTAAAGAAAAACATATGACAATAACTATGAATTAATGTTAATATGTATCATACATTGTTCATAGGCAAATATGTAATGTGTGGCCATAAAACCAGAATAGACAGGTATGGGAACAAATATTTTCTATGATATTTAAGTTAACTTGTTTTTAATTTAAAATAAAATGTTAAAAAATTAGGATGCTAGTGGTAAACCTCATTTAATAAATAAGAAAATATCTTTCAAAGTGTTTAAAGAACTAAGGGAATAAAATTGGTACCCTACAAAAGAAACATAAAAGAAGATGATAGGGGAGAAAATGAATCAGAAAAAGATCTATAAGGACATATACAAAACAAAGAGTAAAATGGTCCTTTTTGAAAAAGTTTTAAAGCAAATGTATTTAATACTGCATTAAAAATTCAGAGAGTAGGCCAAGTGGATAAAAACACATAATCAAAATCTATGCTGTCTAATAATGACTCACTTTGGATCCCAAAGAAAGATAGCTTGAGAACGAATGGATGGAAAGTGATAATTCCATTGAAATAGTCACTAAAATGCCCTGCATTCTGAACTCCTACGCACAATAGAAACAATCAAGACAAAACATTGCCTGCTCCAAGCAGCCACAGGCCCCTGAGCTGATAAACAAGAACAGGCTGGTGGGAGGTGCTTAGCAACTAGGGAAGTGCCTCCTGTGCCCCAGCAACTCTAGGGGGATCTACAGTCAAAGAATGATGGACATGTACTAAACGTCCAAAACTCTAATGAAATACAAACAGATTTGACAAAAATTTTCTTCACCTTGGCGTGGTTTACTATAAATAAATTCTATATCAATTATGATCACATATATCATTCTTTAACCTTTGTTGAAAGTTGTTACCTTAATAGTCAACATTGTACCTTCAGCCTGTATTTCTTCCAATGGATAAAGGCATTAATTGGAATTCTTTTTTTTTTTTTTCTTAGCTCTGGTTTGTACTTGCTCCTTTTATGCCCTATTTCATATATTCAATGATCTAAAATACCCACCATCCATCTTTTTCTCCTTTATATATTTGTGTGTATTATTCTTTTCTTTCTCTTTTTCTTTCTTCTCATTTCTTTTTTATTTTATTTTCCTTTTCTTTTTTTTTGCCCAGTCTTCCTTCTCACCCTTTCAACCCTCATTTAATATTATAGCAATTTTACTAAATTCAAGAACTAATTTTCCAACCTATATCAGAACTTTGCTACAAGTTTATATTTGGATATAAGGAGCTATGGAGAACAATCGGAGCTAGTTTTTCTAAAAAGCTTGACTCTGAAATGATTATAATAAATAAGACACTCATTAAGTTAAGTTTGCACTGATACTGGGGTCAGTAGAGGACAAAAAGTAAGTTAAGGTATCAATATCTAGAAAGAAGCCCAACCCAGGGCACTTAAAAGAAAGAAGCTCACAAAGTAGTCCAGTGCTTTAAAAAATAAGCAATAACTATCCCAATATATGGGTAGACATAAAAACAGTACAAAAAACCAAGGAAACAAATCACATCAAACGGGCCATATGTTGTATTCAATTGTATTTAATCTTTTCAATGAATAATATTAGAAATATTTTAAACTAAGAAATTAGATGTAAATTCAAATATAAGAGGTGTATAGTACTTCGAATAGACAAAATAAAACAGATCTACTCCAAGACACATTATAATGAAAAGGCCTACAACAGAGAATAGGGATAGAGGTTTAAAGCTGTAAGAGAAAAACAACTGGTCACATTTAGTGGTAAACCAATTCACTTTCAAAAATTTCTCAACCCAGACCCCAAAAAGCTAGGAGGGCTTGGAATACTATATACCAAGCTATGAAATAAAATTGATGCCAATCAAGATTACTATATCCAGAAAAATTAAGCTCCTTAATTGATGATGAAATAAAACCTTCCACAATAAACATAAGCCAAAATAAGTCATAAGTAGAAATACTTGCACTAAAAAGTATTCTCAATGAACTATTTCATGAAAGAAAAATGAAAAATAAAAATGAAAACCAGTACAGGGATGCATTACATGAAAAGAGTCAACTAAAGGAGAATCAACCAAATGTAAACACTAGAAATATATCAAAATGACATGAAATGAAGAGTATCTTTCTATAAAACCATTGAATTATTGAACAGTATAAACTCTTCAATCAAATGATATAGGTGGGCAGACTGGATTTAAAACAAGAATATGTTGTTTGCAAGAGACTCACCTCATAAGCAGACATTCACAGACTGAAGGTGAAAGAATGGGGAGAAACATAACATGCAAATGGTATATACAAACAAGCAAGGTTAGCTATTCTCATATCACACAAAGTGGATTTCAGGCTAAAATTAATCATAAGAAACAAAAAAATAACTTCGTACTGATCGATGGAATCATCCAAAATTAAAAAATAATGATTATAAATATTTATACCCACCAAAATGGTACATCTATGTACATAAAACAAAACATTCTTAATATTAAGAATCAAATATACCACAATACAATAAACTGGGTTAACACACCTCTCTTACCACTAGATAAATAATCCAAACATAAACAAAGTAAGGATTACACATGACCAAAAATATGAACCTAGTAGACATCTAGAGAATATTTCAAGCATGATCAACTGAATTCACTTTCTTCTCTGTAATACATGGAACATTTTCTAAAATACACCATATTTTAGTTCATGAAGTAAATTTTAGCAAATACAAAAGAAATAGAAATGATACTTTTCATTCTATCATATTATAATGAAATGAAATCAGAAATTAATGAAGATAAAAAACAGAAACCACTCTAACAACTTGAGATTAAATAATACACTTTTGAATGATGAATGAATATCAGATCAAATCAGGAGAGAAATGAAAAGTTCTTAGAAGTCTCTGAGAATAATGATACAACATATCAAATCTCTGGGATAGTATGAAGATGGTTCTAAAAGGGAAGTTTATAGCACTAAGTTCATATGTCGAAAACAATAGAAAGAAACTAATTAACAATATCATTACACCTCATGGACCTAGATTAAGAAGAACAAACCACCACCAAAATAAATAGAAGAAAGGACATAATTAAAATCAGAGTGAAAAGGAATGAAATTTACAATTTAAAAAAATAGAAGAGATCAAGGAACCAGAGCACTGATCTTGTGAAAGGATAAACAAGATTGATAAACCCTTAGCCAACCTTACCAAAAGAGAAAAAGATGACTTTAAAATCAAGATATTAGAGATGCAAAAGTAAATATCACAGACACTACTGAATTCCAGAGGACTATCGGAAAATATTTGAAAATTTATATTGTAATAAAACGTGAAGATTTTGAAGTATTTCTAGAGACATATGACTGGCCCAAATTGAACCATAAGGATGTAGAAAACAAACAAATGAAATTGAATCTGCTATCAAAAGCCTTACCAAAAACAAAAGCCTAAGAATGGATGAATTCTCAGCCAAGTTCTACCACACCTTCAAAGAACTGACATCAATCTTCTTTAAATTATTCAATAAAATAAAAGAGAAGGGAATGCTGCCATACTCATACTACAAAGCCAGTATCACCCAGATACCAAAACTAGACAAAGACATATCAAGGAAAGAAAACTTCATGCCATTATCTTTGAAGAACAACGATGCAAAAATTCTTAATAAAATATTGGCACACTGCATACAAAACCACATTAAAAAGATAGTGAACTAAGGGGCTAGGGAGATAGCTTAGTCGGTAGAGTGCTTGCCTTTTGAGCACAAGCCCTCGGTTCAATCCCCAGCACCAAAAAATAAAAATAAAAAAATAAAAAAGATAGTGGACTAAAATCAAGTAGATTTCATGTCAGGGATGCAAGTTTGATTCAATATACAGAAATAAATAAATGCAACTCACCACATAAATAGAATTAAGGACAAGAATCACAATAAATGTAGAAAAGATAATTGACAAAGTACAATACCCATTCATAATTAAAACAATAGAGAAACTGGGGATAGAAGGCACAAACAAAATAGGGGGAAGAGTCCAGGAGGCAGGCGATAAAGTTAGGTAAGTAGTTAACTTATTTTTCTCATTGATATAGTATGCATAACAACAAACTACTGAATAACAACCATATCAGAAGAATGTGTGATGGTTCTAATATATGTTTACAAATTCTTTGATAGTCTTCCCTTCACCTGGAGTGTGTCCTGGACTAAAATGACCTGCTTTTAGTGAACAGAATAAAATGGAAGTGAGAGTCAGCAGCTTTGAAAACAGGTTATACGTAAAAGGCATTTTTATTGCTTCCTCTTGCTTGCTTGGATCACTCATTCTGGGAATGCTAACTGCCATATTGTGAGGACATGTAAACATCCCCAGGTTGAAGTCCACATTGGGAGGAACTGAGGACTCTTGCAGATGGTCACCCTCTTACCCTAGTTAGGCCTTCATATGTTGAAGCCCTGGCTGACATCTTCACTGCAACCTTAAAGATGATAGTCAAAACCACTCTGCTAAACTACTCTCCAATTCCTGACTACAGAAATTCTAAGATAAAGAGTGTTTGTAGTTTTAAGCCACTAAGTTTTGGGATAACATGTAATCCAGCAACAGATGACTAATACAGGTCATGAGGACTGACTCACATATGTAACTAAAGCATAGTACCTGGTACAAACAAAACATCAAATAACCAACAGTTCTTTAGTAGTACAATTCAATGAGCACTTAGGTAATTCTCCATAAACGTTCCAAAATATTCAGACCACTCATCACCAACCTAACTCTAAAATCTAGAAGGTAAGAAAACTCAGCCCACAGAGAGATTCTCAGCAAGTTATAAACCTCTATAGAGTAGCAAATACATTAAGAATGGTTTCACCCAGGCCTTTAAGAAGACATGTATAATATTAAGATTTGAAAAAGACATGAGGAAAAAGGCATTCTCAGGCACTGTTCATGGGAGTATAAATTGGAAAAGGTGTGTTAAAAAGTTATCAAGGAATATCCTCCAATATTTAAAATGTTTATATCTTTTATTTAGCAATTTCACTTCTAGAAAGCTATCCTGAATATTATTGCTTATGAATACAAAGATATATGCACAAGGATATTAAAGACTTCCTTATATGTAATAGCAAAGCACTAGAAACCACCTAAACCTCTATCACTAAAGATGTATGTAGATACATCCATTGAACAAAGCAAGCTGTAGACCAACACATATGAAAAGACCCCATTTATTCATTTCAAACACACATGCTCATAAACAAATACATATTAAAATCTATTATGGTTTTCTAAATACCCACAGGAAAACAAATGGAAAGATGCAGCTCATGTTATTGATAGTGAACAAAATACAGGGGCAGGGAACACAAATGTGTGTGTGTGTGTGTGTGTGTGAGAGAGAGAGAGAGAGAGAGAGAGAGAAACAGATCAGGATACAAACAGATGGCGACTGAAATAGAGTATCTGTATAGGAGTTCTATAAGTATTTTATCATTTAAATCTTATATAAGTATACATTCATATATTATTTATAAAAGTTTTAAAAAGACAAAAGATGAAAAAAATACACATACATGAAAAAGATACCACATAACTTTGGAAGGGGTTGAATGGGTCTCCTCAGCCGCCCCTTTCTTCCATGCCCTGTATTAGACCTTCTGAGATCATCTGAGCATGTCCAACCATAAAATGGAAGAAAGAATTCCTCCTCCAAGTATGTTTTACTCAGTGCCCCCATAGTATGTACACAATTGGCTCAAAAACAATTTGATGGGTAAAAACATAGTTACTCCAAATTTCCTATCAATTAAGTGATTACTTTTCAGCCATCAAAAAGAGCAAATACCTTCCCATGACAATTGGACTTCTAAGAGAACAACCAAGTTCTCTGGGTAGTGATCTAGGTAGAAACTATTGTTCCAGATTCTACAACATCCTGAGGATATGGCAGAACTAGTCAGAAGTAGCTCAGGAATGATAATGGCCTCACAAATCATTGGTGTGATTATTTGGCAGGTGTCATTTCACCCAAAATCAGAGAAGTAGCTAGAAGTCAATGCAGGTAGAATCAGGTGAGTTACCATTCCCCCTTTCTCCATACCACAAATATTCTAGGCCTAGGGTTTCAGTTGCATCACTGAAAGAATATGCTCTGAAGAGCAGAACATTAACTCTATAGTTACATAACAAATTTACAACTTATTACTCACTTAAAAGACATGGACTGTGGTTGGGGTTGTGGCTCAGTGGTAGAGTGCTTGCCTGGTACATGTGAGGCACTGGGTTTGATCCTCAGCAACACATAAAAATAAATAAGTAAAATAAAGATATTGTCCATGGGTTGGGGATATAGCTCAGTTGGCAGAGGGCTTGCCTTGCAAGTACAAGGCCCTGAGTTCAATCCCCAGCACAGTTCAGGGGAAAAAACGTATTGTTCATCTACAACCACAAAAACAAACAAAAAACCTAGATCACACATCACACATGCTCAGTCACTAAGACTCAACTATATTCCTGTAAACTACAAGGTTTCATTCCATCTTATACAGCCTTCCTCTCTTCAGGGGACTAATGCCAAAATCTCTGGAAAACTATAGCAAAGCTATGTGTGTACCTTGACAGGAGAGATGAAGTGCACCCTCTCATTACTATCTCTGGAACTGTCCTGCCTTCTAATAGGTGGATTCTAGAATGTCAGATTTGATTCAAGCATTACAGACTTATCACTAAGTCACTAAGTAATAAGTCACACTTATCACTACGACTTATCACAGACTTATCACTAAGTCATATTTTGCAGTGTGAAGAGTCTAAAAAGTTGAATTAAATAGAAAGCATCAGGAAAAAATATCACACTTCAGCAAAAGATCAGTCATGACTTTCATGCATATTACATGACTTTTCATTAGCAAAATTAAAAATAGACACTGTAGATCATTGGCTTAATAGATCACTTTATAATTTTATTTGGCTTTGGGGTTACAATTGTGTTCTTTAAATACTAAGCAAAAAAATGTCACTAAAACAGACAATCTTCATGGGTAAATGAGTGTGAGTAGAAACACTCCTAGCAGGTACCCAAAGTCTTATCCTTTCAACCTTATCTACCAAGCATATACTGAATCCTGAAGTAGACATAAAGATGGGAGGCAAAATGGGAAATGGCAAAGAGGTTCTCAAGACTTATTTTGATGGTAGCACTACTATAGTTGTGTGATCTTCTGCAAACTACTTAACCTCTTTGATCCTTAGTTTACTTACCAGTAAAATGGAGCTATCACTTTCTAATTTATAGGGTTATAGAAACTAAGAAGGAAGCTCACAGATGCAGTGCATCTCACAGTGAACTGCACAAAGAGAATACTCATTGAATGGCAGTCATCATTACCTGCTAAACTACCACCATCATCACCATCATTTTCATCATCTTGCTTAAAACTCAAATACAGTATATAAGCTTCTAGTGCAATTAGATATACATGCAAATAATGGTCTCACACACTCACATATTTGTCTCAGGTTAACCTCAGGAACTCACATAATACCCTCACAGTGTCCTCTGACACTTATATAATATTCCCACTGAGGCATCTGACCTACAAATAAGACTGTCACTGTGACCTCTGACACTCAGGTTATATCCTCAGGGGAGCTTCTGACACTACATTGTACCCACACTGTGGCTTCTGGCACATAATATCCTCAATGGGGCCTCTGATACTCAAATAAACACTCACTGTGACCTCTGACATTCACATAATAGAATCACTGTGGCCTCTGACTCTCACATGATACCTTCAATGTGGCCTCTGACACTCACATAATATCTTCACAGAGGCCTCTGAAGCTTGTATAATATCCTCACTGGGGCCTCTGATGCTCACCTTGTACCTATGTCATGTGAGACTCAGAACATCCTATGATCCTGAGAGTCACATCATATCCTCACATGTCCTCTGATACTCACATAGTACACACTGTGACCACCTTCACTCACATAATACCCTCACAGAAGCTGCTGTCACTGACATAAGATCCTCAATATGACCTCTGACACTCACAGACTACCCTCACTTTTACCTCCGCACTTACCTAATACCCTAGCTGTGGTCTATGACACTCACATAACATACTCCCTGTGACCTCTGATAGTCTTATAATAAACTCACTGTGGCCTCTGACACTCACATAATACCCTACTGTGACACCAAACTAATATCCTCAATGTGACCTCTGTCACTCGTGTAATAACCTGTTATGTCTGTCACTCATCTAATAGCCCTACATGGCCTGTGTCACTGATATAATACCCACAGTGTGACCTCTCACAATCATACTATATCCTCACTGTGATCTCTGACATTCAAAAAATACCCTGATGTGGGTACAGACACTTTCATTGTATCCTCACTGGTGCCTCTGAATCTCACCTAATAACCCTTACTTTGGCCTCTGGCATTCATAAAATATCCTCACTTGGCCTCTGACACTGACATAATATCCTCAGGGTGACCTCTCACTCTCAAATGCTATTCTCACTGGGACCTCTGACACACAGTATCTCCACAGAGGCCTCTGACATTCACAAAACATCCTCACTGGGGTCTCTGATACTCACCTTATACCTCACTATTACATATGACACAGAATATCCTCACTGTGACACTGATAGTCATATAATATCCTCACTATAACCTCTGACAGTCACAGAATAACTTCAGAGTGGCTTCTGACATTCACAAAATATTCTCACTTCTGACACATAATACCTTCGTTGCCTCTGACACTGAAATCATATCCTCACTGTGATCTCTGACACTCAAGTAATTCCCTCCATGTGATGGCTGATACTACTATAACCTCTGACATTCACCTAATACCATCAATGTGGTCTTGTAAACTCACATATTACACTCACAGTGACCTCTGACACCTACAACATATTCTTCCTGTGGACTCTATCACTGAAATACTACCCCCGGGGTAAAATCAGGCACAATCATAATACCTTCAATGTGGCCCCTGACACTCACATAATATTCCGTTTTTTTCTGATACTCAAAAATTTCCTCACTGTGGCCTCTGACACTCACATAGTATCCTCACATGGCTTCTGTCATGCACATAAAACCCTCAGTGTGATCACTGACAATAACCTCACTGTGATCTCTGACACTGATATTATATCCTCCTAGGGCCTGTGATACTCACCTTATACCTCATTATGGCATGTGACACTCACAGAATATCCTGACTGTGACTCTGACAGTCACAATATACTCTGTGGCCTGACATTCAAAAATATCCTCATTTGGTCACTGATACTGATATAATACCATCACATTGACCTGTAACCCTCACTCTGACCTCTGACAGAGATAAAATATTCTCCACTGGCATCTGACACTCAGAGAATACCCTCACTCTGACCTCTGACACTTAACATAATACCCTAATTGTGTTCTATGACACTATGATGACATCCTGTGATCTCTAACACTCACATAATACCCTCACTGTGGCCTTGGACAAACACATAATACCATACTGTGGCCCCTGACACTGACATAATATTCTCACCTGACATCTGACACTCAAAGAACACCTTCCCTGTAACCACTGACACTTACATAATACCTTCAATGTGGTCTGTTACACTCACTTAATATCATTATGACCAATGACACTCACATAATATCCTCACTTGGCCTGCGTCACTCACATTAATACCATGAGTGTGACCTCCGACACTGACATAGTACCCTCTGTGGCCTCTCTTACTCACATCATGTCCTCACTGTGATCTTCTGACACTCTCATAAGACACTGGCTAATGTGGTCATGGACACTTTCATTTTATTCTCACTGGTGCCTCTGATACTCAACTAATACTCTCGCTTTGGCATGTCACACTCACATAATATCCTCACTGTGAGCCTGATAGTCATATAATATCCTCACATGTCATTTGAAACTCACATAATGTCATCACTGTGACCTCTTACATTCACTATATACCCTCACTATGGCCTCTGACACTCACAAAATATCCTCACTTGACCTGTCACTGACATAATATGCTCATTGTGACCTCTGACACTAATATTATACACTCACTTTGACATCTAACATAGCCATAATATCCTGAATTGGCCTCTGAAATGTGCATAATACCCTCACTGTGACCTCTGACACATAACTTGAATGTGACCACTGGCACTCACATAATATCCTCCCTATGTTCTGTGACAGTCACCTTATATCTTCACTTGATATCTGATACTCACCCAGAAACCTCACTGTGGCCTCTGGCACTCATAGGATCCTCACGTTGGCCTCTGATTCTGACATAATATCCTCATTCTGACCTCTGACACTCACACATTACATTCACTGTGATGTGAATACATCAATAATACATCAAATAGAATTTATATTGACCTGTTATCAATAAAATTCACATCAATGAATCTATGTTGATGAAATGATGCTGATGAATCCACATCTATGAAATGATATCAGTGAATCTACATTGATATATCAATATCAATGATTACATTGATGAATCAATATTGACAATCTACATAGAATTGATATCAATGAATCTACATATATGTATTGATATTGAGATCTACAATGTTGAATCAATATTGACAAACTACATCAAAGAATACAAATGGATCTACATCAATGAGTCAATGATCTACTCTGATGAATCCACATCAATGAATCTACGTCTATGAATCAATATTGATGAAAGTACATATGAATTTACATTGATGATCTACATCAATGAATCAATATAGATGGAGCTATAGTGATGTATTGATATCAATGAATCTACGTCACTGTATTTATATTAATATTTATATAGAAGAATCAAAACTGATGTGTCTACTTTGATGTATCTGTATCAATGAATTACCACCAATGAATTGATATGGATAAATCAATATCTTTCAATCTACATGGAGGAGTTAATGTTAATGAAACTAAATGATGAATCTATATCAATGAATCCATATAATTGAATCTGTATTGATGAATCTATAATTATAAACTGATAGAGCTGAATCTATACAATGAATCATTATCCATGAATGATGAAACTACATCAAATATAATTATTGATGATCTATGTTGAATCCATATTGATTACTCTATTGATACATCAATATCTATGATCCACATTGATAAATCGATATCAATGTGTCTATTTCAATGAATCTGTTGATGAATCAATATCAATGAATCTACACTGATTATCTACTTAGATGAATACATTGAATCAATATCAATGAGGTACACTGATATCAATGTTCTACACTTATGAATCAATATCAAGGATCTACATAGTTGAATTAATACTGATGAATCTACATCAGTACACTGATATTGATGTATCTACAGAGTTTAATTGATATCGATGGATCTACACCAATGAATCAATATCAAAGAATGTACATCTATAAATTGATACTGAAGAATCTACTTTGGTGTATTGATATCAATGATCTACACTGATGAATTGATATAGATGACTGAGTTTAGTGAATCAATATTGATGATCAACAATAAATCTATATCAATGAATTGATATTGATGAATCAATATCAATGAATCTACATTATATTGATGAACCTACAATGATAATCTACTTCAATGAATCAGCATCAATGCATCACATCAACGAATCTATACAGATGATCTATAGTGATTAATGATATCAATGATTGACACCAATGAAGCAAGATCTCTGATTTTCATGGATGTATGGAAATCAATGACCTACATCGATGAATCAGTATTAATGCATCTACTTTGATAAATTTATATTGTTGAATGCACATTGAAGAAGTACATTGATAAATCTATATGGGTGCATCTACATCAAGAATAGATACCGATGATCAATAGATTAATGATACTGATGAACAACATTGATCAATTCATATTGATGATCTATAAGGATGCATCGATATCGATAATTTACATTCATGAATGGATCTCGATGATGTACATTTTTAATCTATATTGATAAATCAATATCGATTAGTCTATATTGATGAAGCAATATCAATAAATCTACATCAATGAATCTATATTGCTAAATTCATATTGATGAATCTGCATCTATGAAATGATACCAATGAATCTACACCAATTAATTGATGTAGATGAATCTAGAGTGATGAGTCAATATTGATGAATCAATCTTTGAATCTACAGTACAAGAACTAATGATGAATGGTAGGAAAACTTTCTAAAAGTACTAAATTTCAAAAACCACTTCATTTTCCTTGACACTGAAATCCTTTTAAAAAAATTCTAGGACTTCTATAAGTTTATTAGAGCCCAATAATCTCAAGGTTTTTTGACATCCAATTAGAACGTGTGGGGGCTGTTCGTTTAGCAAAGTTCAAAACTCCAAACTTCCCAAATCTCATTAGCCTATTGATAATTGATGATTGACATCAATGATGTCACAGCCTGACTGTGGCTGCAGCATGGAGCCCAGAACTGGTTCACACCAGTTGTGCCCTTTGGTGAAGGAACACAAAGCACTATCTTCTAAAGAAGCAACTGTTGAAACAAACTACCTCCAGGTCACTTGGAAACACTCAAGCTTGCTCACAGATAAGAATCTTCTTTCTTCAGACATAAAGGATTATTATTTTATCTGAAAAATTTACTAGACCACTCCACACAAATACTGAGTTCCAATAAAAATGTACTAAAAGAACAAATGAGCAAATGTATGAGTATTGTTCCCTGTTAAGAAACCATGCCCAAACACATCTTTGGTTCTCCAAACCTTTTATTCTATTGCATATACATAAATCAAACTATGCCGGAGTTCAGCAGTGAAGGGAGGAAGTGATCAAGGTCACTGAGGAAAACTAGTGTTTCAAAGAACTCGGGAAGGTGCATGGAAAAACAGACACTGTTTGTTCTTTTAAGTAAATTAAGAGCACTTTCAATCAGCAAAGGAAAGGGAACTCTCATGATCAGATGCTCTAGAAAGGCAAAAAGCAGTAGCTCTTTGTCGACTCAGCTCCTACTGGATACATGGCTCTTCCTTGGGCTACAAATTCCTTAACAGGAAATAAAGGTTAAAACAAATAAAGGTTGAGGTGACTGTTGTTGGACCATGGCCTCCAAATGAGATTCCTATTTCCAAAATCCTAGAAGGGTGCCTGCTGTATGATTTTCAACACTAATGGTGTATCAGAGCACAACTTCTCAAAGGCCAGCATGGGCATGAATCTCCAGAACAGGTGGACAAACCAGAGCCCTATACCAGATATTCTGAATGGGGAGAGGGCCACAAATTTACATTTTTAACAAGATTGTCCAAGGGCAAACCGTGCTTGAACTGAAAGGGCCTCAAGTGCTTTGGCCTGGGTGCTAAGCACTCTACAATCTCTGAAGTTGGTCACAATGCTCCCTGGAAACCCTCAGGAACAACAACTTCTTCCAAGGAATGCAATAGACTGAACTTTCCCACAACTGGTCCTCACACACTGATGGATGTGTTTTCCAAAGAAGACAAAACCAGTCAAAGAGGTGGAGGTGCTGAGGGAGATATGATTCCAGGTACTGCAAGTGAGGTTGAGCTTTATCAACAGCCCATTCTCTCACCAGAGACAGCCTGTGTCCTCCAGGGTACTGAAGAAAGAAGTGACTGGTGAGTGAACCTATAGCTCTTCCAGAGGAGCCTGTGCTGAAAAACCTGCCCACAGGAAGTTTTTCTGCTATAAAGAAATGATGCAGTCCAGAGTTCAGCAACAGAAGGCTCCCAGTCCAGGGAGGGAAGGGTGGCTACCTGGGGCAGGCACCAGGGCTGCAGAAGGGCTGTGACGCTGAGACTGCATTTTCCCTGTTACTCCCAGGGGGAACACTGGCGCCTGTGGAACATCACCAGAAAGAAGGAGGGAGATTCAGGGCAAACAGGACATGGTTGTTACAGTCAGATTCAGGTAAGAACAAGAGATATGTGAATATTTAAGGTGGAGGGTGGGTTCAATCCCTGCTTGGGGGTATATAAAAAGCAAACATGAATGAAATCTGAGCTTTATCTTAAGAGAACCCCTGCTTACTGGGTAACCCCACAAAAGAGGACCCTCTGAGCTCTGCAGGGAAGTCCTGGTATAAGAATGCATCAACCAGGACACCCTGAACATCCTTTCCATGACCCAGAAATGATATGGAACATGAGTTTCTAACTTGTGTCTCTTCATTTTTGGGAAAATCATCTTCAGTGAAACATCGCTATGGTCCCCAAAATGTATATATGACACTTGGATTGGAAATGCCTCATAAGGGAAAAATATTTCACCACAAATTAAAGCATTACACAGGAGGGAAACAATTTTCCTCTCTTTAAGCTTGTTGCATTTTAACATGGAATTGACCTATTTTTTTCAGGTACATCTTCCAAATAATTTAATACTTTTATGCCACTAATATTTGTCTTTTACTGATATCTAGAAAACATGTTAAGATATATCATTTTCAGAAGAATATACCTAAATATTTTCAATTAACATTATTTCTACTACAAAAAAAGGCCTATAAATCACACAACATGTACTTTAGAGGAAGGCTAATACAATCCTATTTGGTTTCACATAAATGCCTTAAAATATGGTTCCAACTTCTCTTTTTTCTTTGAACAGTGCTCATTTTCTTTCAAATTACTTCCAAAAATGAAGGTCTCTCTGATGGTCATTATGTGTACACTTCAGCTTATATTTCAAAGAGTATTACCTCCTGGGAAGTGACTTGTGTATACAAATCATGGAAAGCTACTTAGACAAAGAGGTGGTGATGATTAAAAGGAGCCAGGCTCAAATTTATACCTTAAAAAAGCAGAAGCAGATGTCAAGTAACTCATCTGTGTATATTTTAGAAGTGAGTTAAAGAAATGCATGTGCATTTCATCAGGACATTTAAAGAATCCCCAACTTTTTACTGTGGCTATGATCAATGAAAACTTCGGAAACTAAGAAAATGAAACAAAACAAAAAACTTTAACTTACATTCTGATGTTTTATGCTAGATACCATGACTCATTACAATTGATCTAACCTCTTTAATGAAATGAAGAAAGTATTTCTCCATTTAGGAACAATGCAGAAATTTTAGAAATGAAGGCAGAACATATATTTTTCAACATATAAAATCCACAAAGATAAAGTAGTATTTTGTTCATTTACTACTTGAGCAGTAAAAACTTCAACTTCTCTAAAATGCCTCCCCACCTTTTTGTTTTGAGACTATCACTATCTTGAACTCATGGGCTGAGGTGATCCTTCAGTCTTAAAAAAAATGCTCTGCAAATTCTCCCTGATCCATCAAAACTTGATTAAATAGCTCTCTCCATGTTAGGAACCAAGCATCTTTCTATGTCCTAGAAACTCAGAATTGATGTGTATAGCACTATCATTGTCCCCCAAAATCCCCCAATTCACTAAGAAAGACTTTTAAGGAGTTATACCTGGGTTAGATTAAATTACTGGAACTGGGAGTGGAAGCATATTAGAGGGGCTGGGGATGGACTGGGTTTGTGGGTAAGGATGTGTGTTCTGCTGGAGCATGGTGTGCTTTGTGACTGCGGGAGTGCCAGGCAGAATGATCCTTAATTCTTAAAGGATATGAGATCTTAATGATCCTTCATCGCTGCCCCTTGAAACAGGAAAATCTATTTTGCACAGTGGATACATTCATGGGCGAAAATAAATTGAGAGGAGAAATTTAAGCAGAAATCCCAGGCATGTTTCTTCAGGAAATGATATTATCTTCTAACAAATTACACAGAACACTGTCTAATGCAATAGTCATATATTGATTTCCCATAAGGTATCCACAAAAAATTCCAACAAACCATGTAGATACATGTGATTTCTGTAGCAACTACTCTGTGAACCTGGGTCACAATGACAGATTTTTACAACAAATCCTGGTTCCTAGAATTATTGTGACAATGTTGCTCTTTGATTATGTAAACATGTCAAAGCATCTAGTCAAGTATTCAGTTATACCATGGATAAATCAAATCTCTTCAGCAGATGACGAAGTGTAACAGTTCATAATAATGACCAAAAATCAGCAAGCCTACATAACACTAACAATATGGGAGCCATCTGACAACCTAGTAGAGAGTTAAAGCCTAAAAGTAATTAAAATGTATGTGAATTATGTTTGTATTAAATCCACCTGCAGTGACAGAAATCCCAACCAGGTAGAGTTGCATCAAGTTTCACTTTGAAAATTTATTCGTTTATTGTACTCCCCAATTATTTTTATATCTGTTCAGATTCTAACAGGACTTAATTATTTACCCTCTCAAAATTTTAATGTAACTGTTCACATGTTTATAAAGCAAGTAATATAAAAGAAGTCAATCACTTGAAGTTGTTAAAAAATTATCTCACTCAAAAAAAAAAAAACCCAGAGCAGTTTAACAGAAAGAAAAAAAAATCACTCAATTAAGTCAGACAAGGAAGGACAAAAACCTCCTGAAGTAGAAGTGCCACAGTCTGAACTCTGAGAGATCTTCAAACTTCCATCAAATTCCAGATTGCTTTTTTTTTTCTTTTTCCAAACCACCACCACTACATTTCTTTGAAGGAAAAAGGGTCAAAGTATATCAACTTTTAAAGTGGGTAGGAAAAGACAGACACACTGCTCTAACTTCTGGGCATTCACAACAGCACAGGCAACCAGATCTGGCACATAGATGAGGGAGACAAATTCCAATTATTTACATAATCTCTCACTCAGAGGAAGGGGCTCTCACCCTATCACAGAAGTAGTGCTGACAAAAACAAAGGTGGAACACAGCCACAGCCGCCTAGCACAGTCCTCAATAAGTCAGTGCCTGGTTGAAGATGGGTGCCCTGTGTACCAGGCAGGAGAGGAATGCCCTAGCTGAGTCAAGGCATCTGGGGGGTGGGTCTATTATCCAGTGCCCATTCAAGGCAGTCCTCCACTGTCCTGGTCCTCTACACAAGCAGACTCAGCAAATTTGGGAAGAAAGGGAATTCTACCTAATTACCCAACCCACTAGTCCCTCTCAAGGTAACACAGCTGAACCAACCCATTGGGTGCAGGCCTCCCAACCCATCCACAACCCCCACCTTACTTGACTTATTATTGTCACTCAGCACTTTATTCTAATGTCATTCTCACCCTCTAGGAAGAAGTTTTCAGCATTAAAAATTGACTACTAGATTGGCAGTAAGGGATCTAAGGTGATCCCTGCCCCATAATGAGTTGTGCTCTCATATAATGCCCTCCTTTAAGTGCAAATGGAATCTCTGACTTGTCTCTAACTAATGGACTATGGTGAGGGTTGATGGGAAGACATTCCCTAGATTAGGCTACATTGCCTGGGTACCGATCTGGTGATCGGTAAGAGAGTAAGAGAAAACCAAACAATTAATGAGGACATTCACCCCAAACCTTTGCACATATCTGCCCACCTTCAACCCTCCCACCTCAGTTACCATCTAAGGAAATCACTATTACCAGCAGGGCCTTAAAAATTCTACACCATCTATACATCAGCAAGCAAATACAAGCACAAGGATATATTTTTCTCCCTTTTAAAATGTATAAATGCCAGTGATTAGGGAGGATCATAGTTCAAGGCCAGCCTCAGCAAATTAGCAAGGCCCTCAAAAGTAAAAAATAAAAAGGGCTTTGGAGGTGACTCAGTGGTCAAGTGCCCCTGGGTTTAATACTTAGTACCAAAACAAGAAAAAAATAAGTTACAAATGAAAGCATATTAAACATATCCTTCTTCATCCTTTTCCCTTTATCTTAAATAGGATTCTGCCAGTACAAATAGAGTTCACTCTCCCTTTTAATAACTGCACTGAACTCCACCATATGTATGTATCATGATGTTTTTGAATCTGTTTCTGACTAAAGGGAGAACCATTTAGACTTTAGACACCTTTAGGATTGTATACTTATCACACCACATCAAGTAGAAATTTCACCAACATGTGAAATTTTGATTGGTCAAAGGACATGTATATTGCTAATTCTGCTAGACCAGTTTTACCAGTTTATACTCCCACAGGCAAAGCAATGTGGATGCTGCTCTCCTCACCTCCTTGCCAAGCCAGACATTATCAGGCTGACATGAACTTTTTATATTCCAATGTGAGCTCTCTACTCACAGGTCAGTCTCCTCACCATCTTCAAGCTCCTCAGGCAAATCTGAAGTCTCCCCAGAGAAAGTGGGATCCTACCTAGATCATGAAGGGCATGCAGGCTTTGTACAGAGAACAAGGAGTCCCACAGGGAGGTGAGGACTGACAGTGTGCTGGACAGGAAAGCACAGGACATAGTTGGTGGCAGGCTAGTTTGAGGAAAGGAAAATAAAACTGTCAAAGTGGGGCCCTCACTTGGAAGGAATTAGGCGGTCAGTGGACAGAGCACTAGATTGAGGGTTAGAATGTCCACTGCTGGTACTTGCCCAGTGGTCTTGAGAAAAACTACTTTATCTGGGCTCTAGTTTCCTCACATGCAAAATCTAAGAGGTCAATCCTGAAACCACTTTCTGTAGCTACAGAACTGTGTGTTCAAATTAAATTTAGTGTCAAGACTAATGTCAAACAAGCAGAACTGCAGGGGTAGAGGGGGATAGCTAGGACTTCCTCAGCCCCCTACTCTAGACACTCCACTCTGACAAACAAGGGGTGCTAAGAAACTGTTGGGATTATGCAAACTATGATTGGAAAGCAAAGCCTAGGTAGCTGAGGTCCCTTTAAGTTCCAAAAACTATACTGACTCCACAATCCTTTAGTCTTCTTTTCTATTCTGCTTGACTATAACTCATTCACTCAGTCAACACGTATTCCCCAAGTACCTACTAAACCTACGATACTACTGCAGTAGTGTGAGGTTAATGGTACAAAGACTCTTTCTTCTGAGGTTCAATTTCTATTTAAAAGAGAAACAGAGAAATGAACGAAGAGATGTATGTGTCACAGTAATGAGGATAGGAGGGAGAAGTATAATGAGTGGGGAGAGACCACTCCACCCACAAAATCCCACCCAGTCCATGCAGGGCTTCCACTTAGCCCTTTCAGATCCATATTCTCAGAGATCACTTGTATCTTCTATGAAATTCTCCAGCACTTGGATCAAATGTAATTGCTCACTGCCTATTAGGTATTTTAAGGTACTGGTCTTGTCTTGCTTGGACCATAAGCCTCTTGGGGGACTACGCCTATCTGGGACAGCTATTCCAGGCTGCATATCTGCTGGTTGCTGTAACACTGCCATTTTGGAATTGCAAATGCATTCTTAAGCCTTTCTTCGTTTTCCCAACAGAATGGACTAGAATTTTCAAGTAAAAAAATTTATATAAAAAGAGCAGAATCAAAGGAACAAACTCAACAAAACTGGATATGGTAAAAAGTAACAACCTCCAGGTAAAGACCAGGACTTTGTGATAGAAGCTAATGCTAAAACAACTAGCCAAAGCCAAAACAATGGGGGAAGGACGTAAGAGTAAGTATGGGGGCAATTTTCCATGCTAGGACAACGAACAGGCAAGGATGTGCAGAAGAAAGGGCAGAGTCCCTGCTCCAGGAGCTCTTACTATTACCACCTCCCTGGATTAAGGGCTGGGCCTTCTGTCCCTCCCCATCACTCACCCTAGCCTTTGCACACCCTCAGGCAGACCAATGCTCTACTCTTGTCACTTTCAGGCTTAAAACTGTCACAGGCACCTTCACCATCAAAGGGTCTCTCACCCTCTTTTTATAGTAGAAAAATCTGGATATTTAGGTTCCTCTTTTTAATGTCAGGTTTGACAATTCCTACATACCATTTGTACTTTAATTAGCCACAACTAAGAAAGTACACAGACAAAAATCTGTGACACAAATGCTCACACCAGTACTATTCACAACACCCAAGAGTTAGAAACAGCCAAAATGACTGGACAGATGGATGCATAAACAAAACATGTTAAATCCATACAGTGAAGTACTACTTAGTCACTAAGAAGTAGACACATGCTACATCAAGAATTAACCTTAAAAATATCAGGTAAAGAAAGAAGCCACACAGCAGGCCACACATACTATGATTCCATTTATATGGAATATCCAGAACAGGGAAATTCCAAGAGACTATAGAGATTCATGGTTGCCAAAACTGGTGGGTGAGTAGCACAGGGAAGCATCAGTGGTACAGGCTGTCCTTCTGGGGTGATGAAAATACCCCAGAACTAGAAGGGATGACTGCTGCACATCACTGAGCAAACTGTTACTGAAGTAACTGTACATTTTAAGATGGTAAATTTTATGTTGTATGTATTTTGTAACATTGAAAAATACTACTACATGATATTCTCTGATTTCATCCATTTGCCTACAAATGCCATAATTTTATTATTGTTTATGGATGAGTAATATTCCATTGTATATATATACCACAGTTTCTTTATCCATTCATCAATTGAAGGGCATCTCAGTTGGTTCCACAATCTGGCTATAGTGAATTGAGCAGCTATGAACATTGATGTGGCTGTATCTCTGTAGTGTGCTGATTTTATGTCCTTTGGGTACAGGCCAAGGAGTGGGATAGCTGAGTCAAATGGTGGTTCCATTCCAAGGTTTCTGAGGAATTTCCGCACTGCTTTCCAAATTGGCGGCACTAATTTGCAACCCCACCAGCAATGTATTAGTGTACCTTTAACCGCACATCCTCACCAACAACTATTGTTGCTTGTATTCTTGATAATTGCCATTCTAATTGGGGTGAGATGGAATCTCATGTGAAGTAAGATAAGTCAGTCTCAAAAAACCAAAGGAAGAATTATCTCACTGATAAGCAGATGATGATGCATAATGGGGGGAGGGGGCAAGAATGGAGGAGGGAGGGACTGTGTAGAGGGAAAAGAGGAATGGGAGGGGTGGGGGGAAGGGAAAAATAACAGAATAAATCATATGTAAATGTATGGTTACACAAATGGTACACAAATGGCCTTTACTCCATTTACAGAGAAACAACAGGTATCCCATTTGTTTACAATAAAAAAAATTAAAAAATAGTGAAAAGTTTAGTTTAATAGTTTTATAAAGAAAAAGGTGAAAAAGTGAAATGTGTAAACTCATGTCCCTGTGGTTGGTAATTAATTGTGTCTGCCCAGCTGTATTACTATAATTATCTGATCTACTTTGATGGACAACCTAAATCTTTTGATGAGATAAATAAAAAACCACGATGGGTCACCACTCTAAAGTGCAGTAACCCAAAGAACTGGAGAAATTTTCTCTGTCACAAAGGTACAAAAGGACATGTTGATGTACAAAAAGGACAGCCCTTCATTTATTGAAAAAGTTTCACTATTTTTACATCCATGAAGAATGCTTACACACAAAATCAATTATAATGATGACACACTATTGCGGAGTCAAATTTGCCAAAAACAGAACAGATTAAAATTCTGTTGAAAGTCTTACATAATTTATAACCTCCAATATTGGAAATTATGCCGGGATGAAATATGTAACAGCAAATTATAAAAAAAAATGCTAATAATCTGAACAGGATTTTTTAATTTAAAGATTTAAAGAAAAAAGCACAAAAGAACATGATAAACAGGTATTGCAGAAACAGATTATGGGTAATTGCTTGAAGTTATTTTCTTAAATCTGGCAGATTTTCACAATCATTAGATATATTTTGAAATCTTGCAAAATAAATAGCTCCTTTTTTCCTTGAAAAAAAAACTACTACAAGTTCAATACAATTTTAAATTGTATTTTAAACTTGCACCTACTCATCTTTAAAATATAACTTTGAAAACATGAGCAATGAACACTGGAAAACAAAACCACACACAAACAGTTGCGTACACAGTCCCACATGAGGCTTCATAGATGCGGACTCTTAGAACCCCACCACTCCAGTTACTAAGGACAGCAGTGATTTATATGAACTGCACTGTTTTACGTACTCATATGTTACCCTGAGAGACAATTAGCCTTTACTTTACATGAAGTAATGAAAGTGCAGAGGGTCATATAACCTATCCAAGATAAAATTGACAGAGCCTCAGAACCTCAGTTTGAAGGTAATCTCATTTCAGTACATATGTCTTGACCACATCTCCACTGACCCACAAGGACAGGCCAAACCATTTCTTCCACTGCCTACCCAGAAGAGCACCACCACTCACACAGAACCACCTGGGGCCTCTGCATGTACAAAGCTTCCACCAGAGCCCAGCTCAAGCATTGTCCCGGGGTGTTCTCAGGCCAGTAGAGCCTTCAATCTGTTTCAGAGGCCCTGGGAGGGAAGGAAGAGAACTAGGGCCTCCGGGGTTCTATATAACCTGCCTCACTCCAGTCACTCTACCCACAGCAATCTTTCCTTAGCACAAGAACAAAGAACCGCTTTCATGACCCCAGCAAACCCAAAGGTGCCCCTCACTGTGTTGGTGAACAACAGCAACTGCAAACCGGCAAGCAGTAAGACCAGATAAGTGGAACCATTCTGATTGGCCACCATGGTGTTTCAAATACCAAAACACCTGAATGCGTTCTCCAGGGAATCCTGTCGTCAAGGTGCCACAGTGTTCTTGTGACCAATGATTTCAGATCTGTAAACTGACTCATTCACTATTGTCAGGTATTGTTCTTCCTATCATCATCTGTCACATAAAGAAAACCATGGCTGGAAAAGATACTGAGAGAAATAAAAGATGTTAACACAGACACCTCATTTGAATGACCCTCACTTCTAAGGTTTAAAAAAAGATTCCATATATAATTTCAAGGGTAGAAATAACCTTAAAATTAAAATAACTTCAAATCACAGAACAACTAAATTTGAAGAAGGTTCCTTCTCAGTATTTGCTCTTCTAAATAGGGGAGGGGCTCTAGCAGTATGCAGACCAATCAGGCATGTGGTCCCTGCTGTCAGCTCTGATTCCCGTGATTTCTGAACAAAGGTCAGGGACATTTGTTTTAGGTTTACCTTCATATTTTAACGCAAAATGACACATCAGTGTAGAGTCATTTCTGTTCAGCTGACACTACTAATAGGGTCAGAGAATAAACACTAAAAATAGTAAAGGAAGGTGATGCTGACTGAACACATTATGCTTGACCTGACAAAACAAGGAGTGCTATTGCTTTCCCAAAGCTTTGGCTCTATGGATTAGCAGAAAAAGACTACTGGTTATCTTCATTTGTAAAAAGTCTGTAAAGGTGCCCTGCAAATTCACCTGGTACTTGCCATGCCATAAAATAAGATCTGAGTTAATATTCACAAACCTCAGCAACAAAATATAAAGGTCTTAATTTGGCATGTGGAGTGTTTTTACGGCAAAAATTTAAGCCAAAGGCCTGAAGAACAAATATTTACATTTAATAGTAATCAAGGGCTGGGGAGATAGCTCAGTCAGTAGAGTGCTTTTCTTGCAAGCACAAGGCCCTGGATTTGATCCCAAGCACTAGACCAAAAAAATTTAAAAAATAGTGATCAAAATAGAAAGATAAACAGTTAACTTAAGGCACTGCACATGACATATTTTCCACGAATAATAACCATAGCCTTAGCTCAGTTACTGAAAACTTTGTAGAAATTAAAATTCTGCCTTCTTAAACACACTTGAAAGGTATAAAGGTCTCATTTTAAAGGAACTCAAGAGAGAAGACTCTTGTAAACAATCTTTCTTCAATGAAAACACACATATGTAAACCAGGTATACTGGAATTTCTTAAAATGAATCACTTGCACACAGGCAAGATTCACACAGAAACAAGTTGCCTTCTCTCACTCTGAGTCTGTCTCTTTGCTGAGGCTGAGCTCCAGGTTTATTTTAGTGTGAAAATACAGGTCATATAGGAAACAAAGAAAATAATTTTTACATGTAAAAGGGGACACATTAAAATGCCATCAACTGGGATTTTCATTAGTGCAGATTCAACTTGACTTTGATCTGCAATATCTATGTGAACAATTTCAACAGTTTTCCATGTGTTTGGATCCAAACTGTGTACTTATAAATGACAAAGAGAAATAAAACAAGAAAATCTAGATTACTCTTATTAGGTAAAACTATTAGACTTACATACATAATCTCTATCTTGAATCTTAGCATACATTATGAAGAAAAAAAGTGAAAATTACATATCAAGTTTAGCTGTCTGAAATCTTGAGGGATCTGGAAATCATTATGCCCTTAAGCACTGCCCAAATAAGGGGGACACTGAAAAATGAACAGAAATCTGTCAGTATCACCTTTTGTTAGTCCTTAGATATAATTTATGTAACCAAGTGCATCTGACCTGTGTTAACTCAAATGATACACAACAAAGTCTTGAAAGCTGTTAAGTCATATGCTAGCATGAGAGTCTCAGAATCAGGCTTCAAGTAGTACCACATGCTCCAAAGCCGCTCCTGAATTTGTTAAACCCAAAGTGGTTTATTTTCACTATGAGGTTGAGTCCTCTATACTTTATGTTGGTCACACATTTCTGAAATTCTATGAACCAATTAGGAATTTTTTAAAAACTGCCAAAAGATACACCCACTTGAGAGCTGGAAATAACAGATTAACCCACATAAGGATTAAAACATACCAAATCATCTCATTTAAGCCCTAAATTTTAGAGAATTACTACAAAAAAAAACATGAAATGTCAACTGACTTGAAAGAAAATTGGAGTACTGCAAATTAAAATTCAAAAGTTCTATTAAAAGGCATCAAAAACAAAATAGAACAGAAAGAATAGAATTTTCCATAATCATTTACTAGCAATTCTCTAATAGTATGTCCTATGATTAGAACAGAGTAGTTACCAAACTGGGGTGTGCATCAAAATCCAACTACTGGAGCCCACTTTAGAGCTTGTGACCCTTGTCTACATTCCTAATGCTACTGTTGGTCCAGGGACCACAGGTTCTCAGTGCATCAACCAAGTATGCCAGATGCTCTTCCAAGTTTCCCAACTTAAGTATTACATGTCTGAGTCATTGCTGATGTTCTTGAAGCATGCTTTGGTGATAAATGTGCATTAACTTATAATAACTAAGGAGCTTGTCAACATTTTTGTAAATTATTCCAAGTACATGCTCCCTCCTGACTTCTGGTCATTTCTCTAACATCAACACAAAACCCAGTAAGGTGGAGAGGAGGTGAAAATGAAAGCAACCAACTCTGCTATGTTAGAGAAGCTCTGGAAAATATACAGAGATGAAGGCAATCTACATTAATGGCTAAAACTGAATTGGGGGTTATCTGGTGAATTTTGATGATCCACTCTCTCTGTTCCAGATAGAACTGCTGATAAGAACAGCAACCTCACCAAAGTCGACTCAAGTGTCAAGGCAAGGGACTGACAGGGAAAGCCCATTTATTTTTGGCTGCTTGCTTATCTCACCTAAATCTGACACAGTCTGAAGTGGCCAGTGGCTGGTCTAATGCAGGTACACTTCACTTTGTTGATGACAAAATAGACTAAATGCAGTAATTACCTTTTCTAGGGATTTCTGTGTTGCAAGTGAAAGACTGAAACTTACATTTTCTAATGTTCCCAAGCCTTGTTTGTGTCATGACTCATTTTACTTTCATATGTTGATTCTGTAAAAACCCAAGAGGAAAATGACAGCAATCTTTCACTAGTTTTTTTGGGGCTTGGGCATATAGGACCCTTTTCCAGCACAAGCACCGTGACATGCTTGGACTCTACCAACAGATCTAACCTCAAGTGTCAAAGAATCATTAGCTACTGGTTTTTATAGACTTGTCTAGCAAACCAAATTCTATGTGATTTTAAATAATTTAAACACTCTTACTTGTCATGCAGCATGAAGGGCTAATAAAGAAGTTGTTAGGTTTGGCCAGTAAATATGGCATTAAAAGGAGGTATCAAAAGCAAAATGAAATCAATAGGAAAATTATGAGACAAGACTGGAAAGAGCCCATTAACCCTGGGACATGTGGTGGGGCATGGACTGGTGGACAGAGCACAGGGCAGGAGTCACTCATTCAGCAGTGGGTGGTTTTAGTTTAAAAATAAAAAACCGGGAAGGCTTAAAATAATTACAATGTGGAATAAATAAAGATGAGGAGTATGAAATATAGAAGAGTTTGACTCAACTGAGGCATAATGGAGACACAGGTAATAAAACAAGAAAAAATTCAGAATATTAATTGTTGTCAAAATATTCTGATCCAATATTTTACATCACAATGACTAACAGAACATTTCATAGCTTATGTCTTCAAAATACAGTTTGTACACAAGTGACAACAAAGGATACCTTAGATTATGAGGTACAAATAAAGAACGGAGATTAAATTTAAAATAATGCTAAGAATAATGTCACCAGAGGAAAACACTATAGAGTTAATTTAGCAAATAACAATAGCTGTTTCAGAAGTCTGTTATCTCTCTCTCCTCTCATATGGCAACATAAATAAAATACTCTTAAAAGTACAACAAACTTTCAACAGTGGATAATCATGATCTCGAAGTATTCATTTGCTCACCCTAGAGCCAGCACCATCAGCAAGGACGCCAATGTGGGCTGCCATTTGGAAGCAAAAGACCCATGAGATGAACCACATGTAGTCACTCCTATGCCATTACCACCACCCTTCTCAAGAACCTGGGCACCAGGATTTCTCTCACCTCAACCTCAGGGCAGAGGGGTGAAATGCTGCTGGGGACAAGGCTCACATGTTCTACAGTAGGAGTAAGTGTTGCAGGCTGTCATGAAACACCAAGAAGCCCTTGGGAGTAATCATTCTCACAAATGTAGGAACTTTGTTGTTAGGAGAGATACATTAGATATATTTTCACCTGAAACACCAACTTTTCTGTAGTTATCATTCAAAGAAAATTGTTATCAAATATTATCACTTTATGTTCGAACAGGGTTCAAGACTGTTATCAACAGTTTACTTCAATCCCAGAGTAACTGGGTAGAAAACTAATGTAAAAAATGATTGAGAAGGAAACAGCACCATTCTCCACCACTACAGATTCCCATAAATAGCAAAGAACAAAATTCCTCACGTTTAATTATTCTAGTGACCAAGTCAAAGCACAAAAACAGCTCCGGTCTCTTCAAATTTGACTGAACGTCTTCCTTCCAATAAAGATAGCTTAAAGAAGTATTTTCCTTACATTATCAAAGTAAAGGCACAAAAATCTATCTCCAAGAACTCATAATTCAAAGTTAAAAATTTTATTTGAGAAAATAAAGGTGATCGTAAACTGAAAATACAAAGTGGGGATATGATGCTATCTTGCAGATTACCTTAAAACACACACACAATCTTACTCAATTTGGAAGGGTTTAGGAAGGTGGAACCAAGCAAATTTCTCAAATGCTCCAAAA
Source organism: Sciurus vulgaris (assembly GCF_902686455.1). Lineage (NCBI taxonomy): Eukaryota > Metazoa > Chordata > Mammalia > Rodentia > Sciuridae > Sciurus > Sciurus vulgaris. Next base: position 1,626,339 of record NW_027632875.1, on the reverse strand, counting down.
ATGAAAGTCTAGGAACTACAGACTGCAAAGAAGACTCATACAACACTAGGGTTAGTCTAGTCATGCCACAATCCTTAAGTCCTTTAAAATACACCTTGTAATAAAGTCATATACATAAATCATAGGAAAATGTCTCAACCAAAAGGTAAATTTGGTCTTGAACAACAGAGTAACATCATACAGAAAAAACAAAATAACCATGTCCAGAAAAAGTGACCAATGTGCTAATAAGTTGTGGCATGCTACTAGGATTTCCTCTTGTTCTCATTTTAAGAATAATTTCAGTAGAGAAAGAAGACATGCTTACTAAATCTGCATATAAGAAAACCTGTGAGTATTTTGAGTGACAACACCAAGACTCAGAACAATTTTAACAAACTGATTCAACCAGCTGAAACAAACAAACACTAACAAAGACAAATGTCAAGTGTCATTTTAAGTTCCAACAGTTAATTGTGCAAATAAATAGGGGTCCAGACTTATCTTGACTGTGTTGTAACACAGTAAATTTCAGGTACTATCAAGGCTCATACAGCTGTGTTCAAGTCTACATGAAATAGTGCCAGACAGCTGCACTTTTTTAGTGTCTCCATTCCTGGCCCCCTGTTTTCTGACAGCTGTCACCTCTTAAGTTATCAGGGTTTTTTTGGTCCCACTTCCAATTTGCCCCTTCTAATCACCTGACAGCTCTAGGAAAACCAGACAAGCAAGCAGGAACTGTGTACAAGTAACAGAAGAATCCAGAAAATTTAATGAGGTTTGCTACATATATCTTAATTTCACAAACAGCTTTTCTTTTTTCATCTCTGGCTCTACTGCAGGTGGCTGCAACTGCAGGACACAGGTCCTCTATAGGTGACATATTTCTATGGCACAAGCAAATCAAGGAAGACAATAAGCTTTCATGGTTAGATGTTGGTCAGACTTTGTCTGGAATACTGTTTTCAGTTCAAAGAAACAACTATGACATATACAGCAATAAGACTGACTAGTTGGTGAGGAAGTCTAGAGGTCCTGTTTTATTAGGCCAAATAAATATGCTGGGACATTTAACCTTATTATGTTTGAAAATGGAACAAAATGTCTTGGCAGGTAGCAGGGTTGGTAGGAGAGCCACAATCAGACAGTCTGAAAGGCTGCTCCAGGCAGGATGGGCCAGACTTGATATTCACTTCCCAAGTGGAATAAAGTGTGAATAACAGGCAAGCATCAAGGGAGAGCAGATTCTGGCTTAAAGAAGAAAAATGTTTAAAATGTCCAACAGTAAAGGAGTTGCTTTTCTAGGTAGTGAGCTACTTAACCTGAAAAGCACTTAAGGCTAGAGTCTCATTTCTCTGGGATGTTTTAAAATGAATCCATGCACAGGTTAAACTTTACTCTTTTGGAGGACTGAATGCAGGGTGCTTACCACAGTGCTACATCTCCAACCCCTCCGTAAATATTCTGAGACAGGGTCTGGCTTAGTTGATTAGGGCTTCTCCAAAATGTTGAGGCAGGACTTGAACTTGCTGTCCTCCTTCGGATTTCATTCTTCAAACTCTGCCAAAAAAGCAGTATAACAGAATTTTTTTTTGCAAATGATTATCTGTAATACACCACAATTCATTTTGCTACAAGACTGAAACAAAAAAATGAACATGACCAAGATATGAGTTTAGATAAACATATCAAAGTAAATTATGACAACAAAAACAATCACCCCCTAAACAGAACATGGCAAAACCATACTGCTAAAATGATAAAAGAATACATATTACACTTGAATGGTTTTAAAACACAGATCTCTAGATTTAAAGGATCTTTCACTTTAAATCCAATGATTCAAATGATAGGACTCTTGAATCTGAAAATAAAATTATGCCATTTATGCAAGGGAGTCTTTGCAAATCCTACAACCCTAAGAAAGTTTTTTCAAACTGAAGGAAAAAAAGGTACCTCTCCTGAATCCCAATGATCATTTGTACTGAGTGCCCTTGTTCCAGGACCCCAAAGATGCAGTTGCAGCAGGTCTTATAAGTAAAGAAACAAGAAAAAAAAAAAAGAGAAAGAAAAAAAAACCCTCATCATTGAAAATTGCAGGGTACAGCATGTATTAGTTGTAGACTGGTTAGGGTGCCTCATCAATTTTTTAGATGGTTTTATTCACCACATACATGCTGTGAATTTTGTTTTTCTGAGACTTCTCAAAGAATACATATCTTGAATTTCATGAAAAAAAATTTTCCACAAACTGTTTCTCTACTACCCAACTGCTCAAGTTTAATATGATAAAAGTAAGGGATATCCTTTCAGACTTATATTAAAAAAAATTATTAAGTAAACTACCTTGAACTTTATAAATACAATGACTTTTTCCAGGGTAGATCCAATAAAATTGATAGGTATTTGATCCTTCCCAAGAATTTTGTTAATGGACACACTAAAGGATATGTTTATAGTCCATTTTACCTATAATGCTCTATTGAGGAATTTTATTTTAAAAATATATTACTGTATATTACTATACATAGGAATACTGCATTTTCTCTAGGTTTTTACAGAGAGATCACTTAGTTCCACCCTTAACAATTTCTGCCATAAAATCTGAAAACCAAACACATTTCTGTATATTAATTGTCTCATAATACTGAGTTCCAAGACAACAAATTCCTTTTCCCCCTACTTGTTCCCCTTAGTCTTTTATTTAAAAAGGTGGGGAAGAATACATATACACACCACTTCACAGTCACCTCAATTGTCATTTTACAGAAAATTAGCAATAGTTTTACTCATTCCAATTTCTCTTCAGCTGCAGTCTCCTTCCTTTTATCTTAAAGTAATTGTTTCTTGTTTACATTAGTGATGATTTGTTTTAAACTAAACGTTCTGTTGTCTTTCTTTTACACAATATGAAGAGGGTATTAGTATGCCCCAGAATGTCACATTTTGTTTTCATTTCAGCAGTACCTCTGCCCCCTCTCCATATTCCCCTCAAGTATTTACCCTGAATGTTCACATAATCTTAATCTCCAATGTGAATCAAAAACACCTCCTGTTATTCCCTCCCCCTCAACTAAGCATCACTCATCACTCTTTCTTACTGACAATACCAAAAATGATGACAATCTCAAAGTTACAAGGGTCACTAGTTTCAATTCTCAATAGTTGGACAACTAATGCTAAAATTAAGGTGTTTGGAAACAGCTACTTTAAGTTAAAAAAATTTTAAGAATTTAAAATGAACACATGAATTTGGGAGGAAAAAATATAAAACATAAACAATGGGTCATACTAAAATTTCCTAGCTTTCCATGAAAGGGATAGAGAGGTCAGAAACCAGGTGTGACAGCCTAACATTTACTGCCAACCGATTTCTGTGGCATTCACAGACTCTGATAGTGAGAAAAACTAAAGTTTTCAACAAAATCACTTGGCCGCTGATGAACCTGAAAACCCCTCCGCTTGACAGGGCATGTGTTTAAAGACTCACCTTTGGGAGTTTCAAGATGGCAGCCTAGAGGGTGGCTGCATTTCATGTTGCTCCAGGTCTCAGGATTCAAAAGAGGAGAAATTGAGAGACTTGGGACCAACTCAAAGCAGCCGGGTGAGTCTCTCCCATTGGGGAGGCGTGCTGGATGGGACGGTAGTCCCAGAATGCAGGGAACTTGTGAAGTAGAGCTGAAGGGGAGACACCCCTCCCCCCGCTGGAGCAGTGAACTCGGACAACTGGGAGTATCGGAGAGGAGGCCACTCAGCACAGCACTGGGACTCGGAGCCACGACTGGGGCTCCGGAGGCTGCCCAGGGGAGGAGCGGCGAGGAGAGCTGTGTGGACTCAGGACACCGGGGCCTGCCCTGAGGAGGAGGAGGAGGAGCGCGGCCGCTTGGACTCGGAGTGACTACACCAGAGCTACAGGCAGTAGCCAGACGAGGAGCAGCGCGGCGGACTCAGACCACTCCTGAACACCAGGGCCTGCCCTGAGGATGAGGAGGAGGAGGAGCGGGGCCGCTTGGATTTGCACTGACTGCACCAGAGCTACAGGCAGTTGCCAGAGGAGGGGCTGAGTGGCAAGCTGTTTGGGCGCAGATCACTTCCGAACGCCGGGGCCTGCCTGGAGGAGTAGCAACAGGAGGAGGAGGAGTGCGGCAGGGTGTTTGGACTCGCAGTGACTGCATTGGAGCTCCAGGTGGCTGCTCAGAGGAGAAGGCGAGTGGTGAGTTGTTTGGACTTAAAGTGACCGCTCCTGAACACAGGGGGGCTGCCTGGAGGAGAAGCGCGGTGGGTTGCTTGGTCTCCAGTTGCCGCACAAGAGCTCCGGGCGGCGGCCCAGAGGACACGTGCAGCGGGTCACGTGGATTCAGAGCCACTCAGAGTGACCGCTCCTGAACACCCAGGGAGGTTATCTGGAGAAGGAGGAGGAATGGGGAGGGTCATTTTGACTCAGAGTGATTGATTGCCCCGGGCTACGGGTGGTCGGTGGGAGGAGGAGGCATGCAGTGAGTTTCTTGGACTCCTAGTGACCGCACCGGAATACTGCGTGGCTGTCTGGAGGAAGAGGCATGTGGCGGGTCTCTGGGACTCAGAGCGATTGTATGGGGCCCCAGGTGGCTGTTCGGAGGAGGGGCCGCATAGCCAGGCGATTAGGTGCAGAACAGGGTCCCAGGATCTACGAGGCTTCTTGGTGGAAGAGCCCCACAGAGACACGCTTAGGGGCGCAGCGAAGGTTCCAGGACTGCGGACAGATTCTCTGAGGAGGGGCAGCCTAAGGAGATTCATCTGCGAAGGGTGAGGCTCCCAGGCCCAGGAGGTAGGGCTGGGCCCCTGGGAACTTTGCAGAGGAAGGCAGCCCAGCCCAGGCGGTAGCTGTAAATTGAGGGGAACCTCTAGGAGGGAACTGACCAGCGACACCTCCCCACCGGGTGAGTCTTCCCTGCCGGTTGATGTTTCCCCACAAGGATGGTAAAACCAGAGACACAGGCCCAAACAGGCCGTGCCTCAGCCCACAGCCTAGTTCCCCTTTGGATGACCATTGGTCAACAAGTGGAGGCACCTCTGCCCACTAGCAGGGAATATACCCCACCTGAAGGCCACCACTCCTAGAGGGGCAGCTTCCTTGTGGAGCACCGCATTATCAACTTCCTCCAAGACTTCAGCCTACTGAAGGCTAAGAGGGGATATATATAGAAATCTTCAGGGACATTGTAAGTCAATAAAGGAAATCTGTAATATCTCAGCGGTCCACTGATACCTGAACAATATGACAAAACAAGGAAAGAAAATGCTGCAAACAAATCTAGATGTTACATCAATAAAACCCAATGACAGCATGGCAGAAGAAATGACAGAAAAGGAGTTCAGATTGTACATAATTAAAATGATCAGGGAAGCAAATGATGAGATGAAAGAGCAAATGCAGGCATTGAATGATCACACCAACCGACAGTTAAAAGAGCAAATACAGGAAGCAAAAGATCATTTCAATAAAGAGTTAGAGATATTGAAAAAACACTAAACAGAAATCCTTGACATGAAGGAAACAATAAACCAAATTAAGAACTCCATAGAAAGCATATCCAGTAGGATAGAATACCTGGAAGACAGAACCTCAGACATTGAAGACAAAATATTTAACCTTGAAAACAAAGTTGACCAAACAGAGAAGATGGTAAGAAATCATGAACAGAATCTACAAGAACTATGGGATATCATGAAGAGGCCAAATTTAAGAATTATTGGGATTGAGGAAGTCTTAGAGAAACAAACCAAAGGAATGAACAATCTATTCAATGAAATAATATCAGAAAATTTCCCAAATCTGAAGAATGAAATGGAAAATCAAGTTCAAGAGGCTTATAGGACTCCAAATACACAAAATTACAACAGACCCACACCAAGGCCCATTATAATGAAAATGCCTAACATACAAAATAAAGACAGAATTTTAAAGGCTGTGAGAGAAAAGAACCAAATTACATTCAGGGGGAAATCAATTCGGATATCAGCAGATTTTTCAATCCAGACCCTAAAAGATAGAAGGGCCTGGAACAACATTTTTCAAGCCCTGAAAGAAAATGGATGCCAACCAAGAATCTTATACCCAGCAAAACTTACCTTCAAATTTGATGATGAAATAAAATCCTTCCATGATAAACAAAAGCTAAAAGAATTTACAAAAAGAAAGCCAGCATTACAGAACATTCTCAGCAAAATATTCCATGAGGAAGAGATGAAAAACAAAGAAGCAAATCAGCAAAGGGAGGAATTATCCTAAAGGAATTGTCAAATAAAGGAGGAAACAAGTTGTGTCAAACAAATAAATAAACAAAATTTAAAAAATGAACCAAATGACTGGGAAACCAAATCATATCTCAGTAATAACCCTGAATGTTAATGGCCTGAATTCATCAATCAAAAGACATAGACTGGCAGATTGGATTAAAAAGAAAGATCCAACAATATGTTGCCTACAAGAGACTCACCTCATAGAAAAAGATACCCATAGACTAAAGGTGAAAGGATGGGGAAAAACATACCATGCACATGGACTCAGCAAAAAAGCTGGAGTATCCATCCTCATTTCAGATAATGTGGACTTCAAGCCAAAGTTAGTCAGAAGGGATAAAGATGGTCATTTCATACTGCTTAAGGGAAGCATAAATCAGCAAGATATAACAATCATAAACATCTATGCCCCAAACAGTGGCTCATCCATGTATGTCAAACAAATCCTTCTCAATTTCAGAAACCAAATAGACCATAACACAATAATACTAGGGGATTTTAACACGCCTCTGTCACCACTGGACATATCTTCTAGACAAAAATTGAAAAAAGAAACCATAGATATCAACAACACAATCAATAATTTAGACTTAACGGACATTTACAGAATATACCATCCAACCAAGAGTGAATACACTTTCTTCTCAGCAGCACATGGATCCTTCTCTAAAATAGACCATATATTATGCCACAAAGCTAATGTTAGCAAATACAAGAAGATAGAGACACTACCATGTATTCTATCAGATCATAATGGATTGAAGTTAGAAATAAATGAAAGAGTAAAACACAGAAACTATTCCAACATCTGGACATTAAACAATATGCTATTATATGATCAATGGATAACAGAAGATATTAGGAAGGAAATTAAAAAATTCTTAGGGGTAAATGAGAACAAAGAAACATCATATCAAAATCTCTGGGACACTATGAAAGCAGTACTTAGAGGGAAATTTATTTCATGGAGCGCATTTAATAAAAGAAGTAAAACTTAACAAATAAACGTCCTAACACTATAGCTCAAAGCCCTAGAAAAAGAAGAACAGACCAGCACCAAAAGTAGTAGAAGACAGGAAATAGTTAAACTCAAAGCTGAAATCAATGAAATTGAAACAAAAGAAACAATACAAAAAATTGACAAAATAAATAGTTGGTTCTTCGAAAAAATAAACAAAATTGATAAACCTTTAGCCACACTAACAAAGAGAAGACGAGAGAAAACCCAAACCACTAAAATTCGGAATGAACAAGGAAATATCACAACAGACAGAATTGAAATACAAAACATAATTAGAAGCTATTTTGAAAATCTATACTCGAACAAAACAGAAAACCTCGAAGACATCAACAGGTTTCTAGAGACATATGAATTGCCTAAACTGAACGAGGAGGACATACACAATTTAAATAGACCAATTTCAAGTACTGAAATAGAAGAAGTCATCAAAAGCCTACCAACAAAGAAAAGTCCGGAACCAGATGGGTTCTCAGCCGAGTTCTACAAAACCTTTAAGGAAGAGCTCATTCCAATACTTCTCAAAGTATTCCATAAAATAGAAGAGGAGGGAACCCTCCCAAACTCATTCTATGAAGCCAATATCACCCTGATACCTAAACCAGACAGAGACTCATCAAGGAAAGAAAATTTCAGACCAATATCCTTAATGAACATTGACGCAAAAATTCTCAACAAAATTTTAGCAAATCGCATACAAAAATATATTAAAAAGATAATGCACCATGATCAAGTGGGTTTCATCCCAGGGATGCAAGGTTGGTTCAACATCAGGAAATCAATAAATGTCATTCACCATATCAATAGACTTAAAGTCAAGAATCACGTGATTATTTCAATAGATGCAGAAAAAGCATTTGATAAAATACAGCATCCCTTCATGCTCAAAACACTAGAAAAAATAGGGATAGTGGTAACATTCCTTAACATTGTGAAGGCCATTTATGCTAAGCCCATGGCTAATATCATTCTAAATGGTGAAAAACTGAAAGCATTCCCCCTAAAAACTGGAACAAGGCAGGGATGCCCTCTTTACCCTCTTCTATTCAACATCGTTCTTCAGACTCTAGCCAGAGCAATTAGACAAACCAAAGAAATTAAAGGGATATGAATTGGAAAAGAAAAACTCAAACTATCCCTGTTCACTGATGACATGATTATATATTTAGAGGAACCTGGAAATTCCACCAGAAAACTTTTAGAACTCATAAGTGAATTCAGTAAAGTAGCAGGTTACAAGATCAATGCCCATAAATCCAACGCATTTTTATACATAAGTGATGAATCTTCAGAAAGAGAAATTAGGAAAACTACCCCATTCACAATAGCATTAAAAAAAATAAAATACTTGGGAATCAATCTCACAAAAGAGGTGAAAGACCTGTACAATGAGAACTATACAACACTAAAGAAAGAAATTAAGGAACACCTTAGAAGATGGAAAGATCTTCCATGTTCTTGGATAGGAAGAATTAATATTGTCAAAATGGCCATACTACCTAAAGTGCTATACAAATTCAATGCAATTCCAATTTAAATCCCAATGATGTACCTTACAGAAATAGAGCAAGCAATTATGAAATTCATCTGGAAGAATAAGAAACCCAGAATAGCTAAAGCAATCCTTAGCAGGAAGAGTGAAACAGGGGGTATTGCAATACCAGATCTTCAACTCTACTACAAAGCAATAGTAACAAAAACGGCATGGTATTGGTACCAAAATAGAAAGGGAGATCAATGGTACAGAATAGAGGACACGGACACAAACCCAAATAAATACAATTTTCTCATACTATACAAAGGGGCCAAAAATATGCAGTGGAGAAATGATAGCCTCTTCAACAAATGGTGCTGGGAGAATTGGAAATCTATATGCAGCTGAATGAAACTAAACCCAAGTCTCTCACCATGAACGAAACTAAACTCAAAATGGATTAAGGACCTCGGAATCAGACCAGAGACCCTGCAGATTATAGAAGAAAAAGTAGGTCCAGATCTTCAACATGTTGGCTTAGGACCAGACTTCCTTAACAGGACTCCCATAGCACAAGAAATAAAAGCAAGAATCAATAACTGGGATAGATTCAAACTAAAAAGCTTTCTCTCAGCAAATGAATCTATCAGGAATGCGAAGAAAGAGCCTACAGAGTGGGAGAATATCTTTGCCACTCATACTTCAGATAGAGCACTAATCTCCAGAATCTATAAAGAACTCAAAAAACTCTACTCCAAGAATTCAAATAATCCAGTCGACAAATGGGCTAAGGAAATGAATAGACACTTCACAGAAGAAGATCTACAAGCAATCAACAAACATATGGAAAAATGCTCAACATCTCTAGTAATAAGAGAAATGCAAATCAAAACCACCCCAAGATTCCTTCTCACCCCAATTAGAATGGCGATTATCAAGAATACGAGCAACAACAGGTGTTGGCGAGGATGTGGGGAGAAAGGTACACTCATACATTGCTGATGGGACTGCAAATTAGTGCAGCCACTCTGGAAAGCAGTGTGGAGATTCCTTAGAAAACTTGGAATGGACCCTCCATTTGACCCAGCTATCCCACTCCTTGGCCTATACCCAAAGGACTTAAAATCAGCATACTACAGAGATACAGCCACATCAATGTTCATAGCTGCTCAATTCACAATAGCCAGACTGTGGAACCAACCTAGATGCCCTTCAATTGATGAGTGGATAAAGAAGCTGTGGTATATATATATACAATGGAATATTACTCAGTCATAAAGAATGATAAAATTATGGCATTTGCAGGCAAAGGGATGAAATTGGAGAATATCATGCTAAATGATATAAGCCAATCTCAAAAAGCCAAAGGAAGAATGATATCGCTAATAAGTGGATGATGACACATAATGGGGGGAGGGAAGGGTTTGTGTCAGGGTTAGAGTTAGGGTTAGGGAGGGGGGCAGGTATGGAGGAAGAAAGCTATGTATAGAAGGAAAAGAGGGGTGGGAGGGGTGGGGGGAGGGGAAAAATAACAGAATGAATCAAACAACATTAGTCTATGTAAATTTATGATTACACAAATGGTATGCCTTTATGCCATGTCCAAACAGAGAAACAACATGTATCCCATTTGTTTACAATAAAAGAAAAAGACTCACCTTCACGTCCTGAAGTAGGTGGGGCCCAGAGAGCCAAGCCATCTGGGGAGTGAGACTACTGAGCAGGGAGAAGGCTCTCCAGTGATGCAATTGAGCTGCCCAGCGGAGCTCGGTTTATCTGGTCTACTGTCTGCCACATGAACTTCAGGGCGCCAACCTCCGGGTGTCAGGGTTGCCTTCAACTGGCAATCACATCTCCCGTGGGTGACAAATGGACTCCACCCTGAGCGACAAATCACTCTCAGGTCACTGCGTTTCTTTTTAAGAATGTTTGCTAAAGGTTTTTGGTAGCTTCCCTTTATTGAAGGTGTTCTCTTTCTATTTTGAATTTTGTTATTATTTGTTGTTGTATTTTGCAAAATGTCTTTTCTTTTTTTGAGATAATAATGTTTATCTTTTGTTAGTTCAATGTGTTCTGTAACTAGATTTTCTAATGTTGAGCTGTCTTGTATTTTCAGAATAAACATTAGCTAACAATGGTTTGTATTTATTTTATTTCTCATTTGTCAGATGATTTTAGGTTAGGTTTACTTAATAGTTCTGGAAATTAAGATTGTGAAGGTGAGAGACCTTTATAAGTAGTACTGATTTAACCTCAGATGACAAACTAATGGCTAATGGCTTATTAGTATAAAATAAGAATGACTTCTATATAAGATATTTATTTTTCACTCAACAGGGATTTTTGAAAGTACTTATCTAAAAATAAGTTCAGAAACTGTGAATCTTAGTATATAGACATTATGGCATTTTGGAATTTATAATCTAATGATAATTTGGGTGTATTTTTTGTGTTGGGGTGGTGGTTGAGGGAGGTAATGTGTGACTACAAAAAAATGGGAAGTTGTTATCTAATTAATAATTTAGTAAAGATCATAATTTGATGCATGTTTTATTTGGTGTTTTGAATAGAATTTTTTTTAGTTTTACTTTCTGTTTTTGGTTTTTATTGCTTAAGGCTTTCTTTGGTTGTTACATTAGAATGTTCTTCTGAACTTGTCTTTTCCTTGACTGTTCTCATTTGTGATTATAGTCATGGATCATTTAAAACAAGGATATATTTTGGTACATACATAGTAAGGTGATTTGTTCATTGTGTGAACTTCATAGGATGTATTTACATAAACTAAGATAGATATGACATTACTAGGCAATATCATTTATGGGACCACCATGGTAAATGTGGTCTGTTACTAAAGGAAATGATATTACACTGGCACATGACCTTACTTAGGTTTTAAAATCAAACTTTCTTAAAATATTTTTGAAGATTAATATGTTGAAAACAATTATTTAGTAAAAAGAGATATGATACAAGGAAGTTTGTCTCTCAAGTAACCTAAGAGAAATCAGTGAATTTAAAGTAATTATCATTGCATTTAAAATGATAAAAAACATTAAAAACATTAAAGATAAATAACAGAAATTCTAAATTTGAGAAAAATACAGTAGACAATTATCATATATAATGTATAAAAATTATAAAACAGCTATTGTGTAAAGTGATTACATCTAATACAATACTAATGATTTATAGAATTATTTGTAATGTATATTAGCTTATATTTTCTCTTTGTAAAATATATGTTGACCTTCCCATAGCCTTCCAATCACTTCTAAATTTCTTATGATTTACATGGGGACAAATTGACTTCTATCCTTGCCACATATTCAGAGACACTTTTGTTCTTAATTACAATGTGATATGTACTTAATGTATAATTTTTAGTTGAGCATTTAATTTTTCAATTTTTTTCTTTTTATATGTGACAGCAGAATGTATTTTGATATATCATACATACATGGAGTATAACTTCCCATTCTTGAAGTTCATTATACATGATGTGGAGTTTACACCAATTGTGTATTCATACATGAACATATAGTAAAGTTATGTCTGATTCATTCTACTTTCTTTCCCATTTCAAACCCTCCTTCCTTCCCCTTATGCCCTCCTGTCCAATTTGATGAAACTACACACAAACATGCACACACACACACGCATGTGCACACACACCACATATTGTGAGTCGGCATCCACATATCAGAGAGAACATTCAGCCTTTGGTTTTTTGGGATTGGCTTGTTTCACTTGGCATACTAGTCTCCAGCTCCATCCATTTGCCAACCAACACTGTAATTTTGTTCTTCTTTATAGCTTATGTTTCATCATGTATGTGCACCACATTTTCTTTGTTCATCTGTTGAGGGGCACCTAGGTTGGTTCCATGTCTTGGCTCTTATGAATTGAGCTGCTGTACACATTGATGTGTCCAAGTCACTGTAGTAGGCTGATTTTGTTTTTATTCCTGCATTTTTATTGAGATCATTATTTTACCCTCATAAATGTTTTTCAAAATCCATTCCTACATCTTTTCTTTCTTTATTCCTTTTTCTTTCCTTCTTCTTTTTGAGGGGAGGGGTAATCTGAAAAATAGCAGAGCTGAACACCACTTTTACAATATGCTTCTCAGTTTAATATATACCTTTAACAATTATCTGTAAAAGCTGCAACCTAATCATCACAGAAAAATACAGCACCGTGTTGAGTTGGATGCATTGCATAAATAACTTTCAAGCGTCTCCCAGAACATTTTGTAGTTAGAAACAAGGGTCATTGTCCTATTTTTAAAAAAATTACACATAAAATACATCCCTGTGTTTCTCCAATTTCAGATTTCTAGATAATAGTAATCTTATAGTTGTTTGGCAAATCACTTTATCATGTATTTCACATTACCATTATTGATTAAGAATTCTTCTAATTGATAAATTGCAATATGCAATATTTAAAAGTCCAGAAAAGTTAAATATTTAAGGTAACAATTATAGTTTAATCAAAACTCATAGAATTTAATACAAATTATAACTCTATTCCTGATTGCCTAGGGTGAATGTTCAGGAAGCATTAAATTTTAGCCCTTTTCTTTGGTTACATCTGATATAGGGACCAGTTTACATATATGATAGCAGAGTTAATATAACAGCTTTACTTTAACAGTTTTTTTCTTTTTTTTTTGTAAACAAATGGAATGCATGTTGTTCCTCTGTTTGTACATAGAGTAAAGGCATACCACTTGTGTAACCATAAATTTACATAGGGTAATGTTGTTTGATTCATTCTGTTATTTTTTCCCTTCCCACATCTCTCCCACCTCTGATTTCCCTCTATACAGTCCTTCCTTCCTCCATTCGTGCCCCCCTCCCTAACCCTAACACTAACCCCTCCCACCCCCCATTATGTGTCATCATCCACTTCTCAGCGAGATCATTCATCCTTTGGATTTTTGAGATTGGCTTATCCCATTTAGCATGATATTCTCCAATTTCATCCGATTTGCCTGCAAAGGCCATAATTTTATCATTCTTTATGGCTGAGTAATATTCCATTGAATATACCACAGTTTCTTTATCCATTAATCAACTGAAGGATATCTAGGTTGGTTCCACAATCTCGCTATTGTGAATTGAGCAGCTGTGAACACTGATGTGGCTATATCTCTGTAGTATGCTGATTTTAAGTCCTTTGGGTATAGGCTAAGGAGTGGGATAACAGGGTCAAATGGTGGGTACATTTCGACAATTCTAAGGAATCTCCACACTGCTTTCCAGAGTGGCTGCACTAATTAGCAACCCCACCAGCAATGTATGAGTGTACCTTTTTCCCCACATCCTTGCCAACATCTAATGTTGCTTCTGTTCTTCATAGTTGCGATTCTAATTGGGGTTAGATGGAATCTTAGGGTAGTTTTGATTTGCATTTCTCTTATTACTAGAGATGTTGAACATTTTTTCATGTATCTGATGATTGCTTGTAGATCTTCTCTGAAGTATCTGTTCATATCCTTAGCCCATTTGATTGGATTATTTGAATTCTTGGTGCACAGTTTTTTGAGTTCTTTATAGATTCTGGAAATTAGTGTTGCATCTGAATTATGAGTGGCAAAGATTTTCTCCTACTCTGTAGGCAATCTCTTCACATTACCGATAGTTGCCTTTGATGAGAGAAAGCTTTTTAGTTTGAATCTATCCCAGTTGTAGATTCTTGCTTTTGTTTCTTGTGCTATGGGAGTCCTGTTAAGGAAGTCTGGTCCTAAGTCAACATGATGAAGATTTGGAACTACTTTTTCTTCTATAAGATGCAGTGTCTGTGGTCTGATTCTGAGGTCCTTGATCCATTTTGAGTTGAGTGTTGTGCAGGGTTAGAGATAGGGGTTTAATTTCATTCTGTTGCATATGGATTTCCAGTTTTCCCAGCATCATTTGTTGAAGAGGCTATCTTTTCTCCATTGCATGTTTTTGGCACCCTTGTCTAGTATGAGAAATTGTATTTATTTGGATTTGTGTCCATATCTTCTATTCTTTATCATTGATCTACCTGTCAATTTTGGTACAAATACCATGCCGTTTTTGTAACTATTGCTTTGTACTATAGTTGAAGTTCTGGTACTGTGATACCCCCTGCTTTGCTCATTCTGCTAAGGATTGCTTTAGCTATTCTGGGTTTCTTATTCTTCCAGATGAATTTCATAATTGCTTGCTCTATTTCTGTAAAGTACATCATTGGGATTTTAATTGGAATTGCATTGAATCTGTGTAGCACTTTAGGTAGTATGGCCATTTTGACCATATTAATTCTGCCTATCAAAGAACCTGGGATATCTTTCCATCTTCTAAGATTTTCTTTAATTACTTTCTTTAGTGTTCTGTATTTCTCATTGTAGATGTCTTTCACCTCTTCTGTTAGATTGATTCTCAATTATTTTATTTTTTTCTAGGCTATTGTGAATGGGGTAGTTTTCCTAACTTCTCTTTCTGAAGATTCATCACTTATGTATAAAAATGCATTGGATTTATGAGTATTTATCATGTAACCTGCTACTTTACTGAATACACTTATGTGTTCTAAAAGTTTTCTGGTGCAATTTCCTGGTTCCTCTAAATATATAATCATGTCATCTGTGAACAGGGATAGTTTGAGTTCTTATTTTCCTATTCATATCACTTAAATTTCTTTGGTTTGTCTAATTGCTCTGGCTTGAGTTTCAAGGACGATGTTGAATAGAAGTGGTGAAAGAGGGCATCCCTGCCTTGCTCCAGCTTTTATGGGGAATGCTTTGAGTTTTTCAATATTTAGAATGATATTGGCCATGGGCTTAGCGTAGATGGCCTTTACAATGTTAAGGTATGTTCCCACTATCCCTATTTTTTCTAGTGTTTTGAGCATGAAGGGGTGCTGTATTTTATCAAATCCTTTTTCTGCATCTATCAAAATAATCATGTGTCTTAACTTTAAGTCTGTTGATAAGGTGAATGACATTTATTGATTTCCAGATGTAGAAGCAACCTTGCATCCGGGATAAAACACACTTGATTGTAGTGCACTATCTTTTTCATATATTTTTATATGCGATTTCATAAAATTTTGTTGAGAATTTTTGCAAGGATGTTCATTAAGGATTTTGGTCTGAAATTTTCTTTCCTTGATGTGTCTCTGTCTGATTTAGGTATCAGTGTGATATTGGCTTCATAGAATGAGTTTGGGAGGGTTCCCTCCTCTTCTATTTCATGGAATACTTTGAGGAGTATTGGAATGAGCTCTTCTTTAAAGTTTTTGTAGAACTCAGCGGAGAACCCACCTGGTCCTGGACTTTTCTTTGTTGGTAGGCTTTTGATGACCTCTTCTATTTCATTGCTTGAAATTGATATATTTAAGTTGTCTATGTCCTCCTGGTTCAGTTTAGTTAATTCATATGTCTCTAGAAACTTGTTGATGTCTTCGAGGTTTTCTGTTTTTTTGGAGTATAGGTTTTCAAAATAGCTTCTAATTATGTTTTGTATTTCACTCGTGTCTGTAGTGATATTTCCTTGTTCCTTCGGGATTTTAGTAATTTGAGTTTTCTCTCTCTTTCTCTTTGTTATTGTGGCTAAGGGTTTATCAATTTTGTTTATATCTTCAAAGAACCAACTCTTTATTTTGTTAGTTTTTCGGTTGTTTCCTTTGTTTCAATTTTGTTGACTTCAGCTCTAATTTTAACTATTTCCTGTCTTCTACTACTTTTGGTGTTGGTCTGCTCTTCTTTTTCTAGGACTTTGAGCTGTAGTGTTAAGTTGTTTATTTTTTGATTTTATTCTTCATTTGTTGAATGCGCTCCATGAAATATATCTTCCTCTAAGTACTGCTTTCATAGTGTCCCAGAAATTTTGATATATGTCTTTGTTCTCATTTACTTCTAAGAATTTTTTTATTTCCCTCCAGATGTCTTCTGTTATCCATTCATCATATAATAGTTTATTATTTAATCTCCAGGTATTGGAGAAGATTCTGATTTTATTCTGTCATTTATTTCTAATTTCAATCCATTTTGATCCAATAGAATTGAAGGTAGTATCTCTATCTTCTTGTATTTGCTAACATTAGCTTTGTGGCATAAAACATGGTCTATTTTAGAGAAGGATCCATGTGCTGCTGAGAAGAAAGTGTATTTGTTCTTTGTTGCCTGGTATATTCTACATATGTCCATTAAGTCTAAATTGATTGTGTTATTGAGATCTGTGGTTTCTTTATTCAGTTTTTGTTTGGAAGATCTATCTAGTGATGAGAAAGTTGTGCTAAAATTGCCTAGTATTATTGTGTTGTGGTCTATTTGATTTCTGAAATTGAGAAGGATTTGTTTGACATACATTGATGAGTCAAAGTTCAGGGCATAGGAATTTATGATTGTTATGTCTTGCTGATTTATGCTTCCCTTAAACAGTATGTAATGTCCTTCTTTATCCCTTCTGACTAGTTTTGGCTTGAAGTCCACATTATCTGAAATGAGCATGGATATTCCATCTTTTTTGCTGTGTCCATGTGCATGGTATGTTTTTTCCCATCCTTTCACCTTTAGTCTGTGGGTACCTTTTTCTATGAGAAGAGTCTCTTGCTGACAGCATATTGTTGGATTTTTCTTCTTAATCCAATATGCCAGTCTATGTCTTTTGATTGATGAGTTCAGGCCATTAACATTCAGGGTTATTATTGTAATATGATTTTTATTCCCACTCACTTGACTCATTTTTGTGTTTTGATATGATTGATTTCTCCTTTATTTGGCTATTCCTTTAGGAGGGTTCCTCCCATTGCTGATTGCATCATTGTTTTTCATCTCTTCCTCATGGAATAGTTTGCTGAGAATGTTCTGTAATGCCAGCTTTCTTTTTGTAAATTCTTTTAGCTTTTGTTTATCATGGAAGGATTTTATTTCGTCGTCAAATCTGAAAGTAAGTTTTGCTGGTTATAAGATTCTTGGTTGGCATCTATTTTTTTTCAGGGCTTGGTAAATGTTGTTCCAGGCTCTTCTAGCTTTTAGGGTCTGGATTTAAAAATCTGCTGATATTTTTATTGGTTTCCCCCTGAATGTAATATGACTCTTTTCTCTTGCAGCCTTTAAAATTCTGTCTTTATTTTGTATGTTAGGTATTTTCATAATAATATGCCTTGGTGTGGGTCTGTTGTAATTTTGTCTATTTGGAGTCCTATAAGCCTCTTGTACCTGGTTTTCCATTTCATTCTTCAGATTTGGGAAATTTTCTGATATTATTTCATTGAATATTGTTCATTGCTTTGGTTTGTTTCTCCAAGCCTTCCTCAATCCCAATAATTCCTAAATTTGGCCTTTTCATGTTATCCCATAATTCTTGTAGATTCTTTTCATGATTTCTTACCATTTTCTCTGTTTGGTCAATTTTGTTTTCAAGATTAAATATTTTGTCTTCAATGTTTGAGGTTCTGTCTTTCAGGTGTTCTATCCTATTGGTTATGCTTTCTATGGAGTTTTTAACTTGGTTTATTGTTTCCTTCCTTTCAAGGATTTCTGTTTGTTTGTTTTTTTTCAGTATCTCTAACTCTTTATTGAAATGATCTTTTGCTTCTCGTATTTGCTCTTCTAACTGTTGATTGGTGCTATCCTTTAATGCCTGCATTTGCTCTTTCACGTCCTCATTTGTTTCTCTGATTGTTTTAATTATGTACATTCTGAACTCCCTTTCTGACATTTCTTCTGCTGTGCTATCATTGGGTTTTATTGATATAGTTTCTAGGTTTGTTTGGGACATTTTCTTCCCTTGTTTTCTCATATTGGTCTGATATCAATGGGACTCAGATTTCCTCTATTGTCTTATACTGTCCCTGTAGATTTCCAGTATATCACCTCCCAGCCTGCAGTAGCCTGAAGTCTTGGAGGAAGTTGATAATGCAGTGCTTCCGAAGAAAGCTGCCCCTAGCCCGCTACTGGGTCCTGTGCTGGGGGCTGGTTCTGCGTGGAAACCCTCTCACTGGTGGTCCTGCTCCTGGAAGCTGGCTCTAGACAGGGCCTGCCCCCGCCTGAGGGAGCTGGGTTGCTCAGGGGAAAGCCTCTCCCTGTCCTGCCTTGGTCCCAGAAGCTGCCTGCAGGCTGGGCTCACCGCTAGGTTCAGGGCTTGGGTTCTGCTTTATGTGGAAAAGCTCTCACTGGGTGGGTCTGCTCTGAGAACCTGGCTGTGGACCATGCCTGTCATGGGAGGGAGCAGGGCTGCTTGGGAAGTCTCTCACTGCCCTGCCCTGATCTGAGAAGCCACCTGCGGGCCAGGGCCCACCGCTGGTTCCAGGGCTTGGGGTTGGCTCTGTGCAGAAAATCTCTCACTGGGAAGGCATTCTCCTAGAAGCTGGCTGTGGATCACACCTCCTGCTGGAGGGAGAAGGGCTGCTTGGGGAAGACTCTCGCTGCCCTGCCCTGCTCCAAACAGCTGTCTACTGTCCAGGCCTGCCGCACAGGCTGAGCTTCACCCAGTGGGAGAGACTCATCCTGCGGCTTTATGTTGGTCCAAGTCTCTCAATACCTCCCCTTCTTGAATCCTGAGTTCTGAAGCGATGGGAGATGCAGTCACCCTCTTGTCCACCATCTTGGATCTCCCTCATGCACACATTTTTAAGGGCTGTTCTTTCTCCTCACCCTTAGTAGTATGTGCACATTGCCCTTTGCCCTAGGAACCTATGGATACAAGAGAAATAAACTGACTACTATGCCTAGAATCTTGTCTATGTGCAGAATTAAAAAACAGAACTTTGTAGTTTGGCTAAATCCCTCATACTGGAAAACAGTCTTAACTCTCTGGCAGTTTCCTAGTATGTCCTAGGCTCTCTGGTGTATAAACCTAATGCAACCAGACATTAATAAACTAGTTTCTCTAGTTTATTAATTTTCAATTATTTTAAATTTATATTTCTATTAGTGCATTATAGTTTTACATATTAGTGAGGTTCATTTACACATATTCATAAATGCACATAATTGGGTCTATTTTGATCCCCAGTGCTATCCTGTACCCACTCTCCCTTCCTAAATATTTTTTGATTACTTGTAAGCCTCTTCTCTTCAATGAAAATTTAAGAATCAGTGTATCAAATATGACAGAAATTTATAGATCAATTTGGGAGTTACTAATTTGCTTATTTACTTTTTGTGGTGCTGGGGATCGAACCTAGGACTCCAACTGTGCCAGGTAAGTGCTCTACATTCCTAGTCATGTTATTTTAACATTTGATCATTTCCTTCAATTAATAATGTATTTTAAAAATCATATTTTCTTACTGACTCATAAAAATACAATTGAATTTTTTATATTGATTCTGCTTCTGGCAACCTTGTAAGTTTAAGTTTCTTATTAATTATAATAAATTGTACTCATCTTCTGTTGGATTCTCTGTAGTAATAGGTGCACTTGTTTAGAAATGTCAATAAGTCTTTGATATGTCTCCCTTCAAGAGGTGGAACCTAATACAGATCTCTTTCTTCACATGGGCTAGACTTAGTGAGTTTATTTTAACAAATAAGAAAACAGTGGAAGAGATGGTGAGATTTCTGAGATTTGGTTATGAAGGAGACTGTAGCTTCCATTCTGCCTTCTCTCTGTCTTTTTCTTTCTCTGACATCTTGCTCTGGGGAAGCCAACTATCATGTCATGAGGACACACAGGCACCCTGTGTAAAGGCTCAGATGGTTTTGAACTGAGGCCTCCAGCCAGTGGGGAAGAAAATGAGGCTGTCCTGCCAATAGCCATGGGAGGGAGCCATCTTGGGAATGGATACTCTGGTTCCAGTCAAACTTTCGAGAGGACCATGGCCTTATCAGACATTTTGAGTACAACCTCCTGAGAGACCTGGAGCCCCCAAGCAGCTTCTAGATTTCTGACTCTCAGAAAACTTTTGAAGTAATACAGACTTTTTGAAAAGAGAAAAATTTAGCATTTATTTTATTATGATTATATAAATATTATTCACAACAGTCACATAGTGTACTAAGAAAAAACTGATTTTCTCATGTAACCCTTTGCTTTTCCTAGAGTTAACAATTGTTTCTTCTCTTTCTTTTATATTTGCTTGTGTTCTTTGAACCTCTTAGCAGTTCTTTCACCTTTAATGTCCCAGTTACTCTCTATCCTCAGGCCAAGATTCAGAGTTGGAAAGGCTAAAAGAATTCTTAACTTCTTTTCAACTTTAGGAATCTCACTCTGTACCCAGTGAGATAAAGTTCTTAAAAAAGAACTGATTAGTTGACTAATCAAAGAAATCTTATCTTTTCTCATTCTTAAGTTTGTTTTGTTTTTCCTCTAACAACTTTACTGATAACTTGACATAGAGAAATTGTATTCATTTTAAGGTGTACAATTTGGTGTTTTGATATACATATATATTGTAAAATGATTACCACATTCCAGACAATTAAAAAATTGATCACCTCTGCAAAGTTACCATTTTTTGTATTTGTGTGTGTGTATGTGTTGAGATTTACTTTAAAATTGGTCACCTACAAATTTGCCCATTTTCCTCTCTCTTAGACCCAGATTTTTAAATAGTCCTTAGCATGTTCTAGGTCCTCAACAAACACTTACTAAATGAACTGATGAAAATCTACAGATTTTTTCAGTGACAAGGATTCTATGAAAAGATATTTTTGCCTTTTGTTCTAGAGTGCAGTTTTCTAATGAAAGATCAATTATAATACTGAACTTTGGGTTCATGTAAAATTTTTCCTCCAATTTTTTTAGCAGTGTGTCATACATTTGTTATTTTAATATCTGTTGTAGATAATAGCAGATATTAAGACAAATTGAGCTTATAATACAGGAGGAAATTGACTTGGCCCAAACCACATAGAGAGTTGTAGGAATGCTTTTATGTCATATATCTAGTCATTTCTTTTCTTCTATTGAAATTACCTGTCCTTCCAAAAATGTGAATTAAGTGTTCAGTTGATCCTTCAACAATTATATAAGTAGTACCAAACTAACTCTTAGGAAGTAGTTACCATTGAGAATTTGTACACTAGCTGTTTTGCAAATATTTCCTTTGGCTATGAAAATTTAAATGCACTGAGATAATGAAAGTGTCCAAAGTCTAATTATTTTTCATAAGGTGTGCATTGCCATTCTGGATGTTTGCTTCTCTTGTATTTCTTTCCTAGGAATTTTTTTAACAGACTTTTCTTTAGGTAAAGGCTGTTATATAAGAATTCCCTGTTTCTAGTACGGAATATGGCCTAGCATAGTTTAAGTACTCAGTAATGTTGAGTGAGAAAATGATGTCCTACTTTTCCAGTAAACTTTCTAAAATTGTTTTTGGTCAGAAGCAGTAAATAGGTCATTCCTGCCTTACCTGGCTCCCGTCCTGGCCGAGGATGGGCAGGTCCCCCGCTTTTCCTGCCTTGCCTGGCTCCCGTCCTGGCTGAGGATGGGCAGGTCCCCCGTTTTCCCTGCCTTGCCTGGCTCCCGTCCTGGCCAAGGATGGGTAGGTCCCCCGCTTTCCCTGCCTTGCCTGGCTCCTGTCCTGGGGAAGCTGCTCTGTTCGGCTCTGGCTGGGGGCACAGGGAGGACAAGGCAGCGTGCAGCAGAGGTGGAAACAGCTCAGGCTCTGCCCAGAGTGAGGGCCCAGCCTGCTGACCACACCTGGGCCATGGCCTCCCCTCTGCAGTTACAGGTGCCTCCAGGCGATGTTGACTCCTCTTAGGGTCAGAGGGTGCAGGGCCTCGCCCATGTGAGGCTGCTGTGGTCAGCCTGAAGACTCGGCCTCAGCCCTGGGAGCCTGGTGTGTGGCAATGGATCCTGCAGGAGAGCCAGCACCATCCCTGGTCTTGCTGCTGGACCCAGAGGTGGTGCCAAGTGTTTGCAGGGACCCTGGGGATCCCAGGAGCTGAGCCCCCGTCACCAAGGCCCCACACTGGGTGTCAGCTCTGCCGGGGCAGCAGTGCTTCTGCCAGGGCCATCCAGTGCTTTCCTTGTCCCAGGTCCCCAGCAGCCGTGGATAGACGCCTGGGTGGGTGGCCAAAGGGGCCATGTCATACAGGCCCAGATCCGCGGCTCCCCTCGGGGACATCTCCGCATCCCAGGCTGACCACAACCAGGTGCTCACTGGTGTCCATGCCGATCAATTCCAATTTCAGTTTCTCTGTTGTATTTTGGGGACAAGAAGTTTTACTTTTTGGTCAAAAACATTTTTAAGGCCTTGAGCAGTCATGTCTTCTGAGCCAGGAAGGAGGAGATGCTGAGCAGTGGTTCTCCACGGGGTCCTTCCCTGAGGCGGTGGGTCCCGCTGGGTGCCGCCCAGCCCTGCCGGCTCCTGCCTGCTGCCGGAGGCCCCTGCCCCTGACAGCCTGTGCAGCTGCCCAGGGCCACCCACTTCAGCCCCGCGTCCCCTAGGACGTCTCTCCCGCCCTGGAGTCCACCAGCCAATCCTGCCAGCCTCACCTTCGAGTTTGTCAGAGGCTCTGTGAAGTCCTGTGACCCTGGCCTCTGGCTGGAGAGCTGCCCTGGAAGGACAGGCTTCTTTCCTCCTGGGCTGCGGGCCTCCCTTGTCTCTCCTGCTCCTGGGCAGAGGTGGCCCCCTGCTGCCTGTGCTCACAAAGTGTCTCCAGTGTGCAGAGCAGAGCGGGATCTTCTTTAAAGTCAATTACGTTTCACTGATCGCCGGGCAAGAGAGAAACACAAGAGCAAATCTCCTGTAATGGTGCCCAATGCAGAGCCGGCTGTGTTCAGCGCGAGCTCTGGGGCCGGGGCCTGCAGCCCTGCTGCCCACCATGAGGCCGCAGCAGGCCACCCCGGCCCCCTGGCCAGAAACGCGCTCCCCTGGATTTGGGCCCCACCCAGGCCCCAGCCTTGGCCCCCAGACTCTGCTCGGTGTCTGAGCCCCTCCCGTGGGCAGGCCTCACACTTCTGCTCGCTTCTGTCTTCCTTGCCACCCTGCCCAGTGGAAGCCCAGGGACAGAGCTCGTGGATTCAGGAGGGTGCTGTCCCCCGGGTGGACGACGCGTCACACGGGCCACTGGCCACAGTGGCCGGGTGGGTAGAGGGTGGGTGGTGGGTGGTGGGTTGTTGGTGGGTGGAGGGTGAGTGGAGGGAGGGTGGAGGGTTGTTGGTGGGAGGAGGGCGGGTGGAGGGAGGGTGGTGGGTAGTGGGTTGTTGGCGGGTGGAGGGTAGGTGACTAGTGGGTGGGTGAGTGATGCTGAGCCCTGCCCCGTGAGCAGAGACCCTCGCACTGGGGTCTCCACATGGCCATAGGGTACATCGGTTGTGAATTCCTCTTCCAGAGGTGGCTGCCGGCCATTGCAAACCCAGGCCTCCTTGCCGCTTAGAGGAGCTCTCACTTTCCATTAGAGAGGGTGGTGTGGATGGGGCAGCCCTCTGTCCAGTGAGGGCACACAGGCCCAGGGTGGCAGGACCCAACCCCGAAATGTGTCTTCAAAGTGACCAGGTTTGTGCTGCCTGGGGAGAGACCGTGGAAGAGCCTGGGAGCCCCTGTCCACAGCTTCAGACTAGGGGCTTGGTAAACAGCTTCATGTGGAGTCAGGTCCAGGCTGCCAGGACCTGAACCTGAGAAGTCCACACGTCTTATGGACGTCATGGGTTCTTTAGCCAAGTGCTCAGCAAATCCAGACTCTCCAAAGAGAGTCACAGCCACGAGCGTGCTGCTCTGGAGGACACACTCGCTCCTGGCCTGGCTCTGTGGCCCTCCTGTGGGTGGACCCCCGCTCAGGGACACAGCTGCAGAAAGGCCAGTGAGCCGAGCTGTAAGCTGGCTCTGCGCTCCGCTCCAGCTGCGCCATCCCAGTGGGACTGTCTCCATGACCTGGCTCCTGGATGTGGCCTCCTGCAGTCCTTGCTGGTGCTGAGGTCCTCCCACTGCCCACGGCACCGCAGGGCACTCTACCTCATCTTAGAAGGGCACCCTCATCCAGCCTGCATGGAGTGGCCAGCCAGGACTAGCCCTCTGTCCTGAGAGCCCTGCCCAGGACCCAGGAGTGACCAGAGGCCCAAGGTGTGCAGGCTGATCTGCCCATTCCATGGCGGCTGGCCCTCAGCTCTCAGCCTATGTGCCCAGTGCCCTCAGTGTCCTTCCATGTCTGCCCTCAAAACTCTGCGTCCTCCTCAGTTCCTGCTCACTCTCAGCAGGTGGCCCCTCCCTGCTGAAACCCTGAAGAGTCAGGTGGAAAGGGTGTCCCTGAAGGGTCCAGGGCCAGGGGACAGGGGCCAAGGCAGCATGGCTGTTCTCAGAGGCTGTTGCCCTCATGTAGGGCCACATGCAACAGCAACAGTGGACGTTAGTGATAAACCCTGGGACGGCTCCCTCGTTGCCCCTCACCTGAGTCAGTCATGGGCCTAAATAAACGCCAGTGTGTCCTGTGCTGCCCTGGCAAATGGCTCTACCTGAAAGGTAGGAGGGTGGCTCTGCCCCCAAGTCCTCCTGGCCTCTAGGTCTCTCTGTCAGATGTCCCCAGCTGGGGACATGACGTGTCCAGCCGCGGCCTGGCCGTGGGAGCTGCCATCACCCAGTCTCTGCCCAGAGTCAGTGGTCACTCCTGGGCCCGTGCTGGACACCACGGCTACAGTCTGCCTCCCGACACTGAGGCGAAGCTGGGTGGTCTGAGCTCAGATGGGCTCTCTCACCTGTGGAGGGTCAGGGTGGCCTTCCTGCTGCTCAGCTGGACTTCGGCAGCTGGGGTCCCAGGCCAGAGCCTCCTCACATTGCTGTGGGCCCTGGAATCCACTGCTGCTCAGGCTGTGTGAGTCACAGCCCAGGCGGCACCCCGTGCCCAGAGGTCCAGTCCGTGGGCACCTGTGGTTGCCACGGTGGTGGGACAGGTGTCTGGCCTAGCCCCTCGGCCTTCATGTTGTGTGGTCAGTCTGGGGCTCAGCGCCGTGGCGTGGGACCCTCCCGGGCTGCGTTGCTTGTCTCAGGCGGTGCTGGACTTGCTGTCCTAGAGCATCCCCTCTGGGCTTGCTTTAAGTCCTTCAGGTGGGTCCACAGTGGCCAGCAGCAGAGTCAACAGCCCTGCTGTGAAGACCAGGACCTCCTTGGATCTCTGCGGAATGTTCTGGGGTCACTGGGCTGTGCTGCCCCATGGCACTCCCAGCCTGCCTGAGCTCTGTGGTGTCCAGGGAGCAGCCCTGGTTGTTCTAGACTGGCAAGTGCCTGGGCCAGGCCCTGTGGACCCACCTTCATCTCCCTGATCCCAGATCTGAGCCAGGGGCCCTAGGGTGGAGCTAGAGACAGGCCCCTCCTGGGCTCCATCAGGTGACCCCTGCAGCCTGGATTCCTGCCCTCCAGTGTCTTGGGCAGTGGCCTTGAGCCTCTACTCCTCTGTGGGCTCCTTGTTTCGATGCAGCTGGGGAAGGCCATGGTGGACGAGGACCACGTGGTGCCCCTGAAGATGTGCGTGAGCCTCACTCAGGCATGGGGAGGCCTGTGGACATGGGGCCTTTGAATATGTAGTCGATTTGCAGATCTCGAGGTGAGACCGAGCTGGGCGATCCCAGTGGACACTGAGTGCAAGGACAAGTGTCTTCACAGGGACAGGAAAAGGACAGACTCGCAGGACAGGAGGGACAGGGAAAGGGATGGACTCACAGGACAGGCCCCACATGAGGTCCGAGCCACTGGGGTCATCTCACCATGTGGTCAGCTGAGGGTCGGCCTTCTGCTTTATTCCACCAAAGGACAGAAACACGTGCGGCCACCAACTAGATGCTGAGCACCACAGGCAACATCGCATGGCCGGCTGAGACCCGCAGCTGGACGTGGGGAGAGGCCCCGGGCAAGTGCCAGCTGTGCCAGGGACGCCCAGGCCTCGCCCACAGACCCAAGAACTGCTGAAATGCAAATTGCTTCGTCACCTGCTTTCTTCTCTCTGAGAGCAGGGAGGTCACTCTCCTCCAGACACAGCCCTCCCTGAGGCCCATGGGTCCCTGGAGGGGCAGCGTCCCTGGCCTGAGCCCCAGCCCTAGGGGCTGCCTCCTGGCCGAGGGGCCGGCATCTGCCCTGAGGCTCCCTGCAAACTCCCCACAGCCCCCACCTGTGGCGGAGGTCACCTGGCCTGACCCAGGACAGCACCCTGAGACGCTCTGGGCCAACCCCACCGCTGGCTTCTGCTGCTGGAGGCCCATGACATCCTGGGGAAGAGTCCGCCCACAGACATGGACATGGTTGTCAGCATGTGGGGCTGGCTCCTCCTGCCCTCCCCAAAGTACTTCCAGGTCTCCTGTACTGTTGGTCACCTGGCATGGGGCCAGGCGGCCATCCCTGCAATGCCTCCTGCATCCTGCTGGTGTTCCCACGCTGCCTTCGAAGCCTCTGCACTCTGCGTTCTGCACAGTGGCCGTCTGCTGCCCACCGGGGCTCTGGCTCTTGCCCCCTGGGCGTCTCTGGTCCTTGCTGTTGGGTGGGCCCTGAGGTCAGCTCTGGCAATTGGTTGAGTGGACACAGCCTGTGTCTTCTCTGGGCTGGAGATCGCTGCTGGTGCCGGGCTGGGGTGGCGATGTGCTGGCAGCCTGGGTCCCCGAGGAGGGTGCCTACTGGGGCCAGATCTGCCTGCCCCGTGGGCACCATGGAGACCTGGGCCGCCCACCTCTGCAGAGCTGTGCAGCACCACAGCCCGTGCGGGCCCAGCAACACCTGCGGTGCTGACCGTCCTGGGGTTCAGGTGCAGACAGAGCCTTGGTCCCTTCCTGCCGCACACACTGGCCATGCTTTGTGCAGTTCTGAGCTTGTTTCAGTGTCTGGAGTGGAAGAGGCCGAGACAGCGCCCAGACACCCCACTGCAGCCCAGCCGTCGCCCCCACCAGCGACGCTCCTCTGATCTGATGCCTGGGCCCTCCCGGAGCCCCCTGTGCCCTGCTGGACTTAGGGCTGGACTTCTGCAGGCAGAGGGCCTCCCAAGGTGGCCTGAGTGCAGAGGGCCAGGAGGTGGCTAGGCAGACAGGCGGGAGGCAAGGCGGCACGCGGGGGGCCTGGGAAGAGAGGCAGCAGCCCAGACTGTTTCTGCAGATGGCAGGGTCCTCCTTCCTGGGCCTCGGGCCTGAGAAACCCCTCCGCCCAGTCGCATCTGCCTCCTCCCGCCCTCCCCAGACCTGCCAAGCCCAGCTGCGCCGCTGGCCCTGGGGCTCCTGAGTCCCAGACCTGGTTATCAGTGGCCTGAGCTGCCGGGAGAAGCCGCAGTCTATTAAGATTTAAAGAGATTTAGTGTAACAGGACAAGCAGGGAAAGAAATTTAATTTAGTGATAAAAAAGTAATCAAATCTCAACCTGCAGACAGAGAACAGTCGCTGAGTTGCCGATTGTTCCCAGACATCAACATGTGGTCCATTATGGAGCAATTAACCTGCTGCTGGTGTTCCAGCACGCGGCCTGGCCAAGCGGGGCAGAGGCACGACCTGAACCCGGTTCTCACGCTGCAGGGAGGGGCGGAGCTCAGGTGGGCCCAGAGCTTCTCCTTTGTCCCTTTCACAGAGTCAGACTCCCTCAGCTGTGGCCTCAGCGCGGTCCACAGCTGCGGCAGGTGCATCCTGTATGCAGAGTGTGCAGAGTGCTCAGGGCTCTGGGCACGTCCACACCTGCACAGGAGCCGCGTGGCCCTTGTGGAGGGCGCCCGTGGCCGGGGGTGGAGGGGGTGCAGGGTGTGGGGATATGCAGGCCCTTGCTCTGCCCACATCACCACAGCAGCTGGCCGCCCTTTCTTAGAACTCCAACAGCCCCCCGCCCCTGGCTCTTATCCGGGGCCCCAAGGACCCGCCTGGACTGCCCGACCTTGTCCTGCCCCCGCTTGGGCTTGCCTGCTGGGGCCCTAACTTCCTGGCTTCTCCATGTGGCCTGCACCTTCTCCAGACAGTGGGGAGGAGGGTCACCACCTGCAAGCCTCCTCAGGCCTCCTGCTGCTGGTGACCCACCAGACCCATGTCTCCTTCTCTGCTTCCCAGCCTTGAATCTCTGGCCCCTCACTCTTATCTGTAAGGTTGCCTGTCCGAGTCAGGATCCACCCTAAGTCCAGGGCAGCCCCACCTTCCCACCCTGCTGGAGGGGCAGGCCCCAATTCCAGGAAGGCCTGCATAGGTGCTGGGTGCCAGACGGGATGTGGGTTTGGGGGATGATGTTCCCCTCCAGGTGGGAGCCCAGCGGACCCACAATGTTCCAGATACGGCAGAGTCTGTGGGTGGGCCAAGCTGAGGAGGCCCTGACCAACTGGCCAGGGCCGTGTGCTGGGCTGGGAGTTTGCTGAATGGTGGGAACAGCTCCCAGGGTCTCTGGCAGCCTGCCCCACACCTGCCCACAGCCCGCTGAGCTGATCTCCACAGGGACTCCCCATTCTGGGAAGAGCCAGCCTGGTCCCAGGAGCCACCAACCCTTCCTGACCCTCTGGAAGGAGCGGGTCCAGCTGGACACCCCAGCCTGGGGGCAGGGCCGAGTGCCCAGCTGCAGACTGAAGGTCCTGCTCTGCTGGTCCTGGGCGCAGGTGCCCAATCGCACCCTTCTGGATATTCCACCCCATGCTGTGGCTGTGAGTGCTGCCCTTTATGTGGCCATCACGGTGAGGCCAAGCGGGCAGTGCCCAGCCCTGGTGCTCCCGGGCACGCAGGCTTCTGGGGCAGCACAAGCTGCCCTGTGTGTGGAGGCAGCATCTGGAACTCTGAGCAGTGGGCTTTCTGCACCTGAGGTTGCTCCTGGGTCCCTAGGGAGCCCCACGGCTCCGTTAGGTTTCTTGGCTCTGCGCCCTCTCCCTGCATATGCTGTTAGTTTGTCATCACCTGGATTCTTATTTTTATTGAGTTAATATTATTAAGTTTGTTTTACCATGAAAACACATGAGACCCTGTGCCTGGGTGTGGTTGGGTGACATTAGCCTGGCTGTGTGGGCTAGCCTCATCTCCGTGGTGAGCTAGCCTCCTCTCCATCGTAGGCTAGCCTCCTCTCCGTGGTAGGCTAGCCTCCTCTCTGTGGTGTGCTAGCCTCCTCTCTGTGGTAGGCTAGCCTCCTCTCTGTGGTGTGCTAGCCTCCTCTCTGTGGTAGGCTAGCCTCCTCTCCGTGGTGGGCTAGCCTCATCTCTGTGGTGGGCTAGCCTCCTCTCTGTGACAGACCTACTTCTTGGTCTTCTGGAGGAAGGAAGTGGGGCTGAGATGTCTCCTGTGGTGTGGGCTGCCCGGGATCTGGGTGTGCCCTCTGTCCTGGAGGGGCCAACGGTGCTGGGCGTCTGCCACACGTACCTCCTCTTCCTGTCCCTGAGAGCGCCGTGCCTGTCCAGTGCAGCAGTGTGCCTCACAGACCCGAGCCTCCTACTCGCCACCCCTGCAGTCCGGGCTCCGTGGCTGATCTGGCACGGGGGTCCTCCCACCCCGTCTCCCTGGTCTTCCTGAGGTCAGGCCTGATGGCTGAGGCTGCAGCATCATCCTGGAGCCATGAGGAGACTGAAGATGTTCTCTTGCTAACCCCCTCTGCCACCAGACAAGGCCAAGCAGCACCCCTGACTCTCCCTGGTATGTCGAAGCCCCAGGGATGTGGGAAGGGCGGGTCTAGTTCCATGCCCAGGGGTGGGGCCTGGGCTGGCTGCCCAAGCTCAGCCCTGGTGGGGCAGTTCTCACTCCCCACAGCTGACCTGTGCCCCTGTGTGCCAGGCTCTGTCTCCTGGAGGCTGATGGTCCTAGTGACCTGAGCCCCCACACTCCACCTGGCCTCTGCTGCCCCAGGGCTGCCCATCGCTGCTGGGAGCCTGTTGCCCGGCATCCCACAGTGTTGGGGACACTGACAGGAGGCTCTGTGCGTGCCAGCTCACCAGTCTCTCCCTTAGGCAGTCTGTGCTAGCCTCAGGTTGGCCGTGGCAATATGGGGTACCTGGGGGCTGCTCTGAGCTGCTGCAGTGGGTGATCAACATCTACGTGTCTCTCTGAGGTCACATCATCCGTCCACCTCTCTCAGTGCTGTGGGGTCTGCCTGGGGTGCGCCCACATGCCAGGAGGGCTTGCCGCTGCTCTGGATGGGTGCAGCCTCTCCCCATGTGCACAGGTTCAGAGATAAAGGGAGGAGCAGAGGCCAAGAGTCAGTCCCTCCCACAGGGCAGCAGGATAACCATCACAAGGCTGGGAGGGGTCAAGAGAGGGTGGAGGGTGCAGGGACGGTGATGGGGATGGTAGTGGGGTCTGGGGTGGGGAGCCGCCCACCCCTTACCCAACTGTTCCAGGCAGGCTGGTTGTCCATCAGTCAGTCAGCTGGGGTCACTGGGCTTCTACTGTCTCTGTGCCTGGGGATGGACTTGGTAAGAAGCAAGCTGATGAGGTCTTCACCCTCATGGGGTCTCCAGCCTGTGGGACAGGTCATGGATGGCCATTGTTCCAGACTGCAAGGTGCATGGAGGAGGGGACAGAGTGAGAGGTGAGTTCAGGGCCTGACCTGCTCTGGGGTCCTCGGGCAGCCCCAGGTGCACAGTGGTGCAGAGCTGGAGGCAGTACTGGCCACGCCAGGTAACAGCAGTGTGGCTGTGTGGTCAGGGCCCTGAGCTAAGTCAGGACTGATTCCTGTGGCCCAACTGTGTCTGCACAGAGAGTGCAGAGTGAGCTAAGTGGGCACCATGTTGCAGAGCACTGAGCTTTGTCTGCACAGTGAGTGCAGAGTGAGCTAAGTGGGCACCATGTTGCAGAGCACTGAGCTTTGTCTGCACAGAGAGTGCAGAGTGAGCTAAGTGGGCACCATGTTGCAGAGCACTAAGTGAGTGCAGAGTGAGCTAAGGGCACCATGTTGCAGAGCACTGAGCCTTGGAGGGTGCTACTGAGCACCACCAGAGGCAGAGCCAAGGGCCCTGGGAAGAGCCCCGGTAGCCTGGAGAGCGGCTGGAGGGAGGCCTGGGCCTGGGCTTAGAGCTGAGCTTGCCTGTCTGGGTCAGGAACCGGCTCCTGAACAGGAGCAGGACGGCTCCCCAGGAGAAATCCAGGTGCTTTCCAAGCTGGACACTGCCTTCCTCACGGCAGAGGAGCAGTCTGTCTCAGCAGGTGAGCTCAGGGGCAGGGCCAAGTGACCACAGGAGGAGTAGCAGTGAAGGACAGCCTCTTCTCTGGGATGGGGACTGCGTGACTTACTGCACCTGGTGGAGACCAGGGCCTCCGCCTCTCAACACCAGCAGCAGGGGAGGCCAGCACCCCTCCACCCTCCCCGGTGGACATGCCAGGTCCCTGTGTCAGCTAACCACACGGACTGAGGCAGCTCCTGCTGAGCAGTGCCCAGGGAAGCCCGAGGCTCCCTCCACCTCCATCCTTCCTGGCACCAGGGCACAGAAAGGGTCCTTGAAGAGGGGACGTGGGCTCTCCTTCAGGGCAGCCAGCCCTTGGCTGAGTTGAGCCTTACGCCTAAGACCAGCTGGACGATGGCCATGAGAGGTGGCTGGACAGGATAGAAAACCTCACCGGTAGGGAAATGGCTGAGGGCCTCTCATGCCCGTGCAGGACTTCAGGCCTGGAGGGGCCTCCTGGAAGCCCAGGCCCTGCTCCTCCAGAGGGTCCTGGGCTCTGTACAGGCAGCTGTCTGTCCAGCACAGCATGGGCTAAGGGGGAGACAGGAGGGCAGCCGGCACTCCCACCAGTGTTCCTCAGCTCCTAGGAGGTCCAGGCTGTGCGGGGCTGTGTCTGCTCCTCGTCCTGGAGGTGCAACATGGACCCCAGGTCTGGGCCTTCCAACCCATCAGGAGGACAGGAACTTGTCAGCCACTCCCGCTTCTGTGGCCGTGAGATTTGGTGAGCGCTGTGGGAGAAAGATGGGCTGGGGAGGGACTGCAGACCGCGGCTGCCGCCCTTGTGGGAGGGACACCCAGAAGTAGCCTGAGCGACTGGACTGCGAGGGGAGAGTGCTAGCAGGGGCCAGGCAGGGACGAGGCCCGAGGAGGCAGAGGAGGCCCCCAGCAAAGCCCGGGAGTACCAGGGTGGTCAGCACTGATGGATATGGAGAGTCAGAAATTCCCAAGATAACGATGCCTGAGGAACAGGAGGGTGTGGAAATGAAGCCATGTGTTGACGGCTTTCAGCCCCCAGACCAGGGTTTCCCAGCTGCCGGCTGCAGGCAGGGAGCCATCTCCTCACCTCAGAGGAGAGTCTCCAGGAGGCCTTGTCTCCTCCAAAGGAGACCCTAGGCAGCCCCTTCCCACAGACCTTGACTGAAAGGCCCACAGTCCTGACAGCAAAACTGACTTGCTCAGGAGACCACCCCTCAAATGACCCTAAGCAAAACTGACATGCTCACTAGGCCACCCCTCAAATGACGCTAAGCAAAACTGACTTGCTCACTAGACCACCCCTCAAATAACCTAAGCAAAACTGACATGCTCACAAGACCACCCCTCAAATAACCCTAAGCAAAACTGACATGCTCACTAGACCACCCTTCAAATAACCCTAAGCAAATCTGACTTACTCACTAGACCACCCCTCAAATGACCCTAAGCAAAACTGACATGCTCACTAGACCACCCCTCAGATAACCCTAAGCAAATCTGACTTACTCACTAGACCACCCCTCAAATGACCCTAAGCAAAACTGACTTGCTCATGAGACCACCCTCAAATAACCTACATGAACCAGCCCCTTTCTTTGTTCAGTGGCTCGTCTACCAGCAGAGTGAGCCTCGGGTGCCATTTCAAACCCCTGAATGGGGAGCTGAGATGCCACCTGGGGCTTGCATCCTGCTGGTCTCTCTGAGAGAACAAGCACAGCGAGGCATTTGGCTGGTGGGCTGGGCCCGGGGGTCTTGTGGTCAACGGCAGGCTGGGGTCTTACTCTGAGTGGTGTGGGTTCTGGGCCTGCAGGGGCCAGCACACTGAGGGTCCTGCAGGAACAGAGACTTCTCCAGGGCCTGCTGGGCAGCATGGGGCCCTGAGGCCAGGCCCACCCACAGTGGTGTGGTGTGGGGGATGATTCTGGGGAGCTCTGGACTCCCTCAGATGCCCCAGAGGACAGGCCAGTGGAGCCTTCAGATGGAAGGGTCCTGTGCGGCCCAGAGGCCACCGAGACCTCGAGGTGTGGGGAGGCGTTTGGCCATCTGCTTGAAGAACCTGATGGCCAGGTGCTCTGGGACCTTCCAAAGGCAGAAGTCACAGTCACTGCAGAGGCTGAGGACAACCTGGCAGGTCAACGCAGACCCCAAGCAACCCTAGGGAGAGTTGGGGCCTGAGAGAGGCGCCATGCAGAACTGGTCCTCCCTGCCTGGAGACGGTCGGGCAGAGAGACTTGCACACTGGAGCTCAGAAGCTGGGGGCGGGGCTCCTGCCAGCTCCACCCTGGGGCCCTGGGTGTGGCCCTCACGTGCTGCCTGTGCCACGCAGCCTGGCAGCAGCCCTGGCTTCCCGTTCCTCCAAGTGCAGGCTTCCCGCCTGACCAGGGAAAGGCTCGGAGTCTCTTCCCCTTTCTGGTTTGTTTTCAAAGGACTGTTCTGCAAGCTGTTCTGCACCTCAGGAACACAAGAGAGGAAGTATGGCTCCCCACAGGGCTGCGTCTCAGTACTACATACAATTTTCCTAACAACTTTATCAAGGGAAATGGCTCACCAGGACGTACCATCTGCCTTTTGGGAAACTGCCGCCTCTGGAGCTTTGAGCCCAGTGCAAAGGTGGTCCTCAAGTGTGAGGTGGAGGTGGGGACTCTGCAGGAGAGGCAGCTTCCCATCTGAACTCTGCAGCCCTCCCCAGTTGCTGCTTGGCCCTACAGGTGCAGATGGCCTCACCATCTGACACTGCTGGGAGGCAGTAGCTCTTCCTGTGTGGTTTAGTAAAGAAGTAAATTAATTTGCCTGCCCAATTAAGCACACATCACAGCTTTGCTGGGTAACAAGCAGCCCCTCAGACACTGAGAGTCCAGAAGTAAACATTCAACTTTGTTCATGCGTCCGTGGTCTGCTGTGGGTCAGTGGCAGCTCTGTTCACTTCTCCCAGGCTCTCTGGGTCTGGCCTCAGTTGAGAAGACCCACTGTCCTCTGGTAGGCTGGCCAGGCACACTGTTACAGGGCAAGAGGGGAGTCCTGCGTCAGCACTGTGACAAAATGCCTGAGTAAGCACCTTAAGAACAAGGAAGCTTCATTTTGATTCACAGTCTCCATGGCTCCAGTCCATGGCAGCTGGGAGGCAGAGGGAGGGGCTCAGGTCCCCATCCCCTCCCAGGCTCACCCCCACCGGACTTCCTCCCACTCCCACCTCCAGACGCCCACCTCCCTCACACCGCAGGCTGGCTGCCATGCCCCCAGCTCTGCCAGGTCCCCACGGTAGCAGGAGCTGCATGAAAGGCACAGGTGCTTTCCAAGCCCGAGTTGATAGTAGCTGTTGAGCATGTGGGAGAGGAAAGGAAGACACAGGTCTGGAGAGGCCAGTCAGCTGCGAGCAAGCCCGAGGTAGCGGTGGCCCCGGCGCCTTCTGAGGCTGCAGCAGAATCCACCCATGGGCTGCTGGCAGCTGCTGTGAGCCTCCGTGTTCCCAGGAGCTCCATCCCTGCTTCTGTCTCCCTGTGGTCATCTTGTCCTGTCCGCGTGACTTTGTCCAGATTTCCATTCTTATAAGGATGCCAGGCACACCAGATCAGGGTCACCAAACCTCAGGGTGGCCTCGTCCTAATGACATCCTCAATGCCCTATTTCCAAACCAGGTCCTGGTGATAGGACTCCAGCCTGTGGGCTCGGGGGACAGAGTTGACTACAGTAGCCATTTGGGAACCTGCAACCCTGGGAAGGTTCCCTGCGCTCTGTGGGGGCTGCCTCCCTTGTCTGAATTGTGGACTTGTTCCACCCAAGGTCCTGAGGATTTCAGAACACTGTGAGCTGGTCCACATTGGTGGAACTCGGCATATAAGCACCGGTACTACCAACAGCAACAAGAACGCAGCCCGTTTTATCCACCCCCATCCAAGCTCCTGTCTGCTCCATGTCCTGCCCCAGAATCCCTTCGATGCTCACAGCCAGGCCCAGGAGGGTGTCTGCTCCCCATGGTGCCCAGCAGCTGAAGCCCCTCCACATCTGCAGCTGTCTCCTCATCCAATGCAAGCCTGGGAGGGGCTCAGAACACCTGTGCTATGGTGAAATCCCCAAGATTCCTCCTTAAACGCAGCAACAAAGCTTTCATTAATTCTCCATAGTGTAAATGTTCCCACAGGCTCCAATTACAGGCTCCTCTGGAACTGAGTTTTCCCAAACAAGCACCATTTAAATTTGAATATAAAACTCATTGCTCAGCAGGGCTACTGGGATTCCCAAGAGCTAGGCCTGGACAAGAGAGCAGCCTGGGCCCTGGGTCCTCTTTCCATGAGCCCCTCCTTTCCCTGAGATACCCCTACCCTGGGGTCCCCTTCCCACTGGGTTCCTCAGCACTACCATTATCATCATCATCACCATCACCACCCTCGCCATCACCACCACCATCACCATGATCACCACCATCACCACCATCACCATCATCACCACCATCACCATCATCACCACCATCACCATCATCACCACCATCATCATCACCATCACCATCATCACCACCACCATCACCATCACCACCACCACCATCATCACCACTATCACCATCACCACCATCATCACCACCATCACCATCATCACCATCACCATAATCACCACCACCATCACCATAATCACCATCACCATCATCACCACCACTACCAACACCTTCACCATCATCATCACACATGCACAAAAACCCACCCTCTCTCTCCAGTTTTATTTTGGGTCCTCTGGCCACAACAGGAGCTTCTCAAAACGTGCAGGTGCTGCCATCAGTACAACTCCTGATCCACACGATAAGTCAGAGCAGAGAGTGTGGGTGGGTGTGTGGAGCAGGGTCAGAGGGCAGAGTGCCCCTCGCACAGTCCCCTGCAGGAAGCAGTGCAGCTGGCTCAGCTCCCTGTCCACCGAGGAAGCCAGCATCCATTTCCTTCTCTTGTACCAAGGTTTCTGGAGGAGCCAGTACTCCACGTCCACTGGTGGAGCTGAGACGGGACAACACTCAGTTCCAGGAAGAGTCCACAGCCCATCCCCCTGTTGGCACATCCCAAGCACAGGGTGGGTTCCAGGGTGGCCCATGGCGCACATCAGGGCAAGGCAACTTCTGCATGTATGTTTCTAGAAGGTGGCAAACCTGCTCTTCTTCCTTTGCATTTGCACGTCTGGTGGGATATGGTGAGGAGTTCTGGGTTGTTTTCACCAGCAATGGGGAGCCAGGCAGAGTGAAGCTCTGGGTGGGGATGCCAGCATCCTTGGTGCCACCTGACCCTCCGTAGAAGCACAGCCTGCTCCTGCCTTCTCTGAGTCGGGTCCCGTCATGCACCAGCATCTCTGCTGCCCGCCTCCTTCCTGTGGTGACTTTCCTGGAAAGGTCCCAGCCAGTCTGGCTTCCGCAGGGCTCAGAGATCACCATGTCCACTCAGCTGCTAGCTGATGAGCCGCCCACTTCTATGACATGGTACACAGGCTGGTGTCAGCTGAGTTGCCCATGGGATCCACGAGCAGTGGACCCTCTCAGGACTGGGCTGCCCCGCCCCCCGTCCAACTATGGTGGCACCTTGGCTGGGATTCTCAGGCCAAAGAGACCTATGCTCCTTACCCTCTGTGTCTCCGGGGTCTATCCTTGGAGACTCTGAGCTGAGCCTGCTGTTCCTGGGGAGCAGGCCGGGATGGGCACTGGCTCCTTGATCATTAGGGGTGGAACTTGGAGGCCAGTCCCCGGGCTCCCATTTCCAGGCCCTCTGCAAGGAGCTGTGGCTGACTGTTCTCCTGGCCACACGGAAGTTTGGAGATGGCCTCAATGTGCCCACAGACTCATGGGCTGGAAGCCGGTCCCCTAACCAGCAGTGACCCACCAGCAGGACCTTTAAGAGTTGGGCCTCACAGGGGGTGATGGGCACGGCTCCACACTCTGAACTTTCCTTATGCAGTGTCCAGCTTCAGGTTCTGTGTGTGGAAATAGACATCGCCCAAGGCACAGGGTCTCCCTGTCCCTGGGTGGCTCTCCCAGTTCAGAAGCCCTGGTCCACACCCACTCCTCAAACAGAGGCCAGGGTCTCTGTCTCTGACGTGCTCACAAATCAGAAGGGGAGATGACTGGCAAGATGGGAGGTGTCCAGGCTAGCCCACCCTCGTGCCTGAGACCCCCACTCAGCCTCCCTGCTCTTTGGTCCTGTTACTGCCCCATTAGGAGGTGCCTCCCCCAGGTGGCCTGCATCCCACTGCCTTTAGGTCTCCTAGTCACCAGATGTGTCCTTGGAGACAAGCAGGGACAGAAATGGCATGCGGCCGCAGAGAGGAGCTCATACTGGCCATGTGCACACTTCAGGCCTGGCTCTGTGTCTCCTGGAACATCGCCTGGACATTCTGGCTGTGTCCCTCTGGCCCCAAGGCCAAGGCCAGGCCTCGCTTTGCAGCCCGGGGCTCTGGAGGAGGGGCTTCTCTGCACAGGGCCTGTCCTCCACTCGACTCCACTGGGGGAGCAGGCGGAGCCTTGCTTACCCGACCCCTTCCTCTTCTCGGAATTCCAAGGACATCCCGGCCTTTCCCCCAGTGCAAGCATCTCTCCAGCTGGCCAGGGTTGGGCACAGATGGCAGCAGGTTACCCCTCTATCCCCAGGGCCCTCATCGGGGCTCAGCAGGGCTCAGACCTTGTGGGTGGCCTGCTCTGCCAGCCCAGGCCACACGGAGGAGCGTCCTGAGAAGAGGCAGGGCAGAGGCCGCTGAACTGCTTCCCACACATGGTCCCAGCGATCCTCACACAAGGCCGTCGCTGGTGTGCACAGGGCCAGGGGCTCCTGTAGGCTCTTGCCGCTCAGCCTGCCCCAGGACTCCTCTGGGCCCAGCAAGCCCAGGGCACGTCTATGGTCAACGCCAGAACCAAAGCCCAATAGGCCACAGACTCGCGAACAGGGGAGCCCTGCATCCGGCGTCCTGGTAGCCGGAGCCCCCACCCAGGGTCCCGCCCTGCCCCCATCCCAGAACCCCGCCCGGCTCCCCACCCCCTGTGCCCAGCAGCAGGCTCTGGGCTGCTGGCAGGAGACACAGAGAGGCTGGGCGGCCATGGAGCCGCCATATGCTGGCTCCCGAGAAGCGGTTCCTCAAGTGCTCCAAGCACCCTCTTCCTGCCAATGTGCAAGCCCGGCTCCCCTCCGCACTGGCCCAGACGCCCAGCGGAGGGAGGAAGCAGAAACAGAAGCAGCGGGGGATGCCCTGGGACAGGGTTCTCGCCAGGAGGAGGAAGCAGTGCCAGAGAGCAGCTCCATCCTGAAGATCACCTGGAGGGGGTCACGTCTGCTAGATAAGCAGCGACTGTGACAGCCGTCCTCAGCTGCGGTCAAGGGGCCAGGCTCCGAAGGCCTCTGTCCATTGTCCCCCAGCCCAGCCAGGGCTGTCCCAGAGGGCACACATGGGCCACCGGCCCCTCGGGAGCCCTTGGTCTTAGCTTCCCGGGGGAAAGGCTGCCGGGTGAGGGTCAGGTCTGGCAGCTCTGTGCGGGCTGTAGGGAGCCTGGGGAGCCTGGACACAGGGACAGCCCTGCCCAGGCTCCCTGCTGCCAGGTGTGGTCCTGTGGTGGGTTCTGACCCTGGGCGTGACAGGCACAATGGCTTCCCTCCCCAGAAGGACCACCAAAGTCCTCACACGGCTCCTTGGTGGCTCCCAGCCTCAGAGGTGGACGGACCCACAGGCCAGGCCAGGTGCCCGGGGCCCTGGTGACAGACCACGTGCTGGCGGTGGACGAAGCTTCTTCAAGGCCCAAGCAGGCAGTCGTTGGCACTCGTGGTGAGGTGGAGCTGCTGCTGCTGCAGGTGCTGCCATGGCTCCCAGCCAGCCAGGGCTCAGTCGGGGCTGCCCTGCAGCAGGGGACAGAAAGCCCCCGAGGGGCCTGAGCAGCACCGCAGCATGCCCACTCCTGTAGCTCAGGAGCACATGCTGGAAGTCCAGGCCTGGACAGGCAGGGCCCTGGGCCACACCCAGGCAGCAGGGTCCCCCTGCTTGCTCTGCAGTGGGCTGGCCAGGTGTTCTTGCCAAGGCCAGGGACCTCAGGGATGGGCTCCAGCTCTGGTGGACTCTGGTGGGGTCCTGGGTCTGGGGATGATGTCCAGGAAAGGCACCTGGACCTAGGGAGGCTCAGAGGCATCCTGTGTGGAGAAAGTGTCTGTCCAAGCTGAGGGGCGTCCACTGGAGTCCAGGAGGGCCCAGGGCCAGTGCACGTGGCAGGGAGGCAGGGCACGTGGGAGGAGGGAGGAGGGCAGCTGCCTGGCCCTCACACCCTGTCCTATGGAGCCTGCCCCCTCAGGAACTCCTCCTGTTGGGCACTTGGTCCCAGAATCCACAGGAGGGCCCAGGCTGGCCAGCAGAGCCCTGGGTACAGCTCTCTTTCCTCCCAGTGGAGAGGATGAGGCTCTTGGTCTGACCCTGGGCTTCAGATGGGAGGAGGGAGGCAGGCTTTCCTCTCCCAGTGGACTCTGCTCTGAGCTCCGGGCAGCTGGGCTGCTTGCTCTGCAGCTGGCTGCAGACCCTTCCTGCGAGACCCTGCCCGTGCCAGTTAGTGCACATGGACTTCCTTACTTGCAACCAAAACAACCCCAGCAGCACAGGAGGGAAGGAGGGAGGAAGCAGAATGGAGGGAGTGGGCGGTCCCCTGGGCTGGGCCTTTCCGCCTCGCTGTGACACACTTCCGGCCACTGGAGTCTCCGCGGTAGCTGAGCCCTGGATCGTGACTCAGGTGTGGCCGCGGCATGACCAGGTGTGCTCAGGAACAGGTGAGGCCAGCTCCACCTCACGGGTCCCTGAAATCTGGTCTCAGGGGTCTTCTCGGCCCGCCACCCCTCCCACCCTCAAGTACTGCACTTGATGTCCTTCATGTGGGCAGTGGACACCCTTCCGGTCTCACACGCATTCTCTGTCTTGTAGGAGGGTGACACATGCTTCAGGAAACACTGAGAGCCGGTCCCGGGTCTCACTGTGGTGTGGGTGTGGTCTGCCTGTGTCCCCAAAGGGCCCCACACAGCTGTGGGAGGTGGTGGCACCTCCAGGGCCTGGTGGAGGCCATCTGCTCACTGCTCTGCCCTTGGAATGGCCGGCGTGGCTCTTGGGCCCCAGTCTGCTCTGGGAGCTGGGTGACCAGGCGTGAGCCTGGCCGAGCCCCCTCGCCTCCTGCCTAAACCCCATGGGAGCTCCTCGGCACACAGGGCTCCTCCTGGGTCCTCTGCCAGGTCATCAGGCCACCCAGCGGCCCTCCCAGAGGCCAAGCAGGTGGGGCCCTGATCACAGACTCGGCTCCAGAACTGAGGGCGACGGGCCCCTTTTCCACCAGACCCCCAGCCTCAGGTTGTGCTGAGACAGCCTCCAACTTGGCTGGTGCCCAGGGTTCTGGCCAGGACGGTATGTCCAGACACGACCTCCGGGGTCCATGTGCCCTCTACAGACCTCCACTGTAGGTGCTCTGGAGCTACCTCTGCCTGGGTGCAGCCGCCAAGTGCCCGGGACACCAGGCTCCCTCCTCTGGTCTAGCTGGGGCTCTCAGGAGTGGATTGTGCTGGAATTTGGGTCCGGGTCCCATCCACAGGGCATCCAGTGGGAGGGTGGAATCTGAGAACGAGGTCTGTCCCCCATGGCCCTGCAGCTAGTGGCCCCCTCCTCTGCCCACAGGTGACCCTGCCCTGGTGGAAGCCGCCCCCAGAGGAGGATGGCCTCACCCAGCCTCGTCTCTGTGGCAAGAGCCCTCTGCCCAGGCAGGGAACCTTCCTGGGACCCATTTCACCTTCAGGAGGAGAGGGAGGCAGGTGGCCTGGCAGGCACCCCTGGGCAAGTCTTGCCTCTCTCTGCACCAACTGGACGGTGTCTGGAGCGTGGACAGCAGACAAGGGCAGGGAAATTATATAACTTATTACAGCTTGTTTAAAAATTATCTGGATTTAATTGATCAATTAGGTTAAATTATAGAGCAGTGAGAGCTGGCAGGAGCCCAGGCCAGCGCTGGCAGATCTGAAAAGCCCACATTCCTGGCCCCTGAGCCTTGAGGCCAGAATGGATCTTAGAGTTTCTTGCAGTTGTTCTAGATGGTTCTCTTAGAACCACAGCAAGCCAGGTGACATCCTCGTGATGGAAGGCCTCCTGAATCCCAGAGGGTCACATGTGAGCAGGTCCATCATGGAGTCACACAGGAACCAGCTCTACAAGGCCCTCAGAGGGGGCTCTGCTGGCTTGCCCTCCATCTTGGCCAGTGTGTCCTTATAGGGGAGCAGCCACAGAGCAGCAGAGAGTGCTGAAGGGAAGGCTGCCAGGTTGACCTGTGTTCTTATTTGCAGATGGGGAAACTTTACATATGATGGCCCAGAAGTGCTGACTCTGTCGGAGATGGAGTGCTAGGCTCTAGGTCACCAAGACAGCCTCAGAATGTGGGAGCCAGGTAGGCCAGCTCCTACGACCTGCTCCTATGACCTCTGCCTGGCATGAGAACGTGATGGGAGGGCTCCCAGGTGGGAGGGCCCTGTGCGTGCCCCAGAGCAGGCGAGGCCCGGTATGGCCAGGCGGGTCTGCTCCCATGCACCATTTTGGCCCCAGGAAATCCTGCCCAGCAGGGGTGGGAAGAACGGCAAACACACTTTCTTTCCTGGGACAAAAGGGCAT
Source organism: Sciurus vulgaris (assembly GCF_902686455.1). Classification (NCBI taxonomy): domain Eukaryota; kingdom Metazoa; phylum Chordata; class Mammalia; order Rodentia; family Sciuridae; genus Sciurus; species Sciurus vulgaris. The sequence continues at coordinate 1,583,985 of NW_027632875.1, read as the reverse complement.
TGCTTTTCCCCTGCAGGAGGTAGTGGGGTGAAGGCAGAGTGGGCGGCACTGCCCCAGTGCTGGCTGGTCAGCTCAGCCCACGTGGCATGGCCACAGCTGCCCCTCGCTCTCCCCACCCCCTCCTCTGCTGGAAAGCCCTCTCTGGGCACACCCAGTACCCTGACCTCCCTGGGCCTGCCCCAGGTCACTGGTTCTCTGACCTGCCTGGGGAGGGACCCAGCTGGACCGGGCAGCTGCCCCATGGCCCCCACTTCTGAACCATCTCCAGAGACTCCTGAGGGCCCTGGTGCTCACCGGGCCCCCAACTTTTCCCTCGGCTCCCAACTGGACATCGTGGTCACTCTGCCTCTCGGCATGAGCACAGCCTGCATTCTTTGCACACCATCTACCTGGGCAGATGCCTACGGCTCCCTCCCTGCTGGCCTGGACACTGGAAATCACCCACCATGAATGGAGACAGCTGCTCATCTTCACAGGGGGACCGGGCGGATGCCCAGAGGGACCACAGGAGGGTCTGGGCTGGGTGGATGCCAGCTATGGACACCAGGCTCAGGTGGGCTAGGTGGACTCCAGCCATGGACGCCAGGCTCAGGATGGGTTGGGTGGACACCAGCCATGGATGCCAGGCTCAGGTGGGCTGGGTGGACTCCTGCCGTGGACACCAGGCTCAGGTGGGCTGGGGGGACACCAGCCATGGATGCAGGAAGCTGCTCCTCTGGAGACGGCATCTGATCTGGGACATGGTTGTGGATGCTGTCTGTGGAAGCTGGCCTGGCTCCAGAGATGAGTCCCTGGAGATCCTCCCTCCCTCCAGGCGCTGCCGGTGATGCCCAGCTGTGCGTGAGGGCAGAGACAAGTGGGTGCGTCACACTGGGGCAGTGTTTGCTGACTGCTGGCCACAGCAAGAGCATGCTGGGGACGCCATGGCGAGGGCCAGCCTCACCGCCCTGAGGGCCCTGAGGGTGTCGTCATGAAGAACGTGTTGCATGATTCTGGCCAGCCTGCTGCTTCGCTCTGAGATGAGAGGCAGGCCCAGCACCCCATGTGCCCCTGCGGCCCTGGTGACTGCCCAGTGGCTTTGCTGAGCGGCTCATCTTTGGGGAGTTCCGCTGAAAAGCCCGGGTCAGAGAGGCCGCCTGGAGGGGAGAGGGAGCCTGAGGGGCGAATGCCACTATGTAGAGAGGGCTGGCCAGGCAGGGCAGGTGGGCCGCTCTCTCCTGCTGTTCTCGGCTCCCCTGTCTCTGGCTGTGCCCGGGAGGCTGACTTGAAGGCCCTTGAGAGGCTCAGAAGAGTCCCTTGGTGAGTCCTGCAGTCCACAGGGACTCCAACCCTGTAGTACCTTTCCTGGCCTCCCAGGCCTTCCTTTGAAATCTTGGTGGAAGCCTCCACGACCCCCTAACTCTAGCATCCTGCCATCCTATAGAACCAGCACCAGGTGGTTGACACCACAGTCTGCCAGCGTCTTGAGCAGTCGCCAAATCTCCAGGGAGCACAGATGCAGCAGGCTGGGTGTCTGGGCAGCTGAGCTGGGGAAGCAAATTTCTAGGCCCCCTGTGCAAGCAGGGTGCCCACTGGTCTTTTGTCAAATGAATTTTCACTTCTACTCCCTTGAGTCTGATATGGGTGTGGTCTTGCCAGCTCCTGAGATGCTCTCAAGCTGCCTTTTCTAGTGTCTCTGTGCAAAGTATTTAGCATCTCTTCAGTGGTCGTATGTTGTTAACAGTCACACCTTCCTTAGCTCCAGGTTTACTCACGATTTTCTGGCCAAGCTGCACAATTTCAAATCCTTCTACTCTGCTTTCTGCTCCTGATTGTCATGATAAACTTGGCTAAAAGCCACCAACAATATCTACACCCCCTCCTGAATGCTGTGCTGCCTTGAACTTTCTTCTGCTAGTTTAGTTTAAAGCGAGCCTCACGCAAAGCCTCAGGACATGGGCCAAATTAGACAACTTCTTAGCCAGAACACAACACAAATGGTGGCTAGTCCCGTTTCTAAGAGGGTCCTTCTCCCCCGAAACCTCATGAGCCTGGTCCCCACTGTCCACAGTCGTATCCGAGTTCTGGTCCTCCGAGTTCCACCAGAATCACCTTAAGCTCCACTTACAACACTCTAAAGTTTTTCCAGCTTGCTTCTCCAAACTTTCCACCATTCTTTCCCCAGCAAACCAGGTCAAAGATTTCTGAACCACATGGTCAAGTTAGTCACAGCCTTGACCCCGCTCGTGGTATCGATTTCTGTTTTAATTGTCTTTTTCACCACTGTGACCAAAAGGCCAGACAAGAACAGTGTCAAGCGGGGAAAAGCTTGTTTGGGCCTCATGGTTTCAGAAGTCTCAGTCCAGATGTCTGCCTGTGGGTCTAGGCCAAGTGCAGCATAACGTCATGGTGGAAGGGTGAGGAAGAGGAGAGCAGCTCAGAATGAGACGATGAGGAAGCAGAGAGAAGCTCTGCTCTCCAGGGACAAGGTATAAACGCCAAAGTACCCATGTATCCAGCAACCCTTCCTCCAGCCACGCCCCACCAGCCTGCAGCCATCACCCACTTAATCCATTCAAGTGGATTAATGCACCAGAGAGATTAAGACTCTCATGACCCCATTGGTTCACCTCTAAACTTTCTTGCATTGCTTCACGCATGACATTTTGGGGGATACCTCATACCAAAACCATGATCATAGGGCGGAACTTTTTAGCAAACAGTAGAGATTCAGCCCCAAATAGCTTAACCAAAACAAGAAATGTTATATAGCCAGTAGCTGTGTAATGAATGAGTCAAGGACTTCAGGAATAGTTGGATCCAGGAGCTCAGTCATCATTGTCATAACTCGTGTGTGTGTGGTGGGGGTTGATTCCTGTTATTCTTGGTGGTCTCCAGGATGTCCCTGAAGGACAGTGCTGAGCGGATCCTCCCAGTGGCAGAGATTTGGCAGCACCTGGATGTGGCCTTCCTTTGATTATGTGCTGGCTTATGGGCTGTGGTCCAAGGGCCTGGCTGGGTGATCGGGGACTGGGAATGAGTATGACTGGAAACTTGGTGACATTCGGGGTCTCTCGGAGTGGGTGAAGGACATGAGGTGTCTGTGCCCCTGGGAGTGCTCTCCACAGGGGACTCGGCAGAGCGGGGCTTCAACAGCCGGGTTCATCTCAGACCTGTGGCGAGTTCCTTCCTGCTGATCTCAACTCCGGGTTTGCGGTGACCTGTCAGCAGCCCCGGGACACTCCTGCAGCCCTGCCTAGAAGTCGGTGCAGAGGTGCCAGCAGAGTGGACAGGAGTCCCAGGACATCGCCAGCACTGGGAGCCAGAGGCGACTGACCACCAACCCCCAGGGACATGCTCACCTCTCCTCGGTGTGTGGGTGGATCCTCCAAAAGGAGGCTTAGCTCCAGGACTCCACCAGCCTGGCCCAGACTCTCACATGTGCGTGTGCTGTGGTGAGACCCTCCTCCCCTCCATGCCCACTCCTATGTCCTCCCTTCATCCTTCACAGAAGTCTCCTGGTGGGCTTTTTGCAAGGTTAATCCCCTGTGGCATTGTGTGGACACAGCAGCATCAGCAGCTTCAGGCCAAGATTGATCCAGGGGCTCAATCAATCTCTGCCTTTAGGCCTTCACTCTCCCAGCTCCAGGCCTTTCCTGGGGTCTCAGGATTAGCCAGCAGACATTTACTGGCATGGTCACTGGGCACTCAGTATTCTAACCCTAGTCCTGTCCAGCTCTGACCAGCTTGGTCAGGTGTCCATCTGTGAGCCATCAGTCTCCAGGGAAATGGAGCCTCCTGGTTGGCCTGCCTGCTGCAGCCTGGAGCCAGGACAGAGCTGCTCCAAGTCACTGAAGTTGACCAGGGGCTTCTGGAATCCTCGAGCCAGAGGTGCGTCCAGAGTGAGTGGCCAGAAACATGTCCGCTGTGGTAGTTGACCAGGCCACCGGCTCCTCCCAGGGTGCCCAGGCGGAGCCCCTGCCAGCGCCCTCTACGTGTGTCCACAGAACACCAGGCCTGTGTGCTGCCCACGCCGGAGCCTGGCCAGGGCAGTCGGCAGAGTCACCCCCGCCCACAGCTAGCCCCCAAGGATCCCGGCCTCATCCTGAGTCTGTTTCTCCCGCCACGATCCGAGCATGGACTGCCGGGCCCTGGAGCCATTGTGCGTGGCTCACTCTGCCTTCCCGACCTTTGTCCGGCTCCAAGACCCTGGGCAATGATGGTCAAGGGTCCTTGCCAGTCAGAGGGAAGAGGCTGGCCAACCACTGACTGACCCCAGGGCCTTGGGTCCTCCTGCTCGGCCGGCCTGGTTGGGCCAGCCACCTCCTCGGAGCAGATCCTGGAAGCTGGCCCCACTGGCGACCAGGGCTCCAGGGCCCAGTGAGGACAGGTCAACAGGCTCTCAAGCTGACGCCGGTTGGGAGCAGATGGAAGTGAGACTCACTCTGGACCATTTCTGCCTGGAGGAGACACTGTGCTCTGGGTCGGAGCCGGCTGTCCCCTGGCAGAGGGGTCTTCGTGCCCTCTGCAGGCCAGTGTGATGCCGCAAGGCCTCGGGTGCCCCAGTGTGCCCAGCGGACCACGGGCTGGGGATTCTCACGCCTCCCGCCAGGACCTGCATCACGTCCTCAGTCGGGAAGAGGCAAGAAGCCTGCCTGGTGGGCGGGCAGGAGAGCAGGCGTGGATGGGAAAAGAGCTGTGGGTGGGCCGTGGAGAGGCAGGGGGTGGACAGGACAGGGACATGCACCCAGGCCAGAGCCGGGCGCTTGGGATGGCTGGGGGCGGAGGGGCAGTCTGTGGACGCTAGCCTGCTGTGGGAGCAGAGGACTCTGGTGTCACTCAGGGATGGCTGCATAGTGGCCTGGCCCACCTGCATGTGCCACGTCCCCAGGGGACCAGGCCTGAGCAGGAGGACAGAGATGGCCTGCTCTCGTCTCGGGTCGGGGGACTTGGGAGCAGCTGGGTGAGGGGCCCGCAGGACTGTGCCCCACACAGCAAGGTTCCTGGAGGCGGCTCCAGAGGTCACAGGACAGGGTGGTGAGTCTTGGTCTGTCCACGTGCCCAGACGTGTGGCCAGGGGTGCTCTGGATGTAGCTAGAGGCGTCTGGATGGAAGTAACATCTGAGCTGGTGGACTGGGGGCTCCTTGGCCTCTGTGTCTCCGCAGAACCCTGGCTGGCACCCCGCAGGACTGGACAGGGCAGGATTCCTCACAGGGCAGAACAAGGCGGGGCATGTCCGCTCACCAGGTCCCAAGCCTGCCATGATCAGAGGCCCTCACAGCCTAGAGCAGTCGCCTGCCAGGACAGGCTGACCAGAGTCCATGGACACCGCTCCCCCCTCCTCCTTCAAGGGACCAGGGCCACCCTGACTTCCTCCTTCACAGGAACGAGGGCCACCCTGACCTCCAGCTCCTCCTCCACAGGGACCAGGGCCACCCTGACCTCCTCCTTCACAGGCACCAGGGCCACCCTGACCTCCTCCTTCACAGGGACCAGAGCCACCCTGACCTCCTCCTTCACAGGGACCAGGGCCATCCTGACCTCCTGCTCCTCCTTCACAGGGACCAGGGCCTCCTGTGACTCCCTGATGTCCCTGGCGTCTGCACCCCGTGGTGCTGTGGGTCATGCAGAGTCCTGCAGAGAGGCTGGATTGCTCCTGGTGCCTGTGCTCCAAGTGCTGCACGGAGTGGCTACTGTGCCATCTTGCTGGTGACAGTCACCAAGTAGGAGCTCCTTGCTCAGCACCCGTGAGCAGGAAGATGCTTTTTCTTGTTTCTGACTGCGGTGATACAAGGGGGAGGTAAACGGATCAGGACCCAGAACCCCCTGTGGGGTGACTGGGAGGCACACTGCCAGCACCCTTCCTGGGTCTCACAGAACCAGATCCCAGAGCAGGCAGCTGGCAGAGGTCCTCCCTCCTCCGTCCTGGTCCATCAGTTCCACATTGACTTTCATCCACACTTGTAGCTTCATGGTCACCAAATGGCTGCTGCTCTTCTGCCAATCACATCTGAGTTCCAGAGAGGGCAAAGGAAAGAGTGCAGGGGAAATTGGCACACCAGTAGAATCAGCCCCTTCAGTCAGGGAGGAAAACCTTCCTACTAGCCCACCTGGCCTTGCTGGTCACGGCTCAACAATGGCCACCCAGAGACCGACTGTGGACTGGCTCAGACTAGTGGAGATGTGCCTCTGGCTGGAATGGGTGCTGAGGTCCAGAGGCACTTGTTGCTGCCTGAAAAAATGGAAGGTCTTGTGTTGGGGGAGGAGAGGGTCCTGGAAAGCCCTGCCCACGTCTGCCAAGGGCCTGCCCAGGTTCTGGGCTGGGGGCTCGCCTAGGCTGGGGGCTCAGACCTTGAACACAAATGCAGCCAGATATCCCTAGAAACACCACAGAGAGGTGCCCACGCAGCCCGGCCGGAGCAGGGACTCCAGCTCCTTCAGAGCCCGGGACATGGCCAGGAGAGGAGGCCACGTGGGGGCCACTGAGGGAGAGGCGGGGCCTGCAGCGCACCGCGGAGAGGGTGCGGGGGAGCCTGCAGCTTACAGGGCTCCTGCCCTTGTGCCTCAGGGCACCTGCTCTTTTCACCCTGCGGCCACTTCCTGAGGAAGTGCAGGTCCCATGGGGAGCCAGGGCGGGCGGCCGTGGCCTGCGAGGTGCGTCGCTGTGCCTCTGCTTCCCCATCTGAGAAGGGCACAGGGACGATGCCCGGGGAAGGCCACCACGAGGCCAAGGGGCTCCGGGGTGTTCTGCGCAGCCCCTGGCACGCACAAAGGCTCCTAGGCACTCCATGAGCCCAGCCAACTCAGGCTGAGGCCCAGCTGAGGGCGGAATCCACAGAGCGGCAGGGCGGGCGCCGAGCCTGAGGACCCTTACTGCTAGGAGCAGGCCCTGCACTGTGGTCACGGTGCGGCAGGCCTGCGGGAGGCCAAGACAGAGCCTGTGACCCGTCAGGGTGTCTGGGGAGGAAAGGTGGCAGGAAAGGGCAGACCCCACTAGGGCCTGCGACACTCTCTGTTTCTGTCTCTGTCTCTGTGTCTCTGTCTCTCTCTGTCTCTGTCTCTCTGTGTCTCTGTGTCTCTCTGTCTCTCCCTCTGTCTCACCCACACACTCTCTCCTCTCTCTCTCTCTCCTCTCTCTGTCTTTCTCTCAGTCTCTGTCTCTGTGTCTCTCTGTCTCTCTCTCAGTCTCTGTCTGTCTCTCTGTCTCTCCCTCTCTCCCCCTTCTGTATCTCCCTCTCTGTCTCTCTCTGTCTCTGTTTCTTCCTCTGTCTCTGTCTCTCTGTCTCTGTCTCACCCACACACTCTCCCCTTCTGTCTCTCTGTCTCTCTCTCTCTGTCTCTCTCTCTGTGTCTTCCTCTGTCTCTGTCTTTCTGTCTCACACACTCTCTCCTCTCTGTCTCTCTCTCCTCTCTCTGTCTCTCCCTCTATCTGTCTCTCTCTGTGTCTCTCTGCCTCTGTGTCTCTCTGTCTCTTTCTCAGTCTCTGTCTCTCTGTCTCTCCCTCTCTCTGTCTCTATCTCTGCCTCACCTGCATGCTCTCTCCTCTCTGTCTCCCTCTGTCTCTCTGTCCCTCTCTCTCTCTCTGTCTCTCTCTGTCTCTATCTCTCTCTCTGTCTCTGTCTCACCTGCACGCTCTCTCCTCTCTGTCTCTCCCTCTCTCTGTCTCTCTCTTTCTCTCCCTCTCTCTCTGTCTCTATCTCTCTCTGTCTCTGTCTCACCTGCACGCTCTCTCCTCTCTGCCTCTCCCTCTCTGTCTCTCTCTCTGTCTCTCACCTGCATGCTTTCTCCTGTCTCTCTCTGTCTCTCTGTCTCTCTCCTCTCTGTCTCTCTGTCTCTCTCTATCTCTCTGTCTCTGTCACCCACATGCTGTCTCCTCAGCTGGCCTGCTGGGATCATTTCTTCTTAAGAAGGCAGGTGGTGGTGTGGCCTGCGGAGTGCATGTCCCCCTCCTCTCCCAGCTCCTCGCCTGCTCCGCATCACCTGCCTGAGGCCGATGGGCCCATCTGTGGGTTAATGGGCTGTGGGTCCACCAGCTGTCGCTGGGGCGTCCAGCAGTGACTGTGGGCGGGAGAAGCGCCAGGTGTCCCTGCTGACTCTTTAGACCCTGCAGCCAGACCTGCCTGCTGTGCGGTTGGGCAGTAGGGGAGACGGGGTTCTGGGGTCCTGAGCCCCTCTGGCCTCCGGAGCACAGCCCAGGGCTCAGCACCTAGAGGTCAGTGACCCACTGTGAAGGTGGCCGCTGGACTGGCCCTACCCAGGGCCTCAGGGAGGTAGTCCCCCCAGCACATATGGAGTCTCACTTCCCACAGGGACAAGGACCCTGAGTCCAGTCCCCTCAGTGACACCAAGTGACCCCAGGGGTCCTTGCCCTTGTAAAATGGATGTGCTGGGTGGGGACATAGCGCTGGTCAGCTGGGAAGTGGCCATGGGGTTGAGCATGCCTGTCACCAGACTGTCCCCAGGGTCCCTGTGCCAAGCAGGCAGGACTCACTCCCGTGCACTGTGCTGATGGTCCTCCTGCTGCTCTGACCAGGTGTCAGAGTGGGCCCTGTGGGGCAGCCCTGGGCGGAGCACGGCCCTGCGACCTCCCGCTGTCCCCTGGTCACCAGCTGCTCTTGAGGGGCCCCAGTGGGCTCTGCAGGCAGGTTTCCTACAGGCCCACAGTGAGCAGGGGCAGGAGCCACCTGTCCCTCCAGCAGAGCGAGCTCTGACCCGGCTGGGCAGGCCGGGGCATCACCTGATGTGCCTCGAACCCCGTGGACGAGAGGCTCCTTCTCTCCGAGGTAGCCTGGTGACCCAGGGCTAGTAACCCTGGCTCTGTTTGTGGCGCAGGGAAGGAGGCAGGACCAGCTCAGCCCCGTGAGTCAAGCCTGGCACTACCCTGCCGCGGCCAACCCCGGACCTGTGTGTTCAGGGACAGTCCATGTGCCCCCCCAGGTGGCGACCCTCGCTGGCACTCAACACAGTGGACGCAGGGCCTCAGGGATCTGAAGGGCTGGCCATCCCAGAGAGTCCAGGCCTGCCAGGGCTCGCCAAGGGTGGCCAGAGCAGGCACCATGGAGGACAGTGAGGAAGGGTGGGTATAAGGCTGGTCACTCCCTCCCAAGCTGCCAACCCCCGACACCAGGCTCAGGTGACCGCGGTGACTTGCGGCCTGATGGGTGCTGGTTTGCTGGGCTGGCAGAGGCACCTCCTGCAGGGCACCGGCCAGCCCCTTGCCCAGCGTGCTTGCATTTCCTGTGAGCTTTGGCCAAACGGGAGCCTGTGCAGGAGTGTGGATTCCTGCTGGGTTTTAGACGGCAGGATTGTCAGACCATCCTGTGAGTGAAATAGTGCTTTCTCCGCAAACCGCTTCAGCATTGCTTTCAGTAAACACGTGATGAAAAGTACTTGATTTTTTTTCTCAACCACAGTGGCTAATAAATTTAATTCTGGAGCCAAATTGTCTGGGCTTAAATCCCAGATCCGGGCTTTGCCATGGACATGACCTTGAGCAAGGATTCATTCCCCAGCTGCCTCAGTTTCTTCTTATGGAAATTAGGCAGAACCAGCCTGTGCCTCTGTGCAGGGGCGCTTAGCCCAGAACAGCCCGGCAAGCCAGCGTAGGCTCACGTCCAGCTCTGCGGTGACTGCAAGGCTGCTCCTTGCAAAAGCAGAACATCTTAGCACCTGGCACAACAAGCGGAAGACGACATGGGGATGTGGAGGACGTGGGGATGTGGAAACGGCCTGGGTCCCTCAGGCTCACTGCATCTCAAAGATCACCTGGCACATGGATGAGAACAGTGTCCCCAGGGTCCAACTAGGAACACGCCACCAAGCGAGCACCCTGCAGCACACTGGCCACGGTCCTGGGGGTGGGGTCCTTCCCGGTAGTATCCTCTGAATTTTTTGAGACAAACGTCTTAAGAAGGAAGAGAGGCTCCGCCAGGGAAGGAGAGGGCTCTCTCAGCTCCTGCCAGCAACCGACAAGAGGCAGGAAGTCTCCAAGTGGAAGGGGGTGCCTTCTGCACTGACATGCATGTGTGCAGAAGAGAGCACAGGACCCCCAGAGCCCCTACACACAAACACACAGGCACGTGCACACACAAACACACATGTGTACACATGCACCCACGGACAGAGACACGCACACACTGGCACACATGAACAGATGTATGCACACCAAGACACACACCATACACATATATGCACATCCATGAACACAATTGTGCACAGGCACACACACAAACACATGCAGACACATGCACAGGTAGGCACTCACACACATATCCATGGGTATGTGGCCGCCCAGAGACACACACATTAACACACACAAACAGTGCACACACATGCACAGGCACACGCACACACCATAAATGCAGACATGCGCATGTATAGACATGCACATTCATGCACACACAGACATGCATACGTGCCCCTACATGTATGCACAGACACATGCTCACATGGACATGCACCTACAGAGCCAGGAGCCATGAAGTCCCAGGGCCTTGTCCTACTCATCTATTTCAAGGGCTCAGCACAAAGTAAGCACCTAATAAATGCTCCATCATTTGTTCATTCAACAAATATTTACTGAGCATCAAGTACGTGTCAAAAAGCATTCCGGGCACTGGGGATACAGCGTGAACCCGTAGACAGAAGCTCATGTCCGTGATCTGAGTTCGCCACCCATGCGGCTGGTCCAGGCCCTGGGGCTTTCCAGCTCTGGCTGTGTGTGCATGTCCATCCAGCATACCTGTGCGATGCCCTTCACTCTCTGGATCCCAGTTATCTGTACAAAATGCCAGTGCGGGGCCAGAGTAGAGATGGAGCAGCTGGGATTTGGGGATGGTGCATCTATCTGGTCTCTGAGGAGCATGACCCAGGGGTGGGCCTGGGTCCCTTTTCCTCTCCTTTCCCGTCCCACGGTCCCAGAGAGGGACCAGGCAGCCAAGGTGGCTCTGACCCGCTCCTCGCCTGCACCGTCCACCCCTCCTCCCCGGAGCCCCCATCTCGCGGGTCCACGAGGATGGCCAGCCTGGTCCAGCAGCCCCGCGGGCCAGCTGCCAGGGGTCGAGTTTGGGGCTCATCCCTGCTCTGGTGCGGGAGACAGGAGCCCAGGGAGGGGCGCGCGGAGGGCAGGGCCCCGTGGCCGCCTGGGTGCCCATGGCCTCGCCGCCAGGCAGCCTGGCCGGGACCACGCACCGGTGGCGGGCGGTACCGCGGGTGGAGGGTGGGGTGGCGAGCGCCGCGTGCATGCTGATGAGCGCGAGGCCGCATCACTGCGCACCAGCGCCGTGGTTGCTGGCGGGAGGAGCGCGGAGCAGCGCGGAGCAGCGGCCCTGCCCCGGAGCCCCGGGCGACTTGGCCAGGCCGCTCGGCGTGGGGCTGGCGCCCTGCTGAGGATGAGGGCGGCGCTGCGCGCGTGCAGTCCCGGGCAGCCCCTGCGCGATGGACGGCGGTGCTGAAGGGACAGCGCCCGCCCGCCGGCCCGGGTCCCGCAGCGGCAGGCCACGCCCAGGCTGCCGCCGCCTGGCCCCCGGGGATGCCCCGCGGTGAGGCGGCCCCGCCCGAGCCGCACGCATGGCGGTGGCCAGGAAGATCAAAACTTTGCTGACGGTCAACATCCTGGTGTTCGTGGGCATTGTCCTCTTCTCCGTGTACTGCCGCCTGCAGGACCACTCGGCCGCGCTGGTGCAGGTCGTGAGAGGCGACGACCGCCGGGTGCGCAGTCAGCACGCCAAGGTGGGCGCGCTGGCGGACCGCGAGGCCATCCTGCAGCGCCTGGACCACCTGGAGGAGGTGGTCTACAACCAGCTCAATGGTGAGCGGCCACGAGCCGGGTCCAGTGTGGGGGCGCGCCGCTGTGCCCAGAGGTCGGGACCCACGCCCACCGTGGGCCTAGGCCGCAGGGCTGGAACCAGCCCCCCTGTGCGCACGGGAGCAGATCGTGGGGGGGCAGACCGAGGCGAGGGCCCTTTGAGTCCTCCCTTTGGCAGAGGCCGGCCTGGATGGCCACTACTCATTCATTTCTCCAGTGGACACTTGGGAAGGACCCTGGCATCCCCTGCAGTGAATCCAAACTTACATCCCAGAAGAACTTCAGGGAATTTCTACAGAGATTCTTAGGCCCTACCTTGCAGTGGGCAGCACCAGCATCCAGGGGTGAGGGCAAGCTGTGGGCCTCCAAGGGCTTAGGGTGGGCTTACTCCCCTCTTCCTGCAGATGTGGAGGGAGGGGCAGACATCCTGTCATCTGAGTGGTTGACGTCCTGTCCTTGTTGCTGGGGCACACTGGGGACCCACTCAGACTGTGACCACTGACCCAGACAGCCTCTGGCTGGGGCTACTCAGGACTTGTGCCAGGATGTTTTGTGGTGGGGAGATGCTGAGGCCTGGCTGGTAGTGTGGACAGATGAAGTCAAGGGTCCAGCAGGGCTGGGCAGGAGCTAACTGCCCACATGGACGGAGGCTGTGTGCTGGTCTCCCCCAAAGCCTTGACAATGTCCTTTGCTCCATGGGACCTTGAGGAGGTCAGCGCTGGTGTTGCGGCAGGTCAGGGCCGCTGGCCGCCGCAGGGGGAACGGTGCTTTTCCACTGTGGGAGGCACAGGACAGGCAGACCCCACGGTGGAGGTGCAGGAAGGAGGGAGTTTGGGTGTGCCCCCTTTCCAGGGGCTTCTCTCTTCTGTCTTGTGGGCTGTTCTGGTTTCCGCATCAATGGCCCCAGAAACCCTCTTCCAGGAAGTGCCAGGAACAGGGTCCGTAGGAGGCAGCTGCACTGGCATCTGTGCGTTGTCCTGCTGCTGCGAGAGTGGGGGGTGGAGGTTGGGGTCTTCTTGCAGGTCCTTTGGGAGCCCGGGTTGCAGGTGAGCCTCTGAGTCACAGCCTGAAGGGGCTGCCTGGCATGTCCCGGGATGAGGGCTGTCTGCCTGCAGCTGGCTTACGCTTGGGGAACTGAGCACACCAAGACCCCTTGGTGCTTTCTGGCCACCATGGAGCCCCTGGTGCCCCAGGGGACGGCTGGCCAGCTCCCTGGCTTTTCTGGTCTTTGCTTTTCTGCTGTAGCCACAAGAGAAGTTTAGTTGGAGCGGCCACCTGGCCATTCCGGCAGTGATTCATCTCCTGGAAGGTGGCGTGCCCCGTAATAGCACAGAGCTTTATTGAAGTATATTTGCCAGGGTGTTACGGTCTGTTTAATGGGGAGAAATGGAGGATTATATAAAAACATTGGCAGAACGTTGGGTTGTGTAACGTCACCATGGCCAGCAGCACTGGGCTGTTCTCCTCCCCTTGCGGCGGAGAGCAGGAACCAGGCATCTTGGCAGAGACAGCCTGGACCCTCAACCAGCTTTCCTGACATCCGTGGGGAGAGAGTGACGTGACTCTGGGGAGTGGCCTGTCACCCTCCCTCCCCAGCCTCTCGTCCCCTCTCCTCCCCGCCAGGTGCCCACCCCTCCTCTTCCCTTCTTGTTAAATGCTCTCCTCTCTCTCTCTTGCCAAATCCTGTCCTCCTCCCCAGCTTCCCTCTTTCCTCTCCCACCTCTTCCCGGTTCCCTCTCCCTCTCTGTGACCTATCGCGCTCTGCAGGAGTCATTCGATATTTGCTCCAGGAAATGACAAGAGACAGCAGAATCTGTCACTGATCCCAGGCGGGTCATCAGGAGGGGACAGTCCAGTGGCAGGGCTGACGTCCGTCCTCTGAGGCTTCCCCAAAGCAAGTTTGCTGCTGGTCTCTGGGTTGTGGGAGGTGAGGAAATCTGAGCGTGCTTCCAGGAGGGGGCAGCTTGGTCTCTTGTTCTATTTCAGGTCCCGGAAATCTGAGATTGATTCCTGGGAGTTTCTGCCAGATGGTCATCCGGCCAAGCTCAGGATGGAGAGGGAGAAATCCAAAGCAAGATTGATCTGTCACTTACATTTCCTCTGCCTGGGCTGCTCCCCAGAGGTTTCTCGTGGCTGGAGGGAATCTGTGAGAAGGGATGTCCTGGGGCACCAGCCGGGTTTGCTTAGAGATGGGAGGAGCCATGTTTGGGGAGCAGGCTCAGAGTGGTTGCTCTGTGGCTGGCCCAGAGCTCACTGAGCTTCGCAGACCCTGGGGGGAGCACGCAGGGTAGAAACCCAGTCCTGGAGGAAGGTTCTGTAGGACAATGGCACCGCCCTCAATTGGCAGGAGTGTTTGCTTCTGAATTCAGTGCTCAAGCCGAGGAAGAATGTTCACAGTCCAGAACCCTGAGTCGCACATAGAGCACAGAACCTCGTTCCTGTGCCTGCAGGGGCTCGGGAGCCTGTGGACACCACACCCGAGGCTCTGCAGCCAGGGAGCAGAGGAAAGGCGCCTCCCTGTGACGTCCTGCCAGCCCACCAGCCCCTGCCCCAGGGATCGACCCGGCGAGGGCTGTAGGGGGAGTGGGCACCTGTTGGCAGGGTCTGTGCTGGGGCCTCGCACACACCCAGGGGGCCTCTCTGCACCTAGGGAGTTGCCACCTGCAGCCTCCGGCCAGGTTCCCTAAGGAGGAGAGACGGACCTGGGGGACGCCCCGGGGATGTAGGGATGGTGGTGATGCCTTGGCTCTGGGTGTGGGCTTTCGGGGGGTGGTTTCTGGAATCACCTACCCAGCCCAGCGCACTGGAGTGAGTCACAGTCAGAGGCGGTCAAGGCCAGGGTCTTGAGCCACCAGGCAGGCCGCTTGCCCAGGGTCATTCACAGAGTAGGTGGTGGCAGCCCCGACAAGGCACCTGCTTCAGAGGAACCTCCCTTAACGCAGTGGTTAAACTTCACGTTTAAAAAGTGGACATTGTGGACCACCAGGCGCTGGCCAGAGGGTCCCTGGGACGGCAACCTCTGCCTGCCCTGCAAATGGATGCCATTGCCCTGCCTCCTTCGGGAAACTGGCCTGTCCCTCCTGGCCCCTGGGAGCTTGCCCACCTGCCCCGTGTCCTCTCATCCGGGTGACTAACACCCAAGGGGGGTGCACCGGGCGCTCGGGGTTCCTGCGAGTGAAGAGAGCGTGTTTCTTGGACGATTCATTGTTCTGGCTTCAACAAACGTGTCATCGCCCTCCCTGGACTAAGCTGACATCACACTGCTGTTCCTGGAAGCTGCTCCTTAGGAGGGGTGGGGTCTGGGCGTGACCCCAGGTCAGGGAGCTGGGTGGGCCCCAAAGGCAGAGGCTCCCTGGTGTGGTGGAGGCGGGGGCTACTTAACACTGAGCCCATCTTCTGCCAAGAATGGTGACCAGCAGGCTGGTTAGGTCCACATGCGGCCCCTGGTTGGGGAAGCCCTGGCTGGAGAGGCGAGGCTGTGGGGGCCATCAGGGAAGAATTCGGAGGCCGTTGACTGAAGAGGCCACCCTAGGCCACCCTCAGGTCCCTGGAGCCCGGGGCCCCAACCACGCCAGCACCAGGAGTGGCTCACAGGGAGCCAGAGCCAGGGGAAGGGAGGGGACACCTATGGCCAGCAGGCATGCCAGGGTCCCACAGGCAGATGGCAGGGCTGAGGGGCCTGCTATGGGGCCAGGGAAGGTGCCCAGCCTGCCCCCATCCAGCCCTGGTGGCACCCAGCACGAGGACAGTGGTCCACAGTGAGCTGTGAGGGGGCAGTGGTGGGGTGTGGGCAGGGCCGGGACTCCGCCCACCTCCCTCGCCCGTCTGCTCATACCTCCCTCAGGAGCTCTGGTGAACTGGGCAGTGAGTGGCTTCCAGAAAGGGCTTGCTGTTTCTCCTCGTCCTCGGACGCCGTCTGGACGTGCCTGGAGGGGTCATGCCAGGGACCCAGGGCCGGCAGAAGCTCGAGGGTCTTAGTTCCCAGACTGGCCTCTGCTGTCAGGATGGCCCCTCTGCCCTGCAGGTCAGCCTGCACCTCCCCAGCTGCCCGCAGGAGCTACCCCGTTCCCACACAGCCAGGGCAGGCCGTGGAGTCACGGTGGCCGGGTACACGGCCATGGGCACTGGACGCTTTCTCGAATCCTGAGTCCGGCGGGTCAGGCCTCCAGTGCTGCAGAGGCTGATTTGGGGGCCGCATGCCCTCTAGCCCCCCACTGCTGGACACCACAGAAATGGAGGCAGGCAGGCCCTGGGCGGCTGACCATCACCAGCTGGTGTGCCTGGCACATGGGACAGCCAGTCACGTTTCCCTCTGTCGAGGAGATGGGGGCGCTGAGGTTTTGCCTCCTCTTCCTGCCTGGGCCCAGCCCACCTGTACCTGGATGCTGTCTGTGAGGTCCGTGGACAACGCCCTGCTCCTGAGCTGGGAGAGGGCTGGGGCCCAGGGCTGGTCACCGTGCTGTCCAAGCCCAGGGCTTGTGGAAGGTTCCCACCTGCCCTGGCTGGAGATCTGACACAAATGCCTCTGCAGTGTCCACCCTAGACTTGTCCCTGTGGGCACGTGGGGGATGCTGGGTGGAGTGGGAACGGAGCTGTGGGAGGGAGCTGAAGCCCGCAGGAGGGAGGCTGCACAGGAGGGAGGCTGCACAGGAGGGAGGCCCAGGCCCCACAGGAGGGAGGCTGCACAGGAGGGAGGCTGCACAGGAGGGAGGCCCAGGCCCCACAGGAGGGAGGCTGCACAGGAGGGAGCCTGCATAGGAGGGAGGCTGCACAGGAGGGAGGCCCAGGCCCCACAGGAGGGAGGCCGAGGTTCTGGCCTGGGAGCATCAGCAGGATGGGGTTCTCCCTCGGGGAGCACCCTGCTGGCGGCAGAAACTCTGGTCTTTCCTCCCGCTCAGCACAGTCCTCATCCTCCCTGGGGCCTGGGTCCCTCTGATCCCATTTGCGGGATGGGAAAGCTGTTTTGTGGGTTGTTGGAGAAGCACCCGTGCTGTGTCATCTGCCAGCAGAGGCCGGACCGGCAGAGCTCAGCAAGCAGTGTGCCCACCCAGTGGCCTCCCAGCCTCCCAGTGCCCCTCCTCCAGAAGCAGCCAGGGCCACGTGGGCGGCTCTCCTAGCTAAGCACGCAGACCGCACAGCCCTGCCACCTGGGTTCCGGGGGCCTGGGGACGCCATGGCCGCAGTACCTGGTGGGGAAGGGAGGAGGGGAGGCGGCCTCTTCCTGAGGTCCACGCTGGTCCCTCCTGGGCCCCGGTGGCCCTGTGAGCTTGCCTGAGCTGACCTGGCCTCCTTGGGCCTCTACAGCATCGGCTGCCTCTCCCAGTCTGCGAGCACCCACTGTTCCTGGTCCTGTGTGGGAGGACAGTGACGGGGACAGGCCCCGCCCTCGGGCTGGCCTCCCAGCAGGACAGGGAAGCAGTGGGATCCCGAGGGCGTGGGTGGCTGGACGGTGCCCAGGGTCCACGTCCCTTGGGACCTTACTTAGAAATGGGGTCTCCGCAGATGCATTACTGATGGATCCTGGCTGCGGTGGGTGGGCCTGCGTCCGACCTCTGTTGTCCTCCTGAGAGGAGGAGAGGCAGAGGCAGAGGTGGCCACTGAGGACAGAGGCCACCCATGTGGGGCCACTACCAAGGGGCTTGTGGAGCAGCTGGGTGCTGGGAGAGGCGGCCTTGGTGGGGCCCTGGCCCTGCCCACCCAGGACTGCAGCTCAGAGTGTGGAGAAGCCTGTGTGTGGCACTGTGTGGTGGTGACCAGGACCCTCACACGGGCATGGTGCCAGCCTTGGGGTCTGGGGAGATGGGCAGGGCTGGGTGTCAGCAGGAGCAAAGGCCCAAGGTGGCCTGAGGGTTCTGGTGAATAGCCCCCCCACTATCCTGGGTGACCTTGTCACCTGGGAAGGGCGTTGGCAGTGTCCCTCAGGGCCTGGGAAGTGGTGCAGGCTCCCAGGGAGGGTGGTGGCATGGAACGCTGTGTCCCAGGAGTGCTTGGGCCCCACCGAGCCCAGAGCTGACCGCCAGCTGGCTGGTCTCAAGCACACCTGTGATTTCTCTGGGATCTACCTCCTGGCCCTTCTAGCTGCTGTCCCCAGTCCCCCTCCAGACAGGACTCTTGGCCAGTGGACCATGGTCCTGCTGATCGGCAGATGGAAAAGCAAGATTCCAGAGTGGCTGAGACCCTCTGCCTTGTGTGCGGTCACCCGGTCCACACTGTGCCCTCAGCCTGGCGGGACCTTGGTCCCTGCCACCCGCCAGGGCCAGCCAGGACACCAGAAGCATCCCTGGGGGTGATGTTCCCGCTGCCGAGGACGCTTGAGAGCATGGCTGGTGACTCCTGGACTCTGGTTGGCTCTTCCCCTCACTTGGGGAGCCTCGGTCTCCTCACCTGGGAAGTGGGTGGGAAGTGCCGACCCTGGAACCTAGTGGGGCGAAGGAGTGGGCAGGGGAGGAGCCTCGTGGCACCCCAGCAGGCAGCCAGGGTGGGCTGGAGAGGGCCGGTCAGCGCCAGGAGCCTCCCTCCCTGCCCTCCTCCATCCTCCCTGGCCGTGCTGGGTGACAGTGTCAGCTGGTGGCAGTTCCCCAGCTTCCCAGCCTTCCTCTAGCTGTGGGAGCTGCTTCCCGGCTCAGGGGCTGTGTGGCTGGCACGTCTGGCTGAACTTCCATCACAGCTCCGGTTTCCATTTTCTATTTACTGATATTTTGGGCCAATGATGCAGGTTTTCTCTTGGTAGTGATGTATTACTTATTCAAGAAGCAAATCTATTTAATTCAAAAGAGGAGCCAACTTAAAGGAGGGTGCTGAGGAGGGGGACTTGAGGCTCTGTAGAAGCAGCAGACTCTGCAGGGGGCGGAGGGAGGCCTGTGTGGGCGCCCCCTGGCCAGAGGTTGCCTGGCCTCCCAGACCATGGCGGGAACGGGAACTGATGGGGGGACTCCCAGCTCCAGACCCTGCCCTGCCCGAGGGGCTCCTGGCTCTGTGTCAGTCACACAAGACCAGTGTGGACTCGGTGGGAGGCCAGGCTTCCCGCCCCTGGGGAGCGTCCTGTTCCTCCCTGGGCCTGGCCAGCTGCGGGCTGGGGCTTGGGGACTTGTGGCCGGGCCATCCTCCTGCGGGCTTGGCGGATCCCAGTGCTCCCTCAGGTTCACGGGGAAGGGGCTGGGGTGGCGTCCGCCTCCCATGCTGGTTCAAAACCAGTCTGCAGTGAGTGACATGGTCCTGGGTTGGGGCTGGACCCCAAAGGCTGGGAGCAAAGTACACGGGCCTCTGTGTGCCCACAGCCTCCCTCCCTGGGGCAGGAGCCTGCAGCCCTCGGCCCACGCGGGGTCCGGCTGCTCTGGTGGCACCTCCACCCCTGCCCCGGCCTGGCTGGCAAGCCCTGTCCCCCCACACAGGCCCCTCAGGTGCCGCCACTGCTGCCCTCTCACTTTTAAGATCGTAAACCAAGCGCCATCGTCTTACGATGCGTCCCAGGCCTGGCCAGGTGCCAGGGAGGTAATGGGATCCAGCAGCACCAGGACCACGATGGAGCCACCCGGCTCCCGGCAGCCCCTGCCACCCAGCCGGGGCTCCTTCCTGCCCGGCGTCCCTGTCCTGCTCGGAAGGAGCGAGACTGCAGGGCAGGGTGGAGAGTCCAGCCGGCACTCGCAGGCCTGAGCCTTCCAGGAAGATTTCAGAGGAAGGAATCTCAATGCCGTCTGCAGACTGGTCGACAGACCAGGGCTGCTGAAGGCTCCTGGAGAGCCGCCCCATCCAGCCCGTCACTGGGAGGATGGATTTGCAAGAACGCGGCTCTCACCCTGTACGCAGCGGGTCAGTGCTGAGTGGAAGCACTGCCGTGTCTCCTGGACCCTGTCTGTGCTAACCTGTTCCACCTCACATGCCGACACCGAGCCTGGAGGCCCAGCGTCCTTGGCCTAGTGCTGGTTCTGGGGCTCCGGGGCCTCGGCCGGCCACCCTGACCCTCCTCGACCCTGGAGGGCTCTGGGTGTCACGGGAGTGATCCCAGCCACAGAGATGTGGGCACAGGGAGACACAGTGGTGGGCAGGCTGAGAGGACACACACTGGGCCCGGGCAGGAAGCAGGCAGTGGAGGCCGCCCAGCTCATGGTGACTCAAGCGGCCTGTGCAGGTGACAAGCTTGTGACAACTAGCAGAGCCGAGCCTTCTGCTTTCATGCGAGTGATTTTTTCCAGTGATAAACTCACATTTCTACAGAGTGGATTCTGGGACGACCGGCTGACCAGTCGAGGTTTGGGACATGGGACGGAGGAACATTTGCCTCACCCAGCACAGTCCAGACCCAGGGAGAAGGAAGAGGGTTGGGAGGAGGGGGACGTCAAAGAGAGAAGGGGAGCCTGAGTTTCTCTCTAGTCCTTGCAGAGAGAATGGAAGACAGACTGGACCAGAGGGAAAGAGGGCCTGAAATAGTCTCATCCTTTTACGAATCTGAGGCTGGAAACCCGGGGCAGGCTCTGTGGAGACCCAGCCTGGTTTGGGTTTTTTGTTGAGAGAGCGTCTCGCTGGTGGCCCAGGAGCGCTTCCTATCTGCCCTCTGGGCATCTGGGCTTCAGCCTGCAAAGCCCAGGGGAGACTCTGTGGGCACAGGTGAAGACGGGATGCTCGGTGCCAGCAAGGGCAGTGAGGCCCCAGAGGAGTGAGCGAGCCGATTCTGTGCCTCAGTGCAGATGAACCAGAAACGCTGCCAACCCCAATGCTCCGTGAACGCCAGCGGGCTACTGCATCCACCCCGTCTCCTGAGCCACCCCCAAATCTCCGGGGTGGACGCTCTGGGCCGAATGCCCCATTCGGGACACACCTCACCTCATTGCTCTGCGGCAGAGACCCCCTGTGCCCACTGCTCCCCTGGAAGCCTTAAGGACACAGGGACACAGCCCTGCAGAGAGCGCAAGGCCCCTCAGCGGGTCCTCCACGCCATCAAGGGCCAGGGGAGCTACGCCCCAGAGCTGTGCGTCCTGGACACAGACCTGGCAACCTACGGTGCTCCTCTCTTCTCAGGCTGGATTCAGAACTCTGAGCAGGTCTGGTGCTGCTGGACGCCCTGGGGTCCTTCCCTGCTCCCCATGTCTGCCTTCAAGGCCCCCCGGTCACACTGTGAACCCTGAGGGTCCAGGGTGGAGCTGATGGATGGCCTGGCCCACCCACTGAACTCACGGTGATGCATACAGAGCACTAAATAGTGACCAGGAGATGGGACGAAGGCCAAAGTGTGGAGGGGAACCTACCAAGAAGCCCCGGAAGCTTCTCAGCAGAGGCGTGATGGTGACCCCACAGAGGCTGGTCACACAGTGCAGGTCCACTGCAGCACGTGCTGGGAGGCAGTCAGAGGTCTGTGATCAGTGGGGACACAACCGTGGGGCTGGAGACCTGCATGGCTCCACCTCTTCCAGGGCATTGGGGCCAGGGTAGAGCTGGGTACAGAAGGCACCAGATTCAACTTGTGCTTACCAGGTTCTGCTGGCTTCTCAGGGTCCAGAAAAGCATGAGCCCTAATACAGGGGCAGGTGGGAGGCCAGAGCTGTGCCCAGTGCACATAGAGATGAGGCAGAGGAGATAGGTACACCCCTCTGTGCACACCTGGATGTGTTTTAATGACAAATTTCTTTCTAGAACACTAATGCAGATAAAAAATGTGATTTTACTTCCTTAAAATCCTAGAAATCAAAACTAAAGTTTGGGCATCCTAATTGAAAACCAGAAATCCAGAGGCTTCCAGTACCTGTGCAGTGTAGGGTGTGGTTCTGAAGGGCAGGATGTACCTGTGCAGTGTAGGATGTGACTGTGCAGTGCAGGATGTGACTGTGCAGTGCAGGATGTGACAGTGCAATGTAGGATGTGACTGTGCAGTGCAGTATGTGGTTGTGCAATGTAGGATCTGATTGTGTCTAGTGCAGGATGTGGCTGTGCAGTGCAGGATGTGACCGTGCAATGTAGAATGTGACTGTGCAGTGCAGTATGTGACTGTGAAATGTAGGATGTGACTGTCTAGTGCAGGATGTGGCTGTGCAGTGCAGGATATGACTGTGCATGGGAGCATGTGGCTGTGCAGTGTAGGATATGACTGTGCAGTGCAGGATGTGGCTGTGTCCAGTGCAGGATGTGACTGTGCAGTGCAGTATGTGACTGTGCAATGTAGGATGTGGCTGTGTCCAGTGTAGGATGTGACTGTGCAGTGCAGTATGTGACAGTGCAGGGCAGGATGTGATTATGCAGTGCAGTATGTGGCTGTGCAGCACAGGATGTAGCTGTGTACAGCACAGGATGTAGCTGTGCAGTGCAGTATGTTACTGTGTGCAGGGCAGGATGTGACTGTGTGTAGTGTGGGATGTGTCTGTGCAGGGCACGATGTGTCTTTTTGGTGCAGTATGTGACTGTGCAGGACAGGATGTGACTGTGCAGCACAGGATGTAGCTGTCCATTGCAGGATGTGGCTGTGCGGTACAGGATGTAGCTGTGTGCAGCACAGGATGTAGCTGTGCATTGCAGGATGTGACTGTGTACAGCACAGGATGTAGCTGTGCAGTGCAGTATATAGTTGTGTGCAGGGCAAGATGTTGCTGTGTGCAGTGTAGGATGTGTCTGTGCAGGGCAGGATATGTCTTTACGGTGTAGTATGTGACTGTGCAGGACAGGATGTGGCTGTGCAGCGCAGGATGTAGTTGTGTGCAGCACAGGATGTAGCTGTGCATTGCAGGATGTGACTGTGCAGTCTAGGATGTGACTGTGCTGTGCAGGATGTGGCTGTGCAGTGCAGGATGTGGCTGTGTGCAGTGCAGTATGTTGGCTGTGCAGTGTAGTATGTAGTTGTGCAGTGCAGGATGTAGCTGTGTGCAGTGCAGTATGTAGCTGTGCAGTGCAGGATGTGACTACAGGGCAGAATGTGGGTGTGTGTGTGCACTGTAGGCTGTGGCCTGTGGTGGGCAGCACCCCTGGGCCTACCCACTAGATATTGTTGCCTCCCTCCCATCTCCAGTGCTGAAAACCCACAGTATCTCCCTTCCTTGCCATGTGTCCCCTGGGACAAGCAACCCCCAGTTTAGAATTGATGCAGTAAGGTGAGCAAGGTCAATCATCTGGACAGGGGCCTGGGATGGGGTGTGTGGGATGGGAAGAGGGAAGCCTGCATGGGCACTGTTGGAACTGCCCAGAGAGATGGGGCCTGGGGAGACAGAGGGAAAGCAGAGGGGAGAGGGAGGGCACCGGGGACCAGTCCTCATCTGGGAGATGGCGGGACGAGAGGCTGGGGGTCATCTGGGCAGGAATGCTGTGTGTTCTCTTGGGATTTTCCGTTTCCCAGGGAAGCAGAAACAAGGTCACGGGCTGTGGTGAGCTGAAAACTGCCTCCTTCTTTTTCTTCTTCTTTTAGCACAGCTATAGCACTAGAGGATTTTTTTAAAGCATATGTTTGGTTACATCTTATCTGTGTTTCCTTTCAGAAGAAAGGCATCACATAGTGTGTGTCATGCTCTAGGGCTGCAGAGACCCCTGTTGCCTGGTGGAGAAGTGGGGTCAGTTTTTGTGGGTGTGGCACCCTCTGCAGGGTCAGGGGCCTGGGGGGGGCTGCGGAGTGGGCTCCAGCCTCTGCCAAGGTCTTGAGCCTGATGGACGAACAGGACAGGTGAGATCCATGGATCGGAAGGCCCGGAGGGCTGAGGCCTGGTGGATGCTGCCTGCACTCTCCTGAGCACCTGGCTCTGCGTCCCTGGCCCTGGGCATTGCTGCATTGGAGAACACCCCTCCTTTTGCACTGGGTCTGGCTCCCACCCCCTCACCTCTGAAGAGGCCCTCGGGTGGGCTGCTCTGTGCTCTCAGCAGGGGTTGTGGCTGAAGTTAATGTGCAGACTCCTGTGTGGCCACTGGTTCTGGGAGTCAGTGCCCAGGGCAGGTGAGGGCAGAGGTGTGGTTAGGCCCCATGGCCCAGGCCTCCTTGGAGGCTGGTATGAGAGTGGTCCAGCCAGGCAGTGTTGGGTGTTAGGTTTCCTACATCACACAGCAAGAAAGGACTGTTGCTGTTAATGGGCTCATTCAGCCAGATCAGCTTGTGTGCAGCCCATTCTGAAACCCACAAGTCCTGATTTTATTTCCAACGAAGGAAATAATGCAGTGGCTGACTTTGGGAGGGACTCAGACAGCTCTGAGAACATCGTGAAACGCCTGTGATATTCCAGGTGCTTGAGCACTTAGTGGTGGGCAGGGAATGCCAAGGAGGAGTCCTCGCTGGTGGGAGTGGACAGCATGGTCGGAGTCTGCCCCAACTGCCAGCACTGGTGGAGACACTCAACGCCCTGGCCTCACTGTCCTCGCTGTGAGATGGGGTGATGGCAGCCTTGGGAGCAGAGCCTGGCCTGAAGACCTTGCTCAATAGAGAGGTTCTTTCTGCTGGGGCTGGTTCATCCATCCATCCATCCATCCACAGTGACCCTAGTGACAGTTCTCCTGCCTGCTCTCCACTGTCCTCCAACCCTCCCACCCGACTCCACCACCAACGCTGAGTCTTTTGATGCAGCCTCACTTATGCCCCAAATGCATGATTTCCAGCTCCACAGGAAGCTGGTGAGGGGAGACCAGGAGATGGCTTAGTCCAGTTCACACTATCCCCAGAGCGATTCCTGCCAGGCAGAGCACAGTGGGCTGTGCCCAGCCTCCCTGAGCCATGTCCTCGGAGGAGCAGCAGCCTGCGTTGCCTGTTCTCGAAGGAGGCTGCCGTCAGTGGCCTGCAGATTCACAGGAGCATGAATGAGGATTGTTTTGATGAAGGTCAGAACAGCTCGGGGGCATTTGAGCTGCACATGTGGTATTGAGTGGACCTGGGTCCAAACTCCAATGGGTGACCTTGGGGAAGTCACCACCCCTCTGAGCTTTGGTTTCCACACTGAAAAATGTGAAATCTTATCCCATGATAGGATTACCAAGGAGATTAAACAGGAGGCACGCAAAGGGCCTGACACACAGGGTTGGCCCTCGGAAGGCCAGCAGACATGGCGAAAGAAAGGGTTGAAATGAGGCAGTTTGGATGGACGTGCACGATGATGCCTGGTGCACGATCGATACTCAATGAATATTTAGTGACTGGTAGGATGGCTGGGTGGGTGGATGGCTGAGTGGGTGGATGGATGAGTGGGCAGATGCTGGATGGATGGAAGGATGGGTGGATGGATGGACGGCTGGCTTGCTGGCTGAATGGATGGATGAGTAGGTGGATGGATGGATGGATGAGTAGCTGGCTGGCTGGTGTCTGAACAGCTAGATGGCTGGCTGGGTGGATGGATGGATGGGTGGATGGATAAATGGATGAAGACGGGAAGGTGGGGAGGGGATAAGAAAACCCTGACACCCCCACGCTCGGGTTTCTTCCACCCTGGACTGGACCCCACAGAAGCCAGATGAGGAGGGATCCTGTGTCCACACAGCCGGCCTTCAGGGCTCCCAGCAGGACCGGGAGGAGCAGGAGGGCCTGTGGGAGGGTGGGGGCCACAGAAGAGTCTGTCCAGCCCATGCAGCTCCAGCAGTGGGACCTCCGGGCCTCCAGTTCGGGGTAGGCAGGAGGGAGGACAGCCTGGCAGAAACAATCCCACAGAAGTCCCAGGCAGGAGTCTCATTGGCTCCTGTTGGGTTAGTGCCCACCTGGGAACCAATCGCAGCCGGCAGCCCGGAACGGAGCTCACCTATTGGTCACATGCTCCCCTGGGACCGAGGATGAGGTGGGGGCTGGGGGATAAGATATTAGCTACTATTTATTAAGCACCTAGTTACCCCAGGCTGTGTATACAGCAGCAGTCATAATCAGGGTAGAAGCGTTAGTGTGGATACTGCAATCATCCCTCGGTGTCCGTGGGGGTGGTATCCTCCCATGGATACCCACATCCACAGATGCTCAGGTCTCTTAGGTAAAATAGCAGAGTATTGGCACATTACCTCTGCACCTCTTCCTGGACATCCTTACAACACCTTATGCAATGCAAGTGCTGTGGACACAGTGGTCACCCCATACTGTTTAGGAAATTAGGATCCTCCAGACAGTGTTCAGCACACAGCACATTTTCCCTGAAATATTTTCCATCCTCAGTTGGTTGAAGTGTGCGACCCTCAGCTGCAGAGGGCCAACTGTATAACACCAACCCACCATGAGTGATGCCCTCAGCTCTTCAGCACCTGAGGGGCCAGGCACTGGAGTGGTGGCTTTGGTATGCAATCTTCATTGAGCACTTACTGTATCCCAGGTTCCATAGCTGCCACCTCTACCTCCCCCATCTGCAGAGCTGCCCTGTCCCAGCTGCCTGCCTGGCTGATGGCTCACTAGTTCCAGACGGCAGCTCCAGGGTGACCTTGTCCTTGTCCCATTTCTCAGATGAGGCAAGTGCCCTGGGGAGAGGCAGAGCCAGGAGCCACATGGCAGCCCCTAGATGTTCCACGGCCACCCTCCCTGCCAGTGGGTATGTAGTGACAAAGGTGTGACATCGACTGTGCCCCCAGTCCCAGTCACCTCAGCCCTCTGCTGCCCTGTCTTTGTTCTGATCTCCCCCACTGTCTTCTCTCTGAACTTCGTGGAAGCTTTTTCCAGTTTGTTTATTTTGGACTATTTATTTCTTTGACCATCTTCCCTTCTCTCTCCTGTTCTCCCACAAAGAACCCCTGCTCTCCCTCTTCTCACCTCCTGCCTGGGCTCAGGACCCTCCTTCATCCTGAGTGTGGGGGATGGGCACAATGCAACCCTGGGCAGAGGTCCCTGGAGGCAGGACTGGGGAGGCAGGTGTCCAGGGGCCCAGGGGAACCCCCAGCCCATGGAGGTACAGGGAACTTAGGGGACATGAGGAGGGGCAGCAAGACTGGCCTGAAGGCAGTGGGGTCTGTCAGGTGGCCAGGGAAGCCCACCAGGCCTCAGGGAGTATGTCAGAATAGGAGAGGCTGGGGTCCATGGGGAGAATGGAGACCTGGATGGGGTCAGGAGAGAGCCCAGAGGAGGCATGGGATGGTCACTCAGGGCTGCAGCTGCATGGGAAGGGGGCGAGCTCTGTGTGTGTCTATGTGTGTGTGCATGTGTGCAGGATGGAATTAGGGTGTGCCTACAGGAGGCAGATGGGGTGGGGTGGGGTGGACTCTGTGTGTGTAGGGAAAGGAGATGGTTCGTGTGTGTGCACGTCAGAGGACAGGCCAGTGCCCTCTGTGCAGAGGCGATGGGGTGGCCTGCTGTGTGTGTAGGAGGAAGAGAGGTGCAGAGACTAGAGGGTTCCTCATAGCCACTGAATGCCCAGGAACACCAGCATGTGAGCCGAAGGCCTCCATGCAGCTTTGCAGACCACGGAAAACATATTCCTAGATGAATGCATAGTTTTTTCTCCTTAAAATCAAAAATTGCAGCAAATTTAAGGGGAAGCAGCTCCTGTGGGGCAGGCCCAGGCTGAACCTGATGTGGTAATGAACAAGGGAGACTTGATTTCAGACCTCTGTATATACGCATGTACACACACACAGGTGAGGCAGGCTGTATGGCTGATTTCCCAGTGACTTCAGCTCCTCTTGCTGCAAAGTTGAGAACAAAATGACTGTCCATGCATGGAACAGGCTCCATATGGAAATGGAGATAATCCACAGCCAGCTTTGGGTCTGGGCTCTGGCAAGGGAGATAGGAGGGGAGGAGAGGGGCTTCTCAGAAGAATCATTTACACCCTGGTAGGGATTTTAGCTAGATATTGTTGACCAAACACTTAGGAGAATGTGTTCTCACACCTCTCCACCTGGGGCTGCTCTGAGCCACCCTCTTTCTTCCGCTCAGACCTCACCAGGGATGTAATGCCTGGTGGGTAGGAAGGGTTTAGGCAGCAGTACAAAATCTCCCCTACACACCTCTCCCACCACCTCTTCTCCAAGCTGCAAATTCAGCACCCATTTTTTATATCCTCACTTAGCTTATCCCTGTGCCTTTCTGTCTTGTGGCTCTGCCCCAAACCCTTCCAACCCACGGTTTTCCTAGAGATCTACAAGGGTGGATGCCCATTTCAGGCCAACTGTTCAAGCCCTATCCCCTGCAAAAAACACACACACATGTGAACTTTGTGTATGTGCATAGTGGAGTGGCTCAACCTTCCTCTACCTCATCTTTCCAATCCGTAAAATGGGAATGAGAAATTATATATATATATATATATATATTTTTTTTTTTTTTTTTTTTTGTTACCACCTACTGTGGACCAAGCAGTGTGCTGCATTTCCTGGGACCAGACACAGAGGGGCGCCAGTCCCACCCCCTTTCAGTGTTCACAATGTGGGGAGATGACTCACTTGCAGGGAAGTCAGTAGATTAACAAATTGAGATCATGCACAGGGACATAAATAGAGGTCGTGGGAGGCTGAGCAGGAGAGAACTGGGCCAGGAGGTCTGCCAAATGGGAGACAAAGTCTGAGGAAGAGGCAGGTCTAGGGGGAGCAGGGCTCAGGAAGGGCCTCCACACAGAGCCCAGCAGAGCAGAGACCTCAGGAGGACCAGGGGGAAAGCAGCAGGTGCCAAGGGGAGGTCAGAGGTCAGAGATCACTGTGCAGGAGTAACCACCAGAGGGTTGTATGCAGGGATGTGAGCTGAACAGAGTCCATTTGCACTTTTGCCAGATTACTCTCGCACTGAATGGAGAAGGGGCACAAAGGGGGCCACACAGGAAGAAAGAGGGCATGGGCGAGGTCAGCATAGCATCAGAGCTGGCTCTGGGGCCAGGTGGCCTGGGTAGGAGGACAGACTTCTCACCTCTGGGTCATGGGACCTAGGGAAAGTTACATACGGTCACCCTGACCACAGGCGGTCTCAGTTCTGTTATCTAAATTGCAGAGTGGCAATTGGATCCTCATGGAGTGGCTACAAAGCCTAAAACTGTCCGTATAAGTGAACAGACCCAATGACGGACCTGTCACAGGTGCTGAGTCCTACTCTGCCCCTCTCCATTGGCAATGACCTAGCCACTTAGACCAGAGATGATGGTGGTATGTGTTAGGGTGGGTGATTGTGCAGGCAAAGCAGAGGCACATTTGGAGAATTCTGGGGACTTGAGCAAGACTCTTGTCTCCCTTGGATTGTTCACGATTGGAGTGGAGATGTTTCATGTCCTCATCAATGAAAGGAAAAGATCCAGAGTTTCTCACTGACACCATACCCACACAAAATCATGGAGCCATATGCCTGACTGCAAAGCTAATACCATCGTGGGCCGCTTTAAGTGGAAGCAAGAAAGAACAGTCTGGAACAGTCCTCCCCTTGGTGCTGTTGACATCTGGGTCTGCATGATTCTTTGTTGTTCAGGACTGTCCTGGGTGTGGTAGAGGGCTGAGCAGTATTCCTGCCCTATGGCACTAGGAGCAGGCACCCACTGTCACAGTCCCAGCATCCCCAGACCTGACCACTTTACCCAAGGTGGCAGACCCCTGCTCTTCTGGGAACTGGTTAGCCCTACCCCACCCAGCATATTCTGTTTTATTCTGGATTATGAACTTCAGAAGGAATAAAGGATGTGCAAAGAATGTTCTAGTAGAGTTCTGCTCCTCAAAGATGAAGATCTTTACACTGCCCCTTACTTAGAAGTTAAAAGGCTCTTGGAGAACTTACTGTGATCTTGAGAGACACAAACATCTGAGAACCAACAAGGAAACCTCCCAGAGAGATGAGGAAAACCTGTGGCTCCAACTCAGAGCTGCCCAGCAGTGAGGACAGTGAGCACCCATACCTGGTGGTGTGCCAGCGGCAGGATGTGGAGATTCCCTCAACCCAATGCAAAACCCTGCTGCATTGTATGATGAGACCCTCTGTGACAAGTTCAAGTTGGGAGCAAGGGACTTTTCTGGGGAGCTCCAGCATCACCTCCCTAGACAGGCCTGGCATTCTTAAGGTGGAGAGGCTGGAGAGATGGCCTCAGCAAATGCAGCACAGTGCCCAGATTGGAACCTGGGACAGAAAAAGGCCATGCATGAAGACACTGGTCACATTTCATCAAAGAGTTCGGGTAACGGATGGTCATTGGGTTCATTTCTTAGCTTCAACAAATATACACTGCTGCTGATGGCGATCAGGTGACCTTGCACATGGCCCTGGCTGGCAGGAGCACTGGGTGATGAGGGAGTCGAGCCTCAGGCACTCTTGCCAGGGAGAGGTGGCAGGATGAGGGGAGGGGCCCCTCAAAGGGGCTGTCAGTGGCCCCGCAGCCCTGCCACAGTGTGTGCACACCCAGCCAGGATTGCTGCATGGGCCACACCCTCTCTGCCACCAGACAGTCATGGTTCTTGGCATCACAATCCAAACACTGGGCCCTTGGTGAAGCCCAAGTGGCCCCTTTGTTCCTGCTGTGATTTCTTCACTGCAATGGAGGCAGTAAATACAGGTCTCTGGAAGGACCCACAAGGTCCTGATGATACTCCTCCTAGCAACTTGTGGGTCACATAGATAGGAGAGTGGCCTCCTCAGCACAGCATCTGGATCACCTTCCCCCAAATGCGACCCTGCTGCACCACAGCATGTGGCTAGATAAGGTGATGCACAGCAGACAGGAACTTGATGCTTTGGGAGAACCCCAAGCCTCACCCCATAATGAAGCAAAGGTACGACGTCTTCTGAGAGCCAGGCAGCCCCAGGGTCTGTGGCCGCAGCAGCATAGGAGCCCATCTTCGTGGGGCCTCTCCTAATGGAAGGGAAAGTGGGATGGTGAAAGGTGCCTCTTAGGCAGTGATTGTACACAATGGAGTGGCTGGAGGGGCAGAGGGGTGGCCAGGGAGGCCTCCCAGGGAGTCAGCACCAGCTGAGGACTGAGTGGCAAGGCGCCATCATGGGCAGAGCAGGTGCAGAGGCCTGAGGTAGGCACGCACCCCCACCCCTGCAGAGCCTTGAGGAGGAACCCAGGGGTCCTCACTGCGAGGAGAGGGTGTGAGACAGTGGAGTGAAAGGGCAGGGCTCTGCTAGGGCACTGCCTCATCCTGAGTGAGAAGTTCGGATATTACCTAAGGGTGCCAGAGCCACCAGTGCTGAGAGCGCGGGTGTGACACCAGGTGTTGAAGGCCCTTGCAGAAGCAGCCCTGGAGCCACAGTGGGAGTGGGGGCGACAGAAGCCCCTGCTGGGATAGAAGGGCGGGCTTGTCTAGGTGTCCCCATGGCCCATCTCCCCAGTCTGCCCCAGCCAGGACCTCAGCCACATGGGGATCTAAGGAAAGGGGGACCAGGAGTCAGGACAGGGCACAACGCCACTGCAGCTTGCCTGCCACGCCCATTTCCAGGAAGCTTTTCATCCACCTGGAGTCAGTGGTGCAGCCTGAGGACAAGGACGTGGGTGGTCAGCAAAGATCAGGAGAGCTCCGCTCTCAACCTGGTCTGTGGGATTGATGGTACCCAGGTCTCTTGTGTGTCTCCAATGGACCAGGGTTCTGGCCTGCCTGGCAGCTGTCCAACAGGCCCAGGGTCCCTGGGGACCAGCCTAGTGACTGACCCTCCCTTGCTCCTGGTGCCTGGCACACTCGGGGCTTTGGCTGATAAGGACAGGCGGGCAGTCTCTGTGGACTCAGACCAGGATCACCGGCCTGGGGCCAGCTGGTCACTTCTAGCCTGGTTCTGCTCCTTGCAGCCCATGTCCTCAGGCAAGTCTGCACCCCTGAGGCCAGTAGCAGCTCCCCAAGTGACAGTGGCTTCTTTCTGCCTTAGTTTTCTCCACATAGAAAATGGGAATGATGCCATGCCACGTGAGGGTCCTGTGAGTGTGTGACCACCAGGTGCTGGACACGCACCAGGCTCGGGACACATGCTGGGTTCGTCTTCATGGTCATGTGTGCCTCTGATGTGCCCGGAGGTTGGTGATGGTGGCCTATTTGAAGGGCTTTTAATCCTAAGAGGTGTGGCCATTTTTTCTCTCCTCTAGAGGGAACAGAGGAAGCCTGCAGCTGGCCCTGACACAGCCACCCCCGTCCTGCTCTGCGTTCCTGGTGGCAGAAGACTTCCTCAGCAGATCCATGAGTGCAGGTGGGGAGGAGGCACCCAGAGACCCTACCCAGGGACCTCAGCACTCAGCTGGGCTCTGGTTCTCCCAGCAGGTCCAGAGAGAGATCAGGACTCCAGCTTGGTGACTGGTGCCTGCCCACTGACACTTAGAATGGCTGGGAGCAGCGGGAAGACAGCTCAGCATGTCTGCAGGGCTCTCTCCCTCTTCTGCTTCCTTCCCCAGCCTACCTCTGCCCCCAGGAGGGAGAGACACAGGGTGATTCTAGCCTTTACAGTGGTGCCCAGGGCCAAAGCTGCAGGGCGGACAGGGGCGCAGCTTGCAGAGGGAGTCGGCTGAGTGCCTGGTGCAACCTGGTTTCATGCACCAGACTTGAAATGGCCTGGCTCCTCCCTCCCCACAAGAAATTAGAAACGTGACAACAAACTCCACTGTCACAACATGAACCAACACCAATCATGTGACCCCGATCACGTGCCCTATCTGTGGAAGGGGTGGGGTAGGGTAATTGGCACATCCAGGTGAATGGCATAATTGGAAGAGCTAGGTGTGAGCATGGGGGGGAGGCCTGTTCAAGGGCCTGGAGCCTCCTCATTCACAACTTTGGATGCAGTAATTGCTATTTTGTGTTTTCCATTATCCACACAGTGGGGAGTGGCTGGGGAGGATGCCCATGACCTGCTGGGCCCCACCCCCGGGCCACCCGTGCAGCCTGTCCCCTGGCCTACACCCTGGGAGGTGGGTTCCTGCAGAACTTCCCTGGGAGGGCTTCTGACCTGGCATTGGAGCAACCTCACCATTGGCTGGCTGTGTTTTTTTTTTTTTTGTTTGTTTGTTTTTATAATGTATTTTTTTTATTGTAAACAAATGGGATACATGTTGTTTCTCTGTTTGTACATGGCGTAAAGACATACAATTTGTGTAATCATAAATTTACATAGGATAATGGTGTTTGATTCATTCTGTTATTTTTTCCCTTCCCCCCACTCCTCCCACCCCTCTTTTCCCTCTATACAGTCCTTCCTTCCTCCATACTTGCCCCCCTCCCTAACCCTAGCTGTGTTTTGATCTGGAAAGTGAGTCTTAAAGCTGCTGGACGGCGGGATGCAGGGGTTCCACCGCATTTCTATTTCCTGCTCCATCTCCTTGTGGGAATGTGCGGAATTTTTGCTCTGGAAAGTCGAGGTCACCTACCGCCCCCTGCCGCCTCCTCAGAAAATGAGGTTTCTTCTTTCTCCTAAGAAAATGTTGGATGCCCACGAAAAACTTTAAAATAAAACTTAAAGTCTGAAGATAATAAAATTCAACATGAAGACCTCGGGACTAATCATGCCCAAGCGCCCTTTCTCTGGAGACCTGGACCCTACACACCCCTCACCTCAGGAATCTAGCCTCCTTCTCAACTGACTCTGTGGCCTCTTGTACCCCAAACCACCGCCCTGGGGCTCATGAATAATCAGATCAGTCTTCCTGGGCGGGGCCTACACCTCCTCATGAATAAACAGCCAGGCCTTCCTGGGCGGGGCCTACATCTCCTCATGAATAAACAGCCACTCCTTCATGGGCGGGGCCTACACCTCCTCATGAATAAAGAGCCAGGCCTTCCTGGGCGGGGCCTACGCCTCCTCATGAGTAATGTATTTTCTGTCTGCTGCTTCAGGAGTGGGGGGTGGAGCTCAACCTCATGAATATGCAAAGCAGAGGTGAGTGGCCGTTAACCGCTCCACTGAAAGGCCAACCCCTCGCAGCGGCTCTAGCTCCCAGGCCGGCCAAGCCCTCTTGCAGCCAGGGCCGCCTCTCTCCTGCCCTTCCCAGGGCTCGTGCCACTCCTGGACATGAAGGACCTGCAGGGAGCTCGTGCTGCCTCAGGAGCCAGGGATGGGGAGGTGGGGGGGGGCACCCCGCACCAAGTTCACGGGGCCTCGGGAACTTGCGCCCCAGGCTGAGGCGCCTAGGATGGCGCCTGGGGCTTCCTGAGGCGGCACCCGCCCTCCAGGTGAGATGCCTGGCTGGGCGGGTGAGGTCCCCGGGGACCTTGGGGCTCACAAGACAGGCCGCTGCGCTGGGGCCCCAGAGACACCAGGCCAGCGCAGGGCGGGGGTGGGGGGGTGGGGCGGGGCAGGCTGGACCCTGGAGGGGCCTGGGGTGGGACAGAAGGACAGGTCAGGGATCCATAGGACAGGGCTGTCAGTCTCCAGGGCGTCCTCCACCTCTACATTAATGTTAATTATGAAAAGGAAACCTAGGTGGAGTCCCCTTGCACTGTCCCTGAGCTCAGCCCCTTCCCCTAGAAGTGATGCTACTGCTGCGCCAGCATTTAGAGCGAGGAGTGTGTAAGCACTCCTTAGTCCTTAGGCGGTGACTCTTTTTGCAGTCCTCCTGGCTCACTGCAGTAAATCAAAGCCTGTCTTAAAAACTTCACTTAGAGTTGAATTGCCAGCTATGATAAATCCAGTCACTGAACAAGGTAAGCTTTCTTTGCCCCTCATCACTGTTCAAATGTTTTGCTCTCACAATCCATTAAAAACTTGCTGTTTAGGATTTACATTTCTTTGAGATTGTATTTAAGATTTTGAGGGGCATATGCATTAATGTTACCAAAACAAATGAGTAATAGAGTGTCTTTGCAGAGTCTGAATTTTTATATGTATATAGTACCCTGCAATGCAAGCCAAGCTGAAAATGTCCTTCACCTTGCTGGTTTTTTTTTTTTTTTTTCTGAAGTAAAATGTATCAAATTAGATAAATTAATTTTTTCTCCAAACATGCTCCTCCCTTTCTTCACCTTCGTCAGTGTCGATCATTGACCACCTCATTGATTAAGGCAGAAACGGGGAGTCATCTTTGACAGACCTATCCCTAACATCATCTCACTTCTGTCAGCATCTCTGCACAGGCACTTTCCACTGATGTCACCATTATTCCTGGCCATGACTGACAACATCCTCTTCAATTACTGCCTTTTGCATCATGCAGCCTGGAGCTTGACTCCTCCTCCTGCCACATGTGAGCTGGGTGACTTCTCTGAACCTCAGTTTGCTCTTCTATAAAATGAGAATACTAGAACTTATCTTAAAGGGTTGTTGTGAGAACTGGAAATGGTGTAGGGCTTTATCATCTCTTGTTTTTGCATCCTCAGGACATAGTTTAAACATCACATCAGGTTTTTTCTTTTCATTCTTAATAAAACAGCATTTAATATTACCACTAGAATTTTGTGTCAAAAATATATTTGTAAACTACTAGCATATTAGGACTTCATTTTCCATGTCTCACTTTATTTTGACAGATCATTTCTGCCAGCATTGGAAATGCCCAGTTCACCTTGCAGACTGACAATTCAAGACTGGCTGATGAAGCCTTCAGAATGAAGTGAGTAGAACAGATGGGTGTCAGCTGACCTTTCCTACCAGGTTCTCTTATTCCCCATTTTCCTGCTTCCATCAAGAGCAAATATTTTGGATCTTCTGAAGTTCACATTCTCCATACATTTGGTGTTTTGGCAAATGCACATAAGACATTCATTCTAAAAATAATTAGAATCAAACATAATTCACATTACATTGCAAAACACTTTCTTAAAATAAGTTGCTTACCCTGAAGTCTATGGAACAGCATAGTTGTAAGGACTCATAATTCAACATGCTACTTCTACTACTATCCTAAATTTGAATTTTCAATGTACCAAAATGAACTA
This sequence comes from Sciurus vulgaris, assembly GCF_902686455.1. Taxonomy (NCBI): domain Eukaryota; kingdom Metazoa; phylum Chordata; class Mammalia; order Rodentia; family Sciuridae; genus Sciurus; species Sciurus vulgaris. Next base: position 1,548,529 of record NW_027632875.1, on the reverse strand, counting down.
CTAATGTTTTTGACAAGGGGTTAATTGAAACAGTTGTTTTCCTGATGGCACATACAACTAAAAGATTAACCATCCACTTATTTTTATATTTTCATCTCCTTTTCCACATCCCATCCTTCCAGATGTAAGGAATACAGACTTTTTGCATTGCAAAATTTCCACACTGGAAGTTGCAAGGGTGATGGTCCTGCTACTGTAAAATCTTGGCAAAGCTAATGAAGAAGTATGGATTTTAATTAAATAAATCATGAAAAAAATTAAGCAAGAGGAGTAACTATTATTTAATTTTCAATTGTGGTTAGGATGCAATTAGAAACTGCACCCAGAGATAGGGGCTGCTGTTGTTCCTAGCTGCAGCAGACAGCCAAGGGGGATCTGTTCCTGGGATGCATGGTGCTAGTGGGGTTCTTTGCCTGTACAAAAGAATCATCTCATAATTTTTTCCTTTTCTTCTTTTGAACTGAACAATTAATTTTGATACTGTAAATAGGAAGGAAGAAAGAATGGAAAGGAGCCACAGAAACATATCACACACTAGAATGCTGCTATTTCAAAACAGTTCCAGAGATTCATGCACCAAATAGCTCTGAAGATGGTAGTGGCCTTGTCCAAATCATTGTGTTGAATCTCTAAACTAATTTTCAGGTATGAGAATGAGCTGGCTCTATGCCAGACCATGGAGGCTGATGTCAGTGGCCTGGGCAAGGTGCAGGCTGACCCTGACCAGAGCTGACCTGGAGGTGCAGGATGAGAACCTGACTGAGAAACTGGCCTACCTGAAGAAGAACCATGAGGAGGTCAGAAGTTGTTTTTTTTTTTTCCTCCTAGACCCCCCAAGTACATTTTCAGGTTTACAAATCTGGAGTTCAAACCTGACCTGTTAAAGTGGCCATTTATTTGACTGTGTCTGTGTGTGTACGGTGCTGCTGTGGCTGCTGCTAATGATTGTGGTTCCCACTGAGGTTTAACAAATTAGGGGCACTTTCTGTTTTTATCATTTTTGTTATTAGGTAACGAAATAGGTAATAAGAATTAATTATTTTGATTTAGTGAGTTTGAAAAAATATATAGATATATATAGTATTTCAAAAGATAGAAAATAAACAAGTCTATCAATAATATATAATGCTATCAATGCCACACATGGACTCTGATGGGCCACAGTGTTTATCAGAGGCTGGTGTAGAGAATGGAAACCAGCAGTAAGTTTCTAAAGGAGTCTCTACTCAATTTTCAATGACTCATACAAATTCTGCGGGCCTAGGCTTGCAGCCCTTGGTTTGGCAACTGTAGTTGAAATCCCTCCACAAGATGCATACCAAGCCTCCTCTTCCTGTACACACAGTGGACTCCCTACAAGGAGGGTCAACTAGTCTTTCTGGTCCATAGGTACAGAATATAGGGTCCATGGTCACTTAAAGGGCCTGTGATATTATCTTAAGGTGTTTTTCTTTCAGTGTGCTCAAATAGATTTACATTTGTTCTTATAAGTTATACATGAGTATAAAATGCATTTTGGCACATCATAGATAAATGGAGTATAGCTTATCATTCTTTTGGTTGTACATGATGTAGAGTTACAGTGGTTATAGAATCATATATTCACATAGGGTATTAATGTTCAATGCATTCTCCTATTCTTGCTACTCTCATTCCCTTCCCTCATTTAGTCCCCTCTCTCTAATCCAAAGTATGTCTATTTGTCCCTAACCAGCCTCCCCATTGTGAATTATCATCCACATATCAGAGAAAATATTTGGTCTTTGCTTCTTTGGGATGGACTTATTTCCCTTAGCATAATATCCTCCAACCCCATCCATTTACCAGCGAATGCAATAATTTCATTATTTAAGGCTGAGTAATGTTCCATTGTATATATGCACCACAGTTGCTTTATCCATTCTTCTGTTGAAGGGCATCTAGTTTGGTTCCATAGATTAGCTATTGTGAATGGAGATGCTGTAAACATTGATGTGACTGTGTCACTGTTGTATGCTGATTTTAAATCTTTTGGGTGTAAACCAAGGATTGGGATATATGTCATATATCCCAAAGTGTCATATAGTGGTTCCATTCCAAGTTTTCTGAGGAATCTCCATACTGCTTTCCATAGTGGTTGCACCAACTTGCAGTCCCACCTGCAAAGTATGAGTGTACTTTTCTCCCACTTACTTGCCAATATTCTTTATTGCTTATAATTTTGATGATTGCCATTCTGACGATGGTGAGATAGAATCTCAGTGTGAATTTGATTTGCATTTTTCTAATTGTTAGAGATGTTGAACCTTTTCTCATATATTATTGATTGCTTGTATTTCTTCTGTGAAGTGTCTCTTAAGTTCCTTTGCCCATTTATTGATTGGGTTATTTGGTTTTCTGCTGTGATACTTTTGGAGATTTTGATATATCCTGGAGATGAATACTGTATCTGAGGTGCAGGTGGTAAAGATTTCCCCCCATTCTTTAAGCTCTCCTTCACATTATTGTTTTCTTTGCTGTGAAGAAGCTTTTTAGTTTGAATCCATCCCATTTATTGATGCTTGATTTTTCCTCTTATGCTTTGGGGGCCTTGCTAAGTAAGTAGTTCCTAAGCCACCATGGTGAAGATTTAGGCCTGCCTTTTCTCCCTTTAGGTGCAGTGTCTCTGTTCTAGTGTCTAAGTCCTTGATCCACTTTGAGTTGAGTTATGTGCAGGGTGAGAATTATGGGTTTAATTTCATTTTGCTACATATGAATTTCCAGTTTTCCCAACACCATTTATTGAACAGGTTGTCTTTTCTCCAATATGTGTTCTTGGCACTTTAGTCCAGTATGAGATAACCATATTTATCTGGATTTCTCTCTGGGTCTTCTATTCTGTACCATTGGAGTTCATATCTTGGTGCAAATGCCATTCCATTTTTCTTACTATGTCTCTGTATTATAATATAAGGTTTGGTATTCTGATGACTTCTGATTCACCTTCCTTGCTAAGGATTGCTTTGGCTATTCTAGGCCTCTTAATTTTTCCAAATGAATTTCATGATTACTTTTTCTATTTCCATGAAGAATGTCATCAGGTTTTTAATAGTCATCCCATTCAACCTGACTGACTGTTTTTGTAGTATGACCATGTTGACAATGTTAATTCTGCCTATTCAAGAGCATTTTCTTTTCCATCTTCTCAAATCTTCTTCTGTTTCTTTTTAAGGGTTCTGTAGTTGTCATTGTCGAGGTCTTTGGCCTCTCTTGTTAGATCAATTCCCAACATTTTATTTTTCTTGAAACTATTCTGAATGAGCTAGTTTTTATAATTTCTCTTTCAGTGGATTCATCATTGATGTATAGAAATGCATTTGATTTATGGGTGTTAATTTTACATTCTGCTACTTTGCTGAATTTATTAGTTCTAGAAGTTTTCTGGTGGAATTTCTGGGTCTTATATGGAATCATGTCATCAGTAAATAATGATAGTATGAGTTCTTTTCCTATTCATATCCCTTTTATTTTCTTTTCCTGTCTAATTGCTCTGGCTAGACTTTCAAAGACCATGTGCAATAAAAGTGGTGAAATGTGGCATTACAATCTTGTTTAAGTTCTTAGAGAGAATGCTTTCAGTTTTTCTCCATTGAGAATGATGTTGGCCTTGGGGTTTATCACATACAACTTTTATAATGTTGAGATGTGTTCTCACTATCCCTAGTTTTTCTACTATTTCAAGGATGAAGGGCTGCTCTATTTCATAAAATGTTTTTTCTGCATCTATTGAGTTGATCATGTGACTCTTATCTTTAAGTCTATTGATGTGATGAATTACATTTATTGATTTTCATATAAACATCACTTCTTTAGGGATCCCTTTTCTGCCTTGCTCAGTGCTGGCTCCCACAGGCCAGACTGCTCTGCAGCATTCATCACATGAATCTGTCTTCTCACACCTGTCCTCTCCAGCAGGACATGCATTCAGGCCTTACATGCCTAATGAGGTGTCTGACATGGAGATGGAGCTCCCAATGTTATATGACTGATCCTCACACATAGTTCTTCCCAACTGTAAGTAAGGGAGCAGATGACCACATACATGAATGAATATTAAAGATGCCACACCAGAGATTCCATTAGCCAAGGATGCTGGGGTGCTTGCTTCACCATAGCCAATCCCTTCTGTAAGAAACACACTTCGACAGATAACACCACCCCTGGCAGGCCTGCCAGAGCCAGTGAGCCAGGTTCCCAGGTCAACAGAACTAAACACTCTGCAGAATATGGGGAATGGAGCAAAGGGATGCCAGTACTGGGGAAGATGGGCAACCCAGGGGAAAGAATTAAAGTGGTATTCAATGGTTCATTGAGCCAGGGCCACCTGATGGTTTGTCCTCAGACCCTGGCAGCTCCCAACCCAGTCTTCCACACTAAGATGATCTGGGCAACACATGAGGAGGCCAGTGCCTTGAGAAGAACAGGGCAGGACTGAGGGTGAGAGGTGGGTCTCTTTGTGTGTGTGTGTGTGTGTGTGTGTGTGTGTGTGTGTGTGAACTTTCTGAAATAAAATACTTATGGAAAGTACAAGAACTATATCTGTGGATATAGTTCTGTGATGAATTGTACCATGAGTGTGGCTGACACCCACCTACCCAGTGAGGACCTGCACCATCCCCAGCACCATGGAATCACACACATATTCTCCCTGACCTGCTCCCTCCACACCTATGGTGACTTTGACTTTGGCTTAATATATTAGCATAATATCAGAAAAAACACAAAGTGCAAACAAGGCATTCAGATTTCTCACAAAACACATTTTCCCCAGATTAAAAACTGTTTATTTGGATGTATCATTTTTATAACTTTATGGGGTATAACAGGGCAATTCAATTTATGTATACAAGTTTTACCATGCAACACTGACTAAATTCCAGGAGGTCACTAGAGTGTAATCTTTCCTTTTGTGTGTGTTTAATTACTTTGCATAGATTTTATACTCTGGCAGAGTCAGAGAAACTGTTTCTGTGTGCCCTTCAACAATGGGGACATTTTAGCATTTCAAGCAGTCTTTGATGTATGACAGATGAGGTTGGACAATGGAGAAACTTGCAGGAAGCAGATTTATTTAGACTCGAGCAATCCAGAGGGGCTAAGGCAAAATATTTCAGGATTCTGGTTGTAGATATTCTCTGAGACTTACAGTCAGGAGATGGTTATGCAACAGGATGGTTAACATAAGTAGTTTTGGTTCCACATTGTTAGGAGTTTTCCCAAGAAAACAGAAACTAAGAGTAACAACAAGATTTATTGCAGACTCACATTTTCTTTTTTGGTTGCAAATGGGCATAAAACCTTTACTTTATTCATTTATTTTTATGTGGTCCAGAGAATCAAACCCAGCGCCTCACACATGCTAGGAAAGTGCTCTAACACTGAGCCACAACACCAGTCCTGCAGACCTAACTTTACAAGAAAGAGAAACTTGGCCTTCCAACAAAGAGGTGCTCAAACCAATCAAAGACCATCATTAACTTCTTGGCTTAAAGCTTTATATAATGTCATATCTTAGGTGCTATTTCTCTCCTCTTTGTTTCTAATAGCTTCCTGCCAAGGTAGACCCAATAGTTTTAATGTAAAGTGAAGATAAATATGAAAGCAAAAAATAAGTTAACAGCATAATCTCTACTATGTCAAGTCAGCTTTTGAATCCACCAAGAACAGAAAACCATCCTCCAACTAGTGAACTTGGATCACAAGCCTCAGTGGCCTTTCAAGATTGAACTGGTTCATGTGCTAGTTTCCTGATATTGTCAGCTATGTGGTTGATTGTTCTCAGTCCTGTAGTGAAGACCAAGTAAAGGACAATGTAGATGACAGAAGTAATGGGTGGCCATGATCTCAGTATGAGCATCATCTTATAACATGTAAGGTCCATTTGTCCTGTTGGTTAGTTTATCTTCCACCTTGCAATGAGCAGTCAACCCCCAAGTGGCTGAAGCAGAGTTGGTTGTTTCCTCAAGCTTTGGGTGTGCACAGGCTGGTCAACTTCCAGAGTAACTAGAGCAGGGCTGGTGCCCTTCAGATCCTCAAGTTTGTCTGCTGTTTCCTTCTTGCTGATGGTCAACTGAAGGGGTGCAAATTAAGGGGGAAAGCTGAAAAAGAACATATGTGCAAATAAGAGATTCTGTTTTCAAAAGGTCCCAAAATGGACCCAAAGGGAACAAAATACGGAATCTATATCTGTGTACACATGTATACATACATTGATATTCGTGACACTGTAAAGGATAGTGGCATATTTTGGACCGTGTGTGTGCCAGAGGAGGGGGATATTCCAGGAGGCTTAAACTACATAGATTTATCTCAATGTAACTTTAAACAAATTTGAAATCAGCCTATGATTTGATGAGCCTGACCTAACTTTATACTTTCACTTATGGTCTTCCACATATTATTATTTGATCTAAATATGTGAAGTGAATTTCAACCCCCTACCTCACAGGTCAGTTTTCTTCCAAAGGTGCATTTCTAAGTGTGTCACCTTTAATCTCAGAATATTTTTCTGCATGGAAATAATGCTGATTGCCTACCTGGCTCCCAAATTGTAGTGGTGCTCAACGTCTTAATTCACCCCTGGCTTATCATCCTCACCATCTTTATTTTACCAGATGCAAAACCAAGGGTTTACCTAGTTCTGTACCCTGGTCAAGGTCACCCAGTTAAGAGGGATTTGAATTCAGTTCTACCAACCCTGAAGTTCCTGCCTCTCCTCACATTACCCTTTAGCAAGACAAAACTTGCTATCTTATATTTTCCTTTGTTGATAATCTTTTGGAAGAAGCCATAGTCAGTCGAAATTTGGTAGATCTAAGAGGGTTTTTTTTCCCAAAAGACAGCTTTTCTCCAAGTCCAGGTGTGTAGAGTCCAGCATGTCTGGCTGTCACCAGAGTGCTTCAATGTACCTGGACCTCACACTGCTGCCCAGAGGCCCAGTGCCCAGATGGCCCTGTCTCCATAACCCAGGAACCCATTCAGGGAGGAGTGGGGGTGGTAGGGGAAGGGGATGGGGAGGGAAGCTCAGGAGAAAATATCGGAACTGAAGATGCTCCCAGAACTGGGCTCTCAAAGCAGCCAGCTATCCCTCTCCAGCCTGCCCCATGGATCAAGAGCCACACCTGGCCAGCAGCCCCTGGTCTCCATACCTGTCCCTCACCATGGACCCACCTAGTCCCTTCTCCCTGCTGTGAGGACTGCAGCCTCTATTTAAAGTACTCACTTGTTTTCCTTGGATGAGCTCCCTGAGTTGGCACCCCAACTCCTCAAGGGCCCAGAAGGATGGGTGGCTGGTCCTGGTGACAAAAGGCAAGTGACCTGCGGTGGATACTATTGAAGTGACTGTGATGGAGAATGCCAATCTTTCAGCTCCTGTGGTCTTGGGCAGCCAACAGCAGCCCTGGGATTGAGTCACCGCAGTGACAGCTTCATGGAATTGCAGTATGTGGTGGCAGCGACAGCAATAAGAAGCTGCTTTGGGCATAGGGTGTCATGTGCCCATGATCAGGAGAAGAGCATTGGCCTCACGGCATCTCTGGAGGTGTCAGCATCCAGCTGCAGTTTGGCAGTGCATTGCAGCATGGTCACAGTGGCGATGGCAACAGAAGAGCCAGAAGCTACAGTGGGGACAACAGAGGTGTCCAGACATGAGCATTTTTGCTGCCAGTAATCTGGCTACAGTTGTGATGATGTTGGTATCCGGTGCTGAGTGTCACTGTCTGGTGTCCATGTTGCAGTCTGGTGGCAGCAGTGTGGAGCTCCAGAGTCTGGTGCTGTAGCAGCAACACACAGCTGCATGGGGGCTGGCATCAGTTGCAGGGCATCGGGTGTTGGGTGTGGGGTCAAGTGCATTGATATTGGCCTTTAGTGGGCAACACTGGTGTCCAGCTGTGGTTTAAAAGTCTGGTACTGGACTCTGTGGGGACCCCAGAAGAGTCCAGAAGCAGGTTCAGTGGCTTAGAGGCATCCAGCCCTGAGCATCTTCATCCTGCTTTGGTGACAGGAGTCCAGCTACAGTGATGGTGAAGGTAGCATCCAGCAGCCATGTGGGGAGCCAGTGGCTGTGGCGAGGAGCTCCAGGCTGGCAGTGATGGCAAGGGTGAGGGTCAGTGGTCCTCAGAGTCAGATGGACACCAGTAGCTGGGGCACCCCTCTGGTGGGAGCTCCAGGCCCTTGGCCTTGCTCCTAGTGGAGCCTACCTTCTCACAAAGCAAGACCCAGGAGGCAGAGGAACTCAGCTGCTGGGGACCTTATGCTGCCCACAGCTCAGCACCTTACACTAGACAGGAACCCACCAGGCAGCTGCTGGACCAATCCCCCACTAAGGCCTCTGCAGAGGAACTAGGTCATCTGCCAGGTGTGGCACCTTGGCAGAGGACCCACACATTCCCCAACCACACGCACGGGGGCTGTGGAAACAGAACACCCATACACTCATAGGCACACTCATACATTGCTAGTGGGACTTAGGAGATCTCCATCCTCAAATGGCATTTCTGTGACTGAGGGCAAGAAGTGAGCAGAAGATCAAGACTGAGGACTCCCTCCACTGCCTCTGCCCTCCACCCTCCTCCCTCCACAGGGATGCACTTTGAGGGTGAGGATTTGCTAGCCACCTGCCCCACCCCCACTGCTGCTCTCCACCACAGCCCAGGGAAAATGGGTTTGGGGAAGGTGTGGGTGTCCTCTCCATTGCTGCCCCAGTTCTTAGCCCATTTATTGTTTGGGTTCTTTGTATTTCTGGTATAAATTTTCATAAGTTCTTGATGATTCAAAAATATGAAGAACCTAATTAATAAATGGGCTGAGGAACTGACAGACCCTTCACAGAAGAAGATATACAAACGATCAACAAATATATTTTAAAAGTTCAAAATCTCTGGTAATTAGAGAAATGCAAATCAAATTCACCCTAAGATTTCATCTCACTTTAATCAGAATGGCAATTATCAAGAATACAAGCAACAATAAGTGTTGGTGAAGATGTGGGGAGAAAAGTACACTCATACATTGCTGGTGGGACTACAAATTGGTGCAACCACTGTGGAAGGCAATATGGAGACCCCTCAGAAAACTTGGAATGGAACCACCATTTGACCCAGTTATCCCAATCCTCAATTTATACCCAAAGGACTGAAACTCAGCATACTGGAGGAATGCAGCCACATCAATGTTTATAGCCACTCAGTTCACGAGAACTAATTTACGGAACCAACCCAGGTCCTCTCCAACAAATGAATGGATAAAGAAAATGAGGTACACATGCACAATGGAATATTAGTCAGCCTTAAAGAAGTATGAAATTGTGGCATTTGCAGGTAAACTGTGGAACTGGAGAATATCATTTGAAGTGAAATAACCCAATCCCAAAAAACCAAACACTGAATTTTTATCTAATAAGCAGATGCTGATCCATACTGGGGGCAGGGTAGGAAAAAATGAAGGACTTTGGATTTGTACAGAGGAGAGTGAGGGAAGGGTGGGGCCAGGTGCAAATGGGAAAAACAGTAGATTGAGACAGACATTACCCTATATATATATGTATGAAACAAATTTTTTGAATTATCTGTGAAAAGTTCACAGGCAAATTTTCTTTTTGGAATTAGCATGTTGACATAAACACTATTTATTTTAAAAAAAGCTGAAAACTAAAAGTACAAATAACCCAATCAATAAATGGGCAAAGAACTGATCAGACCCTTCACAGAAGATGAAAAATAAATGATCAACAAATATATTTAAAAAGTTAACATCTCTAGTAATTAGAGAAATGTAAATCAAAAATACCCTAAGATTTCATCTCACTCCAGTCAGAATGGCAAATATCAAAAATACAAACAACAACAAGTGTTGGTGGGGATGTGGGGAGAAAGATACACACATACGTTGCTGGTAGGACTGCAGATTGTTGTGACAACTCTGGAAAGCAGTATGTAGATCCCTCAGAAACCTTGAAATGCACTCAGATGTCCCACTCCTCAGTTTATACCCAAAGGATTTAAAATCAGGATACTAAAGTGATGCAGTCACGTCCATGATTATAGCAGCTCAATTCACAATCACTAGAGGGTGGAACCAACCTAGATGCCCTTCAGTATATAAATGGATAAAGAAACTGTGGTATATGTACACAATGGAATATTACTCAGCCTTAAAGAAGAATAAAGTTATGGCATTTGCTGGTAAATGAATGGAGTTGGAGAATATCATGTGAAGTGAAATAAGCCAATCCCCAAAAAACCAAAGGCCAAATGTCTTCTCTCATACATAGCAGGGGTTGGGGAGGAGATAACTGATGATTGGAGGAACATTGGCTTGTGGAGACAGAAATTAAGTGAGGGCTGAGGTGTGGGTAGGAAAGATGGTGGAATGAGACAAACATTACCCTGTGTACATAGATGATTATATATTGTGTGACTAGGTCATGTACAACCAGAGAAAGGAAAAGTTGTACCCCATTTGTGTACAATGAATCAAAATGCAATCTGTAAAAATAAAAAAAAAAAAAACTATTACACAAACATTGAAAGAAAATAAAGGGCTGCCCCAGATGGCAGCAGGCCTGCTCCCCCTGCAGAGACTGCACCCAAGGGAAGGGCAGGGTGGACCAGGATGTGGGGTGAGCAGCCACCCAATGAGCTCCAGGCCAGTGTGAGGCACCACTGGCATGGGCAGTATAAGATCCTCAGAGGTTGTCTGTGTACTGCTGCCTCTTGTATCTGCTTCCTGCGCAGGCAGGCACTGCCAGGGGCAGGACCAGTGGCCTGAAGCTGCCACTGCAGAGGCCACCCCAGCCTCCAGTCACCCTCTGACTCAGGCCCACCACCCCATGCTGTCGCTGCAGTCACCAGGAGAGCTGCAGCTGCTGGAGTTCCAACATGGCCACCTGAAATACTGCCCCCACCACCACTTCACTGCAACCAGACTCCTGCACCACCAAAGGATGAGGACCCTCTCAGTCAGACACCTCTCCTTCTGCTGCCACCTCCAGAGTCACTTGCCTTTGCCACTACTGCCATAACTGGACTCTGGACACTGATACCTCCATAGATTCCCAACACAAAAGCTGGATTGCCCATTGCCCCTGCTGTGGCCATCCAGCCTGAGGCCGAGGCTCCATGCTGCCGCAGATACAACTGGACTAGCCTAACTTCTTTGGATTCCAAGGTTCACTGGTCATTGCCTTCCCTGTAGATTGATGTCCCTGCATGTGGATCCAATATGCACAGTTGCTGGGTACCCCCAATCTGGACCTCTGCTGTGGAACCTGCTGTGGAGCTGAGGATGGCCACTACACACTTCCACCCCTGCAACCAGACTTCTTTCACAGCCACTGGACGACACCACAGGTGCCACCTACCTCTCCAGGCTTGGAGATGGTGGAGGACATCCCCTTCCATGCATGCTGCCTATCCATCCCTGCCAGTGAGTAATGTACTGATTGAGTTCAGGCTCTCATAACCAAATCATTTCACCTCTAAACCTTCTTGCACTGTCTCACCCATGAGCTTTTGGGGGATTCCTAGTAACTCCATAGCATGTCTTCATCAAACAGCTTAGCAAGAGCGTAGCTTCTCCTTCAACACTTGCTGCTTCACCTTGCACTTTTAATTTCTGGAGATGGGCCTCTTGCATTAAACATCATGAACCAAACTGTCTGGAACTTTCTCACTTCTTTTGACATTAGAACAATCTGAAGTTAGTGTCTTATCTGGATTTGACTTTGGCTAAAGGAAATATGTGTATGTCATCTTTTCTCCAGACAATGATAACTTTTTCCATAACAGTCATAAGCCTGTTTGACTTTCTTCTCTTTCACATATGCTCTGGAGCAGCAGTTTTCTTTCCTTCAGGAATATTTCCTTTGCATTCTCAGTGGACTAACTAGTGCAAGAGACACAGCTTGTTATGTAGCATGCAAACCATGAGACTCTTCCTTTAATTTAAACCATACAGGCCATTACTGAGTTATCAACTGGTCTAACCTATATATTGTGTCTTAGGGAATAAGAGGATGGTGAGACATGATCTGTGGAGCAATAAAAACACACAGTAAGTTTGCTATATGATGTGGACAAGGCATGTAGTTCCACATGGCAGTTAACATAGTTAACATCACAGATGACAATAAGAGATATAATAACCTGAAATCCTCACCACTGTTTAGGCAATTACCTGTGCCCCATACCCAGGGCCTTGAGCTCACCCCATCATGATCACGGATGGCCTGTGTGTGTCCAACCCACAGAAGCCATGTGCTCTATGGGTATCCATCTTCAGCTACACAGTGCTGTTGGCAGCAGAGCCTGGTGAATGGATTGAGCACTTTTATGTCAATATAAAAGTTTGTTACTAAAAACACTTACAATGCCATCCTAAACAATGGAAAAAATTAACAACATGCAAAATAAAGTGGACCAGTTCAGAGGGCAGGGCGCAGTCAGCTGTAGTGAGGGATCTGGCACTGGGTAATGCTCAGGAGATGGGAGGAGCCATAGAGGACCATAGGACTAGGGCAGCAGAAAACTTTCTAGGAGAACTGGAGGGCTGTTGGCCTGATAGTTTCCTGACCTCCTGTCTCTGACATTTTGGTGACTGAAACTTATGTTGGTGCCAGGAAAACTGACTCTCTTGGAAAGGGTAGGATGGCAGATTGGATCAACATCTTTACCAAATGGACGAAAATATTCAGTGTCCTCTGGCTTGCTTAGTGGCAGCTGAGCTGCCTTCCCTTCCTGAAGGGTCACAGTGGCCACTGGTGGCTCAATGTCTCCCTGTGTGGATGGTGCTGTAGTTGGGTCATCCTCCAGGTTTGAGGGCTATTCTTCCTCCATCACAGGAATTTGGTAATATGTTGCCTGAAATGTAAGCCGGTAACCTGGGCTACTGCTGCTGGAGGCAGTTCTCTCACTTCAGATGCTGCTAGAACTGAAGGAGAAACACCCCAACATGACTGCCTTTCCCTGGGCCTTTCCCAATTCACAGTAAAACCCTGCTTCTGAGAATAGCCCAGCCCCTCTTCCCACAACAGGATGCCTTCCCAGACTAGAGTCCACCAGCTGCAGGACAGCAGGCCTCTCTGGCTGGGGACCAAATGCCAAATCCCACTGGCACCAGCACAGATTCCTCTGCACACACCCTCAGTCATCACCCCAGGTCCCATCACCAGAGGGCTCAGACTCACTTGGATGTCTGTTCTCCAGCTGTGTCAGGAATCTGTTAACATGGAGGGTCACCTCTGAGTCAGACATGGTGAGCAGCAGGAAGTTCCTGAGAATCTTCATGTTTTCCAGGTCCCAGGACCTAAAAAAATCTTGTGGATAGATGTATAGTCATATTTTAATGATGGAACAGAGAGAGGTGTGGCATTTGGAGTGTACAGGGAGCCATGAGGGGCTGGGCATCTTCCTTAGCTGGAAGCTCCCATTGCCTGCTGCATGGATGGCTTCCCAAAGAGTGGCCAAGCAGGTCGAGGCCAAACTGTGAGGCCCATGTGGATTTCGGGGACTCCCACAATTGCTGCCCAGTCTGTGTACACAAAAATGTGGGCAATCCTGGCTGGGATTGGCTGTGTTGGGCCTGGCACTAAGGCCCCACCCAGTCCTGTTCCTCAGGCTCCTAGAATCCCGCCTCCCCATTCTGTGTCCCTTCTACAGGGTAAGCCCCAGATTACCTCTGTCCTTTGCGGGAAATCACACAGGGTGGAACCTGGGGTTCACCCAGCAATCCCGTACAATAGTCCCCAAGTGACTGGTCTGAAGAAAGAAGCCATCCCTCTTGGCCCAAAGAACACTCACTTCTTTCCTCAAAGGTACTCCTCCTCAACATCTGGCTGCACGTGTCCATACCTAGCAAAGGCCAGGAGGCTGTCACCTCTAATGTCCTGTGCCCCTCATCTGCTATAAGCCTGGAGGGCTTGACTAAATTCCTGACAATCATGGGAGCTCAGGAGAGCTGGGAGGTTTGTCTGCTCTGCTTCCTAATTGGTAGGACAAGTGCCTGCCAAAGGTAGATGCTTCTCACCATTTCATCTGGACTCTTTTTGGTGACCCTTTCTTTCTCACAGGGTGACTCTGACCCTCCAGACTTGAACATTCAGAGCAATCCATCCCACTGTGTTGAGCACAAAGGAGCAGTGACCCAGGCTGGCCCAGCCAGACCAAATCCCATGATTTTTACTATACTTATTAGGTAGGGGAAACTCTTCCTGCAATGCCAAGCCAGCAGATTGTGCCCTTAAAGCTGCTAGGCCACAGGCCACCTCCCCACAGAGAGAACATGAACAGTAGAAGGCACTGCAAGATGGAGAGAGGCAGTGTCCTGATGACATCACTGTACCCTTGGATAGCAAGGTACCTGAGTCTGTATCACCCCCAAATTCCCAGACACATGATCCAAGAACTCCACTTCTCAGCCACTTTCTCCTTTCATTTTATCTTTGTTTATTGTTCTAGCTATTTCTATTAGGGTTTATGCACCTTGAAACTATGGAAGATGAACCTGCTCTGATGCTTCAGTGTGCGGCCTTCGTTCAGTTCCCTACACCTCTGAGCTTCAACTTCCTTGTTAGAAAAGAGGAGTTGCTACCTCTACCTCCACTATAGGAAGGATGATTATAGTTTTAATGAGATAAAGTAAAGCACTTAGGATTGAAGTTGGATAAATGGACATTACTATAATTCCAATTTACTAATTAAGTATAATTTACTGGAGAATCATTACAGGGAAATGCTTTCAAAGACTCAAGAATCATTGAGTTTCTGGCTTCTAGGGTCTGAGCTATCACATTTTTCAGTGGGGACTCAGTGTGGAAGCCACTGTTGTATCCCTAATGAACACCCATGATCTGTGTGCCTGCAACACCAGGCACAGAAAAAGCACCAAATCATTGATCTGCCCTCTTCTAATATGGCTAAAAAATTTTAAAAACACAGTGACCACATTTGCATTTAGTACACTGTAAAGCCTCACCCAGGTTTTCAGGGCAAATCCATTCTAAGACATGAGGCTCCCCCTGAAATGTTGTCTCCCATTGGACATCAATAAACCTGCCTTCCATTCATCCTCTAGCACAGCTCTGCAGGCTGCAGCACCCTGAACCCAGAGCATACCCATGGGGAGCCTGTCTCTGCTCTGAGAGCAACTCAAGGTCATCTGTGACAAGAAGGCATCAAAGTGTCCCCCTGTGACTGAGTCCCTCTTCCTTCCAATGGGGCGAGGCAAGCATAGAGATGGTCCAGCTGTGATGTTCAGTAGCACAGCTGTATGGGGGCAAAGACACTGTCACCCCAGAGGTCCACATGCTTAAATGGGCAAAACCAAAATTCAAACCAGGACTGTGTCATTCCAAAGTCTTCCCTTTGTCAACTCCACTATCCCAGAAGAAGTCATAACCATATTTGGGCGTTGGTTTCAGCTGCAGAGCAATGAGAAGCAGGCCTTCATTCAGACCCCTGGGTGAAACACTCACCATCTCTGGGGCCTTAGGCAAGTTACCTGCCATCTCTGTGCCCAGTTTCCTAATCCACAAGAGCAGGTGTTTTCTTCACTGCACAGGGCATGGGGAAAGTTAAAGGAGAGTGTCCATAGAACAGGCTCAGTTTCTGATTTGTTTTTTAAAGGCCTTTATTACCTTAGGGTGTTTTTAGCTGAGACCTGGTTTTCTTGCAAGGGAGGAAGACTCCCAAAGCCTTGTCAGCTACCTAGTTTTCTTAAGTCTTAAATGCCGATTTGGCAAATTCCAAGTAGAGGAAACAGGGAGGACCTGGTCACAGAGGATGGCAACAGCCAATCACATGCACTGAAGCACAGAGACTCCTGCAGCTGTGCAAACACCTGCTTAGAAAGCAGGAACAGGGACCTGCTAGGACACAACTGGGTTTTAGGGATAGAGAGTTGAGAGCAAGGACTCAGGGCATGTCTTGTCCCATCAGGGTTCTGCAGTCTTAGCAATTGCAGGCCCACAGGGGTGACAAAACTGTCCTTAAATACCTGCTAACCCATGACAAAATGCTCCCACCAGCTCAGGTAGCACCCTACAAAGCTGCCTTAGAGAGATGCAGCTGGATGGCACAGGAGAAACAAGGAAGCAAGAAAGCCAGGCACTCCTGCTGTCCTCACCACTGAGAACCAGGGTGCTCAAGTCTCCCAGAGATGCCTGTCACTATCTCAAGCTCCCAGGAGCTGTGCTATCAGAGCCCTGAAAGACCCTCAAAATACATCAGGACAGGACTGCCTTATTCATGAGAATTTCTGCCCCAATCAGTCCACAAACACGCAGCATGCAGCGGAACTGAATCAGTCCTACAGACCTCAGGAGGACCTGAAATGTCCCCTTGGAAGTTCTGCACTCATTCAATGGAGGAGCATTCTGCAACACCTTCCCTGCTGGCAGGGAGTGCAGGCTGGGGCCTGGGGTTCCCATCCCAGAATCAAAACTCTGCAAAGAACAGGCAGAAGTTTCCTCTCTTGCCTGATGACCTAGCATCCTTGCTTCCTTCCCACTCATCCCCAACATGCACAGTTCCCTCCCCTTCTCAAATCTCCCCCAGGGCCCTCTTCTTACCCAGAGTGAGAACCAAAGACTTCAGCAGCCACGAGATTCTGCATGATGGACCCTGTTCTTTCTCTGATCTCATCATCACTCTCCTTCACATCTACACCTTCTGTTCCTTCAGCTCTTTGCACAAATGTCATCCCCTCAGAGAAGCCAACACTGACACAACCTCAGGTGAGCCCTTTCCATCTCTCTCCAGCCTTATTTCCCCCATAGCACTTGGCCCTTTTGAGATATATTATCTATCTAAATCTCCCCAGACTGTATTGTACACTCAATGAAAGCTTGTAAGTAAGTGCTCAATCTGCATCTTATGGAACAGGGCCTGGAACAAAGTAGATGCTCATGAAATATTTATGGAGGTAAGAAAAGGAGGTAGAGGAAAAAGGGAAGTCTTATTTTATGATCCAGAAGACACTGTTCACCCTTATATTTGCTATCAGCTGAGACATCCTGAAGGACAGCTCTAAGCTAGCCCTCCCATGATCTTACATATTCTATAGCTCCCTGCTACCCGTTGAAGTGAGTACCAAGACAGCAGCCTGGCTCCCACAGTCCTGCACAAACTGGGATGGAGGAACCCTCCTGCCTCTTCTCCTTCCTCTGCATGTACCTGACCCTAAGCCATAATCCCAGGGACCTGCCTACTTCTGGATGGTGCAGTAAGAAAGAGTATGCCTTTCTTCCAGTTCTTTGTTACATCAAAGTCTGCTGGTCAGGGAGAATGCCTTTCTCTTCTTGGATCTTTACCTTAAGTTTCACAGTGGTGTCACTGGGATCCAATTCCAGGGTGATGGTCATGCCAGACAGGGCCTTCATGAAGATCTACATCCCACCTCTGTGAAAAGGAATTCATCTCCCACAAGCAGCAGTGGTTGATCTTCGCTGGCACAGAGCTGGAAGAAAGGAACACCCTGTCTGACTACAACAACCAGGGGGAGTCCACACTGCACCTGGTGCTGCACCTGGTGCTGCACCTCAGAGGTGGGATGCAGAATTTCATGAAGACTCTGACTAGCATGACCATCACCCTGGAGGTGGAGCCCAGTGACACCATGGAGAATGTCAAGGCAAGAATCAAGTCAAGGAAGGCATCCTCCCTGACAGCACAGGTCAATCTTTGCTGGCAAATTGGTGGACAACAGTAGACTCCTTCAGGATATTGTAGTGACACCGGGTGTGTCTTACAGCTGTTTTCCAGCAAAGATCAACCTATGCTTGTCAAGGAGGATGCCTTCCTTGACTTGGTTCTTGCCTTGACATTCTCCGTGGTGTCACTGGGCTTCACCACTAGGGAGATGCTCATACCAGTCGTGGTCTTCATGAAGATCTGTATCCCACCTCTGAGATGTAGCACCAGGTGCAGTGTAGACTTCTGGATGATGAACTCTGACAGGCTACTGTCTCCAGCTCTTTGGGATATAAATCTTTACTGGTCATGAAGATTGCCTTCCTTTTCTTGGATCTTTACCTTGCCATTCTGTATGATGTTACTGGGCTCCACCTCCAGGGTGCTGGTTGTGATCTCTGGATTTCATGAAGATATGCATCCCATCTCTGCAGCACAACACAAAGTACAGGGTGGACTCTGCCGAGATGTTGCAGTAAGACAGGGTGCTGTCTTCTTGATCTTTGCCTTGATATTCTCAATAGTGTCACTGAGGTCCACCCCCAGAGTGATGGTCTTGCCTTTCAGGGTCTTCATGAAGATCTGCATCCGATCGTCAGTTGCACCACCAGGTGCAGGGTGGACTCCTGAATATTGGAATCCTACAGGCTTCTATCTTGCAGCTCATTGTAAGATTAATCTCTGCTGGTCGGGAACATTGCCTTGCTTTTCTTAGATATTTGCCTTGCCATTCTCAATGGTGTCACTAGGCTCCACTTCCAGAGTGAGATCATCCCAGTCAGGGTCCTCATGAAGATCTGCATCACACCTATGAGACAAAGCACCAGGTACACACCCTGTCTCACTACAACATCCGGTAGGGGTTGAATGTCATCCAGCTGTTTGGCAAAAAAATATCAACCTGTGCTGGTCAGGGACGATGCCTTCCTTGACTTGGTTCTTGCCTTGACATTCTCCATGGTGTCACTGGGCTCCACCTCCAGAACAATGTTTTTGCCATCCAGAATCTTCATGAAGATCTGCATCCCACATCTGAGATGCAGCACCAGGTGCAGGGTGGCCTCCTGGATGTTGAAATCTGACAGGCTACACTCTTCCAGATCTTTGTGAGATAAATCTTTAATGGATTGAGAAAATTGCATTCCTTGTCTTGGATTTTTGCTTTGGCGTTCTCAATATTGTCACTGGGCTGCACCTCCAGGGTGATGATCATGCCAGTCAGGATCTTCATGAAGATCTGCATCCCACCTGGGAGGCAAAGCACCAGGTGCAGGGTGGACTCCTTTTGGAAGTTGTAGTCAGGCAGGGTGCACCAGTCTTCTAGCTGTTACCAGCAAAGGTCACCCTCTGCTGGTCAGGAAATTTGTTTCTTGACTGGGATATTTTCCTTGCCATTCTCAGTGGTGTTCCTGGACTCCACCACCAGGGTGATGGTCAAGCCAGAGAGGGTCTTCATGAAGATCTGAATCCCACTTCTGAGGGACAGCACCAGGTACAGAGCGGACTCCTTGATGTTGTAGTCAAATAGTGTTCTGTCTTCCATCTCTTTGCTAGATCAACCTCTGCTGTCATTGTTTTCCACCTCTAGTATTATGGTCATTCCAATCATGGTCTTCATGGAGATCTGCATTGCACCTCTGAGGTTCAGCATGAGGTGCAGGGTGGATTCCTTCTCGATGTTGTAGTCAGGCAAGGTGAACCGTCTTCTAGCTGTTGCCAGAAAATGTCAACCTCTGGTGGTCAGAGAGGGTACCTTCCTTGACTGGCATCTTTGCCTTGATATTCTCAATTAGTTCCACCTCTAGGGTGATAGGTGTGCCATTCAGGGTCTCCATGAAGATCTGCATCCCACCTCTGAGGCAAGCACCAGGTGCAGTTTGGACTCCTGTATGTTGTAGTCAGACAGGGTGCTGTCTACCAGCTCTTCGCTAGATCAACCTCCACTGTTTGGAAGAATTCCTTCCTTGTGTTGGATTTTGCCTTGACATTCTCATTGGTGTCACTGAGCTCCACCTTCAGGCTGATGGTCATGCCAGTCAGATTATTCATTATGATCTGCATCCCACCTCTGAGGTGTAGAACCAGGTGCCAGTGGACTCCTGGATGTTCAGGTAAGACAGAGTTCACCAGTCTTCCAACTATTGCCAGAAAACATCAACCTCTGCTGCTTAAGGGAGTTGCCATCCTCATCTGGGTCATTACCTTGCCATTCTCAATGGTGTCAATGGGCTCCACCTCCAGATTGATGATCTTACTGGTAAGAGTCCTCATGAAGATCTACATCACAACTCTGACACAAGGAATTCATCTCTCCATGGCAGCAGTGCATGATCTTTGCTGGCACAGAGCTAGAAGACAGGCACACCTTGTCTGACTACATCATCCAGGAGGAGTCCACCCTGCACAGGTGCTGCACCTCAGAGGTGGTATGCAGAACTTCATGGAGACCCTGACTGGCAGGACCATCACTCTGAGGTGGAGCCCAGTGACACCATGGAGAATGTCAAGGCAAAAACTAAGTCAAGGAAGGCATTCTCCCTGACCAGCACAGGTTAATCTTTGCTGCCAAACAGCCGGACAACAGTCTACACCTTCAGGATATTGTAGTGAGACCAGGTGTGTCTATCTTACAGCTGTTTTCCAGCAAAGATCAACCTGTGCTGGTCAGGGGGGATGCCCTCCTTGACTTGGTTCTTGCCTTGACATTCTTAAAGGTGTCACTGGGCTCCACCTCTAGGGTGAAGTTCATGACAGTCAGGATCTTCATGAAGATCAGCATCCCATCTCTGAGATGCAGCACCAGGTGCAGGGTAGACCCCTGGATGTTGAAATCTGACAGGCCACAGTCTTCCAGTTCTCTGTGAGATCAAGCTCTGTTGGTAGGGAAGATTGCCTTCCTTGATTTGGATTTTTGCCATGCCATTCTCTATGGTTTTACTGGGCTGTATCTCCAGGGTGCTGGTCGTGCCTATCAGGATCATCATGAAGATCTGCATCCCACCTCTGAGGCACAACATACGGTGCAGGGTGGACTCTTCTGAGATGTTGTAGTCAGACAGGGTGCTGTGTTTCAGCTCTTTGCTAGATCAACTTCTGCTGCTTGGAAGAATGTATTCCTTGTCTTGTATTATTCATTGACATTCTCAATATTGTCACTGAGGTCCACCTCCAGGGTGATGGTCGTGCCTGTCAGGGTCTTCATGAAGATCTGTATCCCATCTCTGAGATGCAGCACCAGGTGCAGGGTGGACTCCTGGATGTTGGAATACTACAGGCTACTGTCTTAAAGCTCTTTGCGAGATTAATCTCTGCTGGTATGGAACACTGCATTCCTTTTCTTGGTTCTTTTTCTTGCCATTCTCAATGGTGTCACTGGGCTCCACCTCCATGGTGAGGTCATGCCAGTCAGGGTCTTCATGAAGATCTGCATCGCACCTCTGAGGTGCAGCACCAGATGTAGGTTGAACTCCTTCTGGATGTTGTATTCAGGCAGGGTGAGCCAGTCTTCTAGGTGTTGCCAGCAAAGGTCAACTTCTTCTAGTCAGGGAGTATGCCATCCTTGACTGGGATATTTGCCTTGACATTCTCATTGGTGTCACTGAGGTCCACCTTTAGGGACATGGTCATTTTAGTCAGGGTCTTCATGAAGATCTGCATCCCCACTGAGATGCAGGATCAGGTATAACGTGGACTCCTGCATGTTGTACTCAGGGTGCTATTTTCCGGCTTTTTGCTAGATCAACCTCTGCTGGTCAGAAGAATCCATTCCTTGTCTTGGAACTTTGCCTCGACATCTCACTGGTGTCACTGACCTCCACCTCCAAGATGATGGTCATGCCAGTCAGATTCTTCATGATAAACCACATGCCACCTCTGAAGTATAGCACCAGGTGCTGCTGGACTCCTTCTGGATATTCAAGAAAGAGAGGGTACACAAATTTTCCAGCCTTTGCCAGCAAACATAAACTTATGCTGGTTAGGGGAATTGCCATTCTCATCTTGGATCATTACCTTGACATTCTCAATGGTGCCATTGAGCTTCATCTCCAGGTTGATGTTCTTACTCGTAAGGATCCTCATGAAGATCCACATCCCACCACTGATACAAGAAATTCATCTCTCCCTAGCAGCAGTGCATGATCTTTGCTGGCACAGTGCTGGAAGACAGGCACACCCTGTCTGACTACAACATCCGGGAGGAGTCCACCCTGCACAGGTGCTGCAACTCAGAGGTGGTATGCAGATCTTTGTGAAGACCCTGACTGGCAGGACCATCACCCTGGAGGTGGAGCCCAGTGACACCATGGAGAATGTCAAGGCAAAAACCAAGGTAATCTTTGCTGCCAAATACCTGGACAACAGTCTACTCCTTCAGGATATTGTAGTGAGACCAGGTGTGTCTGTCGTACAGCTGTTTTCCAGCAAAGATCAACCTGTGCTGGTCAGGGGGGATGCCTTCCTTGACTTGGTTCTTGCCTTGACATTCTCAAAGGTGTCACTGGGCTCCACCTCTAGGGTGAAGTTCATGACAGCCAGGATCTTCATGAAGATCAGCATCCCACCACAGATGCAGCACCAGGTGCAGGGTAGACCCCTGGATGTTGAAATCTGACAGGCCACAGTCTTCCAGTTCTCTGTGAGATCAAGCTCTGTTTGTCGGGAAGATTGTCTTCCTTGATTTGGATTTTTGCCATGCCATTCTCTATGGTTTTACTGGGCTGTATCTCCAGGGTGCTGGTCGTGCCTGTCAGGATCATCATGAAGATCTGCATCCCACCTCTGAGGCACAACATACAGTGCAGGGTGGACTCTTCTGAGATGTTGTAGTCAGACAGGGTGCTGTTTCAGCTCTTTGCTAGATCAACTTCTGCTGCTCGGAAGAATGTATTCCTTGTCTTGGATTATTGCATTGACATTCTCAATATTGTCACTGAGGTCCACCTCCAGGGTGATGGTCGTGCCTGTCAGGGTCTTCATGAAGATCTGTATCCCATCTCTGAGATGCAGCACCAGGTACAGGGTGGACTCCTGGATGTTGGAATTCTACAGGCTACTGTCTTAAAGCTCTTTGTGAGATCAATCTCTGCTGGTTGGGAAGATTGCATTCTTTGTCTTGGGTTTTTTCCTTGCCATTCTCAATGGTGTCACTGGGCTCCACCTCCATGGTGAGGTCATGCCAGTCAGGGTCTTCATGAAGATCTGCATTGCAACTCTGAGTTGCAGCAACCAATTCAGTGTGGACTCCTTCTGGATGTTGTATTCAGGCAGGGTGAACCAGTCTTCTAGATGTTGCCAGCAAAGGTCAACCTCTTCTGGTCAGGGAGCATGCCTTCCTTGACTGGGATATTTGCCTTGACATTCTCATTGGTGTCACTGAGTTCCACCTTTAGGGAGATGGTCATTTCAGACAGGGTCTTCATGAAGATCTGCATCCCACCTCTGAATTGCAGGATCAGGTATTATGTGGACTCCTGGATGTTGTATTCAGGGTGCTGTATGCTGGCTCTTTGCTAGATAAACCTCTGCTCATCAGAAGAATCCCTTCCTTGTCTTCGACCTTTGCCTTGACATTCTCATTGGTGTCACTGAGCTCCACCTCCAAGATGATGGTCATGCCAGTCAGATTCTTCATGATAAACCGCATGCCACCTCTGAAGTATAGCACCAGGTGCTGCTGGACTCCTTCTGGATATTCAAGAAAGATAGGTACACTAATTTTCCAGCCTTTGCCAGCAAAAAATCAACTTATGCTGGTTAGGGGAATTGCCATTCTCATCTTGGATCATTACCTTGACATTCTCAATGGTGTCATTGGGCTTCATCTCCAGGTTGATGATCTTACTCGTAATGGTCCTCATGAAGATCCACATCCCACCTCTGTCACAAGGAATTCATCTCTCCCAAGCAGCAGTGCATGATCTTTGCTGGCACAGAGCTGGAAGACAGGCACACGCTGTCTGACTACAACATTCAGGAGGAGTCCAACATACACATGGTGCTGTACCTCAGAGGTGGGATGCAGATCTTCGTGAAGACCCTGACTGGCATGACCGTCACCCTGGAGGTGGAGCCCAGTGACACCATGGAGAATGTCAAGGCAAGAACCAAGTCAAGGAAGGCATCCTCCCTGACTAGCTCAGGTTGATTTTTGCTGCCGAACAGCTGGATGACACTAGATGCCTTCTGGATGTTGTAGTGAGACATGGTGTGTCTGTCTTACTGCTGTTTTCCAAAAAGATCAAGCTGTGCTGGTCAGGGAGGATGCCTTCCTTGATTTGGTTCTTGTCTTGACATTCTCCATGGTATCACTGGGCTCCACCTCCAGGGCGATACTTGTGCCATTCAGGATCTTCATGAAGATCTGCATCCCACTTCTGAGATGCAGCACCAGGTGCAGGGTGGCCTCCTGGATGTTGAAATCTG